>NC_053490.1:227555097-227892353 GCF_905171775.1 Rana temporaria | reverse complement strand
GGGACTTAAACGTTGTCTTTTTTGCTTTGCAAATTACACCTTTTGAACCAGTTTGGGAGATTCTGTTAGTTCTATTGACTTGGTGCTGTTTGGTGGCAATCACTTTGGCAAGGAGAGTGTTGGAGTTGCCAGATCTTTCCGGTAGGGAATTGTTTATAGTTATTTACTATGACAAGGTGGTACTGCATCCTCATCCGTCATTCTTGCTTAAGGTGTCTTCAAGTTTTAATTTGAATCAGGAAATTATCTTACATTCATTTTTTCACAGTCCACAGTCCCTGGGAGAGAAAACCCTGCACACATTGGATCTTATTCAGCCTGTCAAGGTTTATTTGAAAATGACTATGACAGTCAGGCAGTCAGATTCATTATTTATCCTTCTGAAAGGTCCAAGAAAGGGTCAGGCAGCTTGAAAATTGACCATTTTGCAGTGGATCCATCAGTTTATTGCCCAGGCCTACAGATTGAAGGGTAAGGCTTCACATTTTTAAGTATAGGCGTGTATGGGGCTTTTTGGGCAATCCGTCAACAGGCATCAGTGGCTCAGATTTGCAAAACTGCAACCTGGTCCTCAGTACATACCTTTTATGAGGTTTTACCGGGTGGATATAAGGGCCAATGAGAACTGCTTTTTGCCCCAGCTTATTGTAGACTGTGGAGTAGTTTCCTTGGGTCTAACGGTGGCTGATGTGTCTCCCTCCCCTCATGTATATGTTCTGTTTCCCATTATGTACTCCAAGAAATAGATTTTACAGGTATGTACAAAACTCCATTATATATCTAAGATATTAAATTGGTGATATATCTATGTATGAGTACATGGGTCTGTATTACTTTATTTATTTGCTTTATGTTATGGAAAATGCAATAGGAGGTACTGGAACATTCAAATGTGACAGATTTCCTGTGGCAAACAATAGCATACGTCTTGCACTGGGCTCCTTATAAGTTGCAAGGGTTGCTATAGTTATATCTATGAAGGAAATAAAGCCAACAATACTCATTGTGAAAAATGAAGAAACTCCCAATCACAGGTTCACCTTCCAGCAATGAAAGCATGTTGCACTTGCGGCTCGTTTGGCAGAATCCATTATCTGATGTCCAAAAATACTGTGGCTGTTCCAGTTTATTTTTTTAAACAGTGGTTAACCCTTATGAACTATAAACATAGGATTATGCAAATCCAAGTGCACTCATCATAGCTAGGTACCTGAAAATATTATTCCAAAACCTATCACACACTTAAAAATCACTGTGTATTTGCTAGGTCCCTTGTCTGTACAACTTCTTTTTTTTACAAAGTTCTCAAGAGACATTAAAAAGGGTTTACCACAAAATACTTTGCTAAACCAATGAGTACTCCACCCAGTCCTTTTTTGGCAGACCAATGGATATGCAACACTAGACTATTAAGAAGCTTTCCAAAAACAATTACAAAACAGCATGCCCCCATTTTGACCTAACATTCTGTTCACTTGCAGAGGATGAGATCAATTGTTTTTGGCCATCTAATAATTATATTTACTCTTATAGCAGAGTTTTATTTGTTCTACAAGTAGTTTAAGTAATACGGTTTAAAACCTCAAGCTGTTATACAAAGGCTTTTACATAGTTCTGAATATTTATTGAGCTTCAGCCAATCCCTGATAGAGGATGGCCCATTAGGTGGTTTGAGAGTCTGATAAATAGTAGGGTATTCCTGTTAGAGGGATTCCACCAATTTGAAGGGGGGGTGGGCTACGTCGCTCCCTTGTAGCAGAAATTACTGAAACAAGTTGCTGCTCATCAAGGTCCCAGCTATGGCAGAGCTGGGGGGGGGGGTCTACTCCTAAAGTTGTCTGCAACACCCTGATATTTCACTTGATGGATCCAGTCTGGAAAGCTTCACTAGAAGGCATCTGAAGGAAGCTAAATGGACACAGCTGCTCCCTGGCTTTTTGAGTACTGACCGTTTTACAAGATCCTAATGACCATGGTCTATTAGGATACCTTAACCAAGTAGTTCTTTTTTATGGGGTCCAAAATATCCCATACCTGGCGCCCTCTGCCACTGTACAAGTTCAAGCAATAAATCATAAATAGACAGGTGTCCCCATTAAAAGATTTCCATTTACTCCCTGTTCTGTTTCGGTAGCAACTCAAAAATTTTGAATTTCCTATCACCTTCTGAGCCTGAGAAAGTCACCAGGACCGAGGTTCAGTCTTCCCAGCATAGGTACAGACAGGAATTTTAATTTGGCAGAGGTCCTAACCCCCAACACACTCAAAAACGAAGAAAACAGTTTTGGCTTTACTTATACTTTAAATAGCAGAATTATACTCATAGACCACTATCAATCCCTTAATCCTCCGTTGAGAAGTTTATGTTAGATTTTGCCTACGTCCTATTTCACCCCCAATCCCTTCTGCATAGACTATAATGTCTATAATAAGCAAGCTTGAAGGTCTTTGCAGCAGTCCTCTGCTTCTATTAAGTTAGGACTTTCAGATCTTTCTGTGTGTTCATGCATGCACAACAAGTTGGCCCTTTCATGGTATAGACTAATGAAAGTTTACCACACCATGTGCGCTGTTAATACTCAATGATTGGTAGGTGAGATTAAAGTTGAATATTGTCTTAATAATAAAGAAAAAAAATAAAAATAAATAAATAACGAATGATCCATCACATTAAGGAATGGATAAGCTACAATACAATACATTTTTTTTTGGGGGGGGGGGGGGGATTAATAATGCTTTTAGGCCTCAATAGACATATGATAATTTCCTGCTCAATATGTTTGTGCCTTCCACTCTTTCCCACTTCATACCAATAAAAAAAGTGAGGGTTTAAGCTTTAAAAATCTATTACTATGTAACTAGATGCAAAACCTTTTTTTTTTTTTAAGAATTGGATAGAGGGGTAAGGGAACTCCTGTTAGGTCTTTATTACTACCTGTGTCCCTATTAGGAAGATGTATCCCTCTCTTTCACACACACACACACACACACACACACACACAAACACACACAAATTGTCCTTTTCACTAATATCATTGGGAAGTGAGGACTAATTCAAAAAAGTGATTAAGAATGGGAAATCTTCCAAGTTGACATCTGTTGACAACTGTTCAATGTCTCTCACATTGGAAAATTATTCTGACTTCCTGTTGAGACTTTAGAACAGGAAGTTAAAGTGGTTGTAAACCCTCCTAAAGCACTTTCACCTACAGGTAAGCCTAGATTAAGGCTTACCTGTAAGCCTTAATCTAGATCCTAGATTAAGGCTTACCTGTAGGTGTTTGCAATATCTCCTAAACCTACACAGTTTAGGAGATATATGCACAAAGGAATGCACCGTTGTCTACGGCGCATGTGCGCCGTAAACAATGGCGCAGGTGCACTGACCGTGCAGGGATTGTGAACTATAGATGCCGGGAATAATGGCGGAATTCTACGCATGGGCGGGGATCTGTCGGTCCAGCGCACATGCGCGGGAGTGATGTCATCGCCGCTCCGGCCAATCACAGCGCCGGAGTGGCGGTAACAGAAAAAAAGCTCCGAAGGGACATGGCGGCGGCGGTGGACGGGACCGAGGAGGACTTTGGGGGCTTCGTTCTCAGGTAAGTGACACATACTAGCTCATTATGCCTTTCTCTTGCTTTTTAAAAAAAAAAATTGTGAGGGAAATCGCGCTAATGAGAAAAATATAGCAAAAACCCTACCTTGCGCTATCGAATATGGAAAAATATGCTTAGATATGTTTAGGACACGCTTTCTCTGCAGAAAGTCTTTCCATTTATGTACATGTTCAAAAGTGTATAATACTGCAAACACAAACTAATTAAACGTGTAAATTAAAAACAAAAAAACAATTGACTAAATATTTGATAAATTGAGGCATCACACCAGCGAAAAAGTATTGGCTGAGCCAAACAGATCAACAAATAATGCATCATTTTATAATTATTGGGCATGAGTTACAATGAGTGTGGCATTGGGGCAGTGCCTGTGCTTCTTGTTATAGAATAGCTGGTTAGGTTTGTTGATGTAGTTGTTTTATGACTAGTGACATTGACAGCCAGAATAGAGATAAAAAAGATGGTAGAGGTATTTCACACTCTAGAAATATACTGTATGATACAAAGAGGTGTTTGGCAACATTGCATGTAAAATACAACATAAACATTAAAATAGCTGCAATCATTAAATTGATAGAGTTGGTACTTGCCACAATAAATAAAGTTAAATTGAAAGGATTTATAATAGAAATTCACTGGGATGTTCTTCATTAGTGATAATATCAGTGGATATGTGGTCTGACCGTGTTAAGAATGGAGGGCTTATTTCCAGTTAAGTATGATAATATTTAGCTGACCTGAAAGGGCATTTTTGTTATAATCCAAAGCTGTGAGAATGCTAATATTGTCCAAATGTGCAAGATGGATGAGTGGGGGCTCACACAATGTATTACTGTTAGCATTTAAAGGAAACCTGTACTGAGGAAGTATGGAGCTCTCATTTTCAACCTAACTTTTTGAAAATGCTATGTCCCTGGCCACTCTATGATCCATTGACCTTAAAACGTTTGTAAACCCAGCATTTCATATTCCTGGTATGTGCCTGCTGTATCATGTAGTTGTATGAAAAAGACTCCTGTGCAGCACTAGTTGTATGAATAAGACTCCTGTGCAGACAATACAGTTAGGGTGGCCATACATAGTGCAAATTTTTGTTCTGGCAACCACGGGTTGCAGGAAAGAAATTTGCAAGATTCCCCATCAACACAGACAGTGCTGACAGGGGAATCCCTCCTGCAATTATCTGCTCCAGGGAGGGGGGGCAGGGGACCCGCCGGGTAAAAATAGTCATAATTGATAGCAGTTTTAGTAGCCACTGAGATAATCATAAGAGGATCCAGCGGGCTGGTTGTACCCAATCTGATCTGGAAAAGAAATTGGAAGCAACTGCGCTAATAAAATTCTAATGTGATGAAGTAGTGCTCCTAAAGAGTACTGGTCTGAAAAAAGCTGCACCTTACTGTGTACGGTGAAACAGTAAAAACATAAGAAAAAATAACAAGATGCGCTAAATATAAACAAAGTATAACAACATGTCACAAATAAATGTCCATAGGTGAAAGTGGAAAAAAAGAAGTAATATTTGATGAAGAAGAAGTCCTTTAAGAAACGGCAAAGTTTCTATCCACCCATAAGTGAAAATCAAAAGGAATGAGCCAATTAATCCACAGAAGAGTCCAAGGATAAGAGGTAACTATCCCAGAGTAGTGATCCACCACCAAGAACAAACGTAGCCTCTTACCGGATAACCGGCGGTCTCTTAACTAAAAGAAGACCCCAGAAAGCATGATAGTAGATGAACCTTTGGAGATCAAATCGCAGGTGGGCTGAGCTGGAAGACAGTCTTTATCCCGTTCCAATGTTTACGAACTCGATCAACAGGTCACATGAAAAGATATATAGGGACCGCAATAGTGTGATACCATAAACGTATTTATTTTAAAAGAAGTCAAAAACACACTTACATTAAAATAATGATAAAAGGGCATGTCAATTGGAGCTCCGGCCGGAAGCTGACCAAAAAACCCGTTCAGTAATGAAGAAGTCGTGCAAGTATGCGGGGGGTAATCCGATGCAGCACTCGTTCCGCCCGACCGGTTTCGCGATAAATCGCTTCCTCTGGGGCACGGGTGACACACCGGATCAACCCCCCTTAAATAGCAAACATAACTGTCAATGGAGCAGCGCCACGGCCGCGCATGCGCAGTGGCAGCGCAGACCAAGCCTCGATCTGGGCTGCCAGTGGGGCGCAATGGTGATTAATACCCCGTGGACAAATAATAACAAAATACCCCATAAATAATTATGAAGGCGCCCGAGAGTTGACAGACAGACCGAGAGGCAACAGGGGGAATCAATTATGTATCCCCGTGTGTCCTCCTCCAGGTCTAATCTGTCCCGTCCTGGAACGCAAATGCGGTACTTCCGCATGTCGTCATCACGCGCGCACGTGATCACGTGTCAGCGCGAGACCACGCCAGCCGGAAGTCAAATAAAAACATAAGCCAATATACCACAAGGCAGTGCGGGCCAAGCCTCTATTTGAGTTAGAGAGAATAACCACACACTGGATGCGGTGATTGGACAGGAGCACCTCACTACAGGAGGCGCAAAGGACCAAATAGGAAAAGATCTCAAAGTAAATGATATACCGCAAACAATGTCTATATGGCACTACAGGGCGAGACCCGATGGCATCTCAGGTTAACCCCCCCGAGTGCCAACACAAATCACTTATTTTCACCAACTAAAATTAGGAAAAGAAGAACTTGTTATAAAAATGTGTCTGCATAAAAATCGGTAATTAAGAAATGTTTAAACATTGGAATCTCATACTGTACAAGCTTATATGTGGCTGCAACATACAAATAACTCGTACTGCCGCCTCTATTGTTTTTCAAGTACATATTATGAGGTTATTATGTGTCAAAACTCCTGCTGGTATAGAGAAGCTACAATAACATAAGATAGCAGTGTATAACTACCGCATAAAAGAGAAAGCCTAAAACTCAAATCTTTAAAAAATCATATGAATATTACAATAGCAGAAAATAATATTTCATATATTATAAAATATTTTAAAATATTTTACTGTATCAGAAAAGGGGGGCAAAAATTGTTAAGAATTATTAATAAAAGCGTTAATGTCTGTATCAATATTAAGCCCAAATGGCGTGTATGTTTTGACACGGTGAATCCACGCCATTTCTTGTCTGGAGATTTCCCTGACAAGATTACTGCCCCTCCAATGGGGGCGATATTTGTCGATCCCTATAAATAGGGTTTTGGAAGGGTCCCTATTATGCTTCAGATCGAAGTGTCTTGATACCGAATGCTTATCATACCCACTCCTAATCTTAGAGATGTGTTCATTGAGCCTGACCGATAGTGCCCTCTTAGTACGGCCAATGTACTGAAGCCCACAAGGGCACTGAATAAGGTATATAACCCCTTTTGTAGAGCAGGTGATCAGAGGCTCAATGACAAACCTTTGTTGGGTTGCTGAGGACTGAAAAGAACAGACCCTCCTATCCCTGCAGCTGTTCAAAGAACAGACTTGGCAGCGTTTACACCTATAGTAACCAGTCAGATTTTCCAAAAAGGTCCTAGCGGCTTTTGGTGGATCCTGTACACTTGGTGCAATGCGACTACCTATCGTAGAGGCACCCTTAAAAATCACATTTGGTTGTGTTGGAAGAATGGGTGCTAAAACTTGGTCTGTAGTTAAAATGTGCCAATGTTTCTGTATAAGTTTCTTCACGCTAAAATGTTGTGCAGAGAAAGTTGTGATAAAAGGCAAAGAGAATCTCTCGTTTTGAGCTGTTGGAATTTTATCTGCTAATAAGGAGGCCCTTGCAGTATTCCTGGTTCTATCCATGGATTGGGTCAAGGAGACCATATCGTAACCCTTCTCCTCAAATCTTTTAGAGAGTACTAGAGCTTGACTCTCAAAGACTTGGTTTTTGGTGCAATTCCGTTTGAGGCGCATAAATTGACCTAGGGGTACAGATTTTAGCCAAACTGGAAGATGACAACTGTCCAGAGGTATAAATGAGTTACGATCCGTGGGTTTAAAAAAGGTGGATGTAACAAATTCCCCATTCTCAATGTCGATCTGAAGGTCTAGAAAATGTATGGAATGTTGGCTAGACTCAAAGTTAAGCTTGATACCCCTGGTGTTCAAATTCAACTCTGCCATGAACTTGATAAGTTCATCACCACAACCATCCCATAGGAGGAGGACGTCATCGATATACCTACGCCAGAGTAGAACCTCAGGGCGGCGGTGGTGATCGATGACGTCCTCCTCCCACTTGGCCATAAAAAGATTGGCCAAGCTTGGAGCGTATTTGGCCCCCATCGCCACACCCCTATCTTGTCTATAAAAGACATTGTCGAATAGGAAATAATTGTGGGTGGCTGCGTACCTCAATAAATCCATAATGAATTCAATTTGGGGTTTAGGAAGACCAGAGTCCCTATCTAGGTATAACGAGACTGCCTCTAATCCCAATTGATGTGGAATAATCGTGTACAAGGAGGCCACATCAGCTGTGACCATCCATGTACCTGATTTAGGGGAGATGCCAGCAAGTGTGTTAATTACCTGTTTTGTGTCTCTAATATATGATGGAATTTTCTGGACAAGCGGTTGCAGAAAAAAGTCTATAAACTTGCCCACCCGGGACGTGATAGAATCAATACCACTGACGATAGGTCGACCCGGGGGGCAAGTTAAGCTTTTGTGTATTTTTGGCAAATAGTAAATAACAGGCGTTCGTGGGGCACTAGGTACCAAGAACAAAGTCTCCTTATTATTCAAAATGCCACGTTGAGACCCCCGCTTCACTATTACCTCAAGATCTTTTTTATACCCACGTAAAGGGTCTCTATTTAAGGGGGTATAGGTGTCGGTGTCATCAACCAGACGGTGTAATTCCTTCAGATAATCACACTGGTCGAGAACAACGATCCCCCCACCCTTATCCGCGGGTCTAATGACTAAAGATTTGTTTTGATCTATCAACCAACTTGGTACATTTAGCCTGCCTATTAATGGTTATAATCTCGGTCAGCTCCTGATGATCTGGCTGAGATTCGAACTGTAAATGTCTGGCCTTAGAATACAATTAAATACAGGCATACCCCACTTTTAAGTACACAATGGGACCAGAGCATGTATGTAAAACTTAAAGTGAAACAATACCTTTTTTCACTTCTAGGGTGTAGTGGGGGGTCAGGGGCTGTAGTTGAGGTCTCAGGGGCTGTAGTGGGGGTATCAGGGGCACACTGGAACAGGGTGGACTATGCTCTCTGAGCGTCAGCTCCTTCTATCGCGGCTGCAATGTCTGTACAGTACTTGTAAGGCACTTAGGGGTATGTCCTTACTCGCGAGTGTATGTAAAGTGAGTGTACTTAAAGCAGGGTATGCCTGTACAAGAGGAATCAGAGGACCCTGCTCATTAGAGCTTACAATCTAAGAGGGATAGTATATACCACCTGAAACAGCTAGGAAACAAGTACATTTAGAAGAAAGTCTTCACTGGTAGCCTCCAAATTTCCTAATACAAGTTTACTGCAACAGCCTACTCAAGCAGAAGAAAAAACTATTATGGGCAATGCATCTATTTATCTAAAACAATTCTGTATTATAAATCCAGTAATTCTTTAACCACTTAAAGACTGCCGACTGCATATATACTGTGGCAGGGTTGCTCTATTACAGGGGTGCCCAACCAGTGGCCTAGGGGCCACATGTGGCCCGTGGAGCCCTCTGATGTGGCCCGTGACCTCCTTCTCTGGGATGGCTGGTTGGCAAGCCCAGATTGCAGGTTGCCGACCTGCCATCCGAGAGCATCAGTGTTGTAAATGAAGCCGGCACTAGAGGAAGCAAGTGGCTTTTCAGAAAGTGCACCACACCAGACAACACCACACCTGCAGGATATAATAGACGTCTATGGCAAAGTGCCACTAACCAGCGGGAAAACCATAGGTACACTGCGCCGCAATAGACCGCATACAATCAGTGTAAAAGCAGCCTTAGGCCCCTTTCACATGATCGGTCAGACCCAATCGGACCCTCCATTCACCTCTATGGAGCAGCAGATGTAAACAGACTTTTGTCTGTTTACACCTGCCTACCTCCAATCTGATCTGCTAAAAAAAAAAAGGTGAGTGGATCTGCCCCCTTCTATCTGATTAGATTGGAGGGCCCATAGAATAGATTGGGCTGTGTCTGCTTTGCATATGCAGACTGGACACAGACCTGTCATCTGGCCATTCCGCTCATTGTGGCCAGCAACTGGTTACTAAGTCGCTTAAGTGGCCCTCGGCTTTCAAAAGGTTGGGCACCCCTGCTCTTTTGCATTAAACAACGACGTACCTGTATGTTGTTTCGTTCATAAGATACTGTGGGCAAGCGCGGGTCCCGGGATTGCTCCACACAGAGGCAGAACGGGGATCTGCCTATGTAAACAAGGCAGATCCCTGTTCTGACATGAGACAACACTGAGATTGTCTGTTCCTAGTAATCAGGAACAGCGATCTCTGTGTTGTCCCAGTGAGCCCATCCCCTACACAGTTAGAACACACACTGAGGGAACACACTTAACCCTTTGATCGCCCCTAGTGTTTAACCCCTTTCTTGCCATTTCGTGTCATTTATACAGTAATCAGTGTTTTTTTTTTGTTTTTTTTTTTAGTACCGAATACTGAATTGATGTCACTGGTCCCAAAAAGTGTCACTTAGGGTCAGATTTGTCCGCCGCAATGTCACAGTCCTGCTAAAAATTGCAGATCGCTGCCATTACCAGTAAAAACTATAAAAAAAATTAAGACCTAAATCTATCACCTATTTTGTAGAAGCGAAAAAAATTGCGCAAACCAATCAATATACGCTTATGTTTTTTTTTTTACCAAAAACATGTAGCAGAACACATATTGATCTAAATTGATGAAGAATTAGTTTTTTTACATTTTTTATTTTTTTTTTGGTTATGTATTATAGCAGAAAGTGAGGCCACGTACACACGACCGGATCTATCCGCTGGGATTGATCTGCGGAGCAGTTCCAGCAGATAGATCCGGTCGTGTGTACATCCGAGCGGACATTTCCCAGCGGATAAAAATCCAGCCGACGGATTCCCAGCGGATAAAAATTTCTTAGCATGCTAAGAAATCTATCCGCTGGAATCCAGTCCGCCGGACTTATCCGGTCGTCTGTACAGACTCACCGGATAAGTCCGTCCGATCCCATCCCTCGCATGCGTCGTATTGATTCGACGCATGCGTGGAAGTATTTACCTTCCAGGTTCGCGACGGCGCGGCCACGTCACCGCGGATGTGTGTACAGCCATTAGATCAAAATCCGCCAGAGGATTTATCCGCTGGAAACGGTCCGGCGGAACGTTTTCAGCGGATATCCTCTCGTCTGTACGAGGCCTAAAAACATTTATTTATCTTTATTTTTTCAAAAAAAGTCTGTTTTATTGCTTATAGCACAAAAA
Source organism: Rana temporaria (assembly GCF_905171775.1). NCBI lineage: Eukaryota > Metazoa > Chordata > Amphibia > Anura > Ranidae > Rana > Rana temporaria. The sequence continues at coordinate 227,881,288 of NC_053490.1, read as the reverse complement.
TCTGCAGAGGTGATCAAATACCACCAAAAGAAAGCTCTATTTGTGGGGAAAAAAGGACATCAAGTTTATTTGGGTACAATGCCTCACAACCTTGCAATTGTCAGTTAAAGTAACGCAAAAAAATGGCCTGGTCATTAAGGGGGTAAATCCTTCCGGGGCTGAAGTGGTTAATGAGAGCAATATGTGGGCTGTCATTGCTGAAAATGCCTAAATGCTACTTGTAAAAGGGTACCCAGCTGGCAGTCAAATAGAGTCAGGGCCGCGTACACACGATCAGACAAAACTGATGAAAACGGACTGAAGGACCGTTGCATCGGTCCAAACCGAACGTGTGTGGGCCCCATCGGTCAGTTATCCTTCGGTCCAAAAAAGAGAACTTTCTTTAAAATTTGACCGATGGACGCCTAACCGATGGGTCAAAACCGATTGTTAGTATGCAAAAAGCATCGGTCAAAAGGCCAAAGGCCGCGCATGCTCAGAATCAAGTTGACGCATGCTTGGAAGCATTGAACTTTGTTTTTTTTTAGCACGTCGTATGTTTTACGTCACCGCATTCTGACACGATCGTTTTTTTTTAACCGATGGTGTGTAGGCACATCAGACCATCAGTCAGCTTCATCGAATTAACCGATGAAACGGTCCTTCAGTCCGTTTTCATCGGTTTTGACTGTTCGTGTGTACGCGGCTCAGAAGACAGGACTCATACTTGTCCCAGGCCAGGACCTCATAAAGGATTAAAGCAATTTGATCATCATGACAAGTGACAACCAGCAAGCTAGTACAACCTTTTTCAGAATGTGAGTTTAGCAATGGTAGCCTTCACAAAGCAGGTAATACATATCACCGTCCCTGACATACAGGGAACAACTAGAGGGAGTACTTTCAAATCTGTGTAAGAAATACAATAATTTAAATAAGAAACAACAAGCAATCTAACAAGCCTTGGAGATTACAAAAAAATATTTTAAGTAAATCTTACAATATTATAAAATGTATACTATGGGTAAATACACTTTTATCTCCATCCATGTTGATAAAATGACTCAAATTTCAGTGTAGGTACAGTACATGAATTTACTGAACTCTAGATCCATTTGTCATTTTTACTGTTAGATGGTGAAAGTCTTAACAAAGGTGCACACCATGAGCATACTTCCATATATGACCACCATTAAAGTGATCAAACATACAGTAGACACATTTGTGGTCCGTGTATTTTAACAATGACCATTTTTTTAAATGTCTGGAGTCTTTCATCTCTTCCAGCACAACTGGATTAGTCTGGGTAGGCTTGACAGGCGTCAAAAACAGTGATCACTTTATTGCTCAGGACAGTAAATTATATGCCTAAGGCATGATGTGGGAGGTAACGTTAAGAGAGGGAGCAAAAAGAGGTTACCAGGCTGCTCTTAAAAACATTTATGACTACCTGACGTCAACATTCATTTCAACACTGAATTCATGGTTCTCTGGGATGAGTATAAACAGAAAGAACTGGTAATCAAAGAACCCCTAACAAATATAAAACCATCCAATAGGTGTATTGATATATAAATGTATTTACTAAAAGGTTCATCTTATTTTAAATGTTACTGTGTATGATTACCAGTAATTTGTTTTATATTTCATTCACATCAACCCCTGCACACCATTATAAATTTCAGATCAGCATATTAGAGCCCATTCACACAGGGGCAACACGACTTCCAGCACGACTTTGGGAGGCAACTTGGACACGACTTGAGTATGAATCATCAGGCAACTTACAAGGCAACTTCAAGTTGCCTCCAGGACAGTACAAGGCAACTTCAAGTCGCCTCCAGGATAGGAGTCTTTCCAGTGGCCAATCAAACAACAATCAGCTCTGTGGGAGGGAGGGGGAGGGAGGGGTTTGCCTGAGGTATGTATGTTATCTTCCTGTATTGTTGCTTCAGTTAAGACAGTGATCCGACTTCTGAGGCGACTTCCATTGAAATCAATGGATACAAGTCGTCTAGAAGTCGGATTGAAGTAGTACAGAAACCTTTTCTGAAGTCGGAGCGACTTCATTAGTGTACATTAAGACGGCTCCCATTCACTTCAATTCATTTTCTGGACCGCGCGACTTGGGGCAACTTGGGGCGACTTGAAGTCGGATCCCAGGTCGTCCCAGTGTGAACCGGCTCTTAGTGGTAGTGCCTTCACTGGTTGCTGATAAGAGCAGGGGTGAATGACACAAGTTATATTTGTATTTTCTCATGTCTGAAACTCTTGATAGGCTCTTGCTAGATGAACTAGACATTTAGTTAGATTACTAAATATAAAGAAGCATGCAGGCAAGTAAACAGGCAAAGCAGCGCCTTCAAAAAATGGAAGCCTTTGACTTTATGGTAAATAAGCTGTACTACCAAACTTTTTTTGCATGGTAGGTATTCAACCAAATGCCACCGTCTAACAAAAAGACTAAATAGATTAGCACCCTCATTTATCTTTCCAACCAATGAAAAGCAGTAAAAATTATTTTGATTAACCACTTGCTATCCATCGGCCTTTTGTAAATGGGCTGGGCTTCCAATGGTTTTAAAAACAAGCTCATAGCTGCAATTTATTCCCCAATTTCCTATGCAATGAATGAATCCATAAGGGATAAACATTTTCTCACATCCAGGTTCAGAGCTGTCATTCTCCAGCTATTGTGGCTGGGGAAGCAGATAATCAATTACAATCTATGTTGTATTAGCTGCAATGGCGTGGAGTACATAATACCTGTCACCTGATTATTCTATCACATAGGGGGCTTGTTAACCCCCTTGTAAGAGAAATAAAGTTAAATGACAAAAAGTGTAACAACAAAATAATAATAATAACCCATAACCCCTTTGTACACATGCAAATGCAAAGGCATTCGTAGGCAGCGCATGTGTATGTAAAAAGCAATTGTGCCACACATATGGGGTTATCACCACAAGTGTCAGAGTGTGAGAATTAGTTCTAGGGCCATAATTCACTGATAACTCTAAAATTATAACCTGTAAATGCTTTTAAAACATCACCTATGGACAATTTTGGGTACGGTCGTTTTTGCCACTTCATAGGTGCATGCAGTCTTAACGCTTGTCATGTAAGATATTAATTTACCTGGCACAACCCCGTCTTTTATATTGTACCCCAAAGATGTGGTATTATATTGTGTTTGTGTGCACTAAAATTATTTTAGTGTGTTTTTCCCAAAAATATGCATGTGGTAAACAGTTGCACAAATATTGTACGTTTTAGGTATTTGTCTCGCAAATAATGCATATTTTGAACATGTGTGAAAAAAAATAAAAAATAAATGCCCTGTACTTTAAATTCCTAAATAGTAAATTCTTTCCTCAATTCTTCAAAACTCAAATAGTGAACCACACAACTTGTCTTATAAATAAATGAACCTGTCAAATGACTGTATCCTAAAGAGAACATAGAGGTATTGGACATATTTGCTTTTTGTTTAAATCCTTAGGCTTTTTTCCTAAGACTCTTACAAAGTTACATACTGAAAACATACAAAAGTCAATCTAGTTTAAACCAATAGAAAAAATAAATAGAGAATAAATAAAAATAAAATCTCCATACAGTATACAGAACCATATACCCACAATCTGCATGTCCTTTTTTCTGTAACTTAAGCAGGACTTAACTTAGAACTGTTTGTAACCCAAACTGTACTAAGAACCTAAGTATATAGGTAGTAGTGGACCCCAACTTGAGAGTCGTAGAGAATGGTTCTTGACCCCACATGACATCCTCAAATCTACTCTCAAAGTTAAGGCTTTCATAAGCATTCAATTTTTGCATAGACAAGATATCTCATCTCTATCCATGTATCCACAATTTCATATAAATATGTCAATTTCATTAACAAATTTCTGTTGCCTAGTTAATTTGTATTTAAAGTGGGAGTTCACCCGAAATTTTTTTTTTAACATTAGATTCATGCTCATTTTGTCAAGGGGAATCGGGTAGTTTTTTTAAAAAGGAAGCAGTACTTACCGTTTTAGAGAGTGATCTTCTCCGCCGCTTCCGGGTATGGTCTTCGGGACTGGGCGTTCCTATTTGATTGACAGTCTTCCGACAGGCTTCCGACGGTCGCATCTATCGGAAAATCGTGACGCGATAGATGCGACCGTCAGAAGCCTGTCGGAAGACTGTCAATCAAGTAGGAATGCCCAGTCCCGCAGCCCATACCCGGAAGCGACAGAGAAGATGCATCTCTAAAACGGTAAGTACTGCTTCATTTTTAAAAAAACTACCCGATTCCCCTTGACAAAATGAGCATGAATCTAATGTTAAAAATTTAAATTTCCGGGTGAACCTCCACTTTAAGAGGTCTCCCGTCAGTAGGGAGTATCTTACCCATTCAAATGCAGACATCAATATTGTCTGAGTTCTTAGATACAGTAATGATTCCTAATCAATCTGATTTTTACTGTGTTTCACTAGTGCCAAAATACAACAGGTGGGGTGTGTGTTTAATTTGGCTTTAAAGCAATGTTTTTTTCTGGTTTTATATGGGACACAATTGAAAACTCTATAACTATTTTGGTATTTAAAATTAAGTTTTTGTACATTTTTGAACATTTCCTGCACCGGTGTCAACCTTTCTATAAGGACGGTTTATTATAATGCCCTGACTGTAGCATATGGTGCTTACATGACTTTACAATGCCAAATGCTGGCATTATTATAATTTTTTTAAGCTATATTTACAATATTGTATGATAACGACTGTCAGATGCAACATACAACAAAAACTGTGAAAATATTAATAATAACAGTGTACAGCAGTGAATCATGGCAAGAATTATAAAGATGACTTTATCTCAATAAATATTTCCCCGTAGTGACGTTATCCTGCTTATCTCTGTAGGTCATGTTCCTGTGCCAGTTGCCAGAAATGTAGCGATCATTATCTTAATAAATCCTTCCAGCAGTGTGTGGAACAAGGTTGTATATTTTCATTACAACATAAGCTTTTTGTAAGCTCCAAATGTTGTTGGTAAAGGTCTTCTATGTGACAACGTTCCTCATAAAGTATGAATCACTTCTTCCAGGAAAATGTAAGATGGCTTTAGTCTAGGATTTTTTTATTGTTTCATGTATATACTTTCAAAACCACCAAGCAGATAAATTAGCTATAGTATCTGACCCTTATGCCGCGTACACACGATCGGTTAAACCGATGAGAATGGTCTGATGGACCATTTTCATCAGTCAAAACCGATCGTGTGTGGGCGCCATTGGTTAGTTAACCATTGGTTAAAAAAAAGGCAACTTGTTTTAAAATTAACCAATGGATTCCTAACCGATAGGACAAAGCCGATCGTTAGTAGGCACAACCATCGGTTAAAAATCCACGCACGCAAGTTGACGCATGCTTGGAAGCATTAAACTTCGTTCTTTTCAGCACGCCGTTGTGTTTTACGTCACCGCGTTCTGACACAATCGTTTTTTTAACCGATGGTGTGTAGGCACGATGGATCATCAGTCAGCTTCATCGGTTAACCGTCCGTTCTCATCGGATGGACTGAACGTGTGTACGCGGCATAACGGTATGTGTCCCTGACATAGCTTGAATGAAAATGTGAAATGCTCAAATTTATTTCATACACACTGTATTTTAAGGTAGACAGGCTCAAATGGCATTGACATTCATAAACCATGTACACAACAGGGAAGCCCATGAACAGACCAAGCAGGTTTGCCCCTGCAATTTTGTTCATCAAGGCAATACAGAAGCACATTTTCAATGAAGGTCGACTTTTTCCAGCAGGTCCCTAGCATAAAACAATGAAAACATCTGCTCATCAGAGCCACTAACCCCAGTGGAGAGGCCCCTCTCCTATTTTTATAAAGTGTTGTATTCCCTCTCTACCCATGGCACCCCGGCCTTCCTGTTCAGGTGGGAGAAGGATCTTCAAAAGGAACTCTTGCCCTCCCAAAGAGATACTGTCTTGCTGCTTGCTCATACGTCCTCCATTTCATCTAGATACGCTGAAGTTAATTATAAACTATTGACTAGATGGCACTATACTCCGGCGGTGCTGCACAGGGTTTTCCCCCTGACACCCCCGCTCTGTTGACGGGGCTGTGGTGAGAATGCTTCCCATGCACACATTTGGTGGTTCTGTCCTCTCATTCGCCCATTCTGGTTAAACATCCTACACTGGATGAAGGAAATACAAGGTTTTGAAACCCCACATGACCCCTGGGTGGTACTGTTGCACTGTACGGCTGCACCAATCGGATCATATAAAAAATCACTCACTCCACATCTATTAAACGCTGCAAAGTCCCTTATCCCCCGATTCTGGAAGCAGACGGTGGTTCCCTCGCTACGCCAATGGCTGGAAGCGGTTGATCATATATATTACATGGAAGACCTTACTTCCTCTCTTAAAAATAAATCTGATTTAGCACGGAAGATATGGTCCGATTGGTTTGCCTTTAAGTATAAGTCGGCATATGCTGACATCATGTCTCAACCTACCTGATGCAATGTACTTTACTGTCAGATTGATGTAGTGTTATATCCAAGAGATTCTTTTTTTTTTTTTTTTTTAATTGGTTTGAGGTGGCGGCCAGGAGCAGAGGAATTCCCCTCCCCCCCCCACCTGCCCCTCCCCCCTTCCTTTTTCTTCCTTTCTTACCCTCCTCTCTACTCTCCTTTCCTATTCTTTATACCCGTTTTAAGTTTTATTTCTGATCCGAAGGCTTTCAATGTCACGTCTGGGCGTACCGAGCGAGGCACAGCTCTGGTTTGCGAGCTGTGGAGTAGCATGGGAAAGCGTGAGAGTTAGCTTTATTTTTCGTTAAGTCGCTTTCATAAAAGCTATTGAATGTTTCTTGCATTGATATAACCTCATGCCTCCTCTGGTACCTCCGGTTAAGTTATTTTGTTTACCAGTAATGGTGATGTCGATGCTACGGATATTATTTTATGTTACTTCTTACCCTTATTTTATTTATGTTCTTTCGTGCTGTATGCTTTTATATGCATTTCTTACTTAATAAAAATCTTATTGAACAAAAAAAAATCAGAGCCACTAACCCAACTTTTGTGAGCTCCTGACAAGACTATTCGCTAATGGGTTGCCCAAACAAACGATTAGTGTTCTGTCAACAGTCAGCCTTTTTACCCAGCAGCAGGCTCACACAGGAGTGCGAGTGAGCTCTGAGCATCATTCAGTTCACACCTGTGATCTGGATCTTCATCCCTGAACAAACAGGGCCCTAAACATAGAAACCACTCAGTACAGCATTCAGCCCTGTCTAGCCACAGCCTGCTAAAATAAATAATTTTGAAAAATTATGTTTATTACGTTGTGTAAAAACAAATAAAAAAAAATAGTAAATAATAGCCAGGTAACAGGCCTCACACTACAAACATAACACAAAAGTCGTCAACACTGGACTCACTGTATAACCCTGAGACTGAACATGTGAATAATACTAGCAAGTTCAATGGCATTTATAAATGATACTAGGGATGAGCTTCCAGTTTGAGTCGAACTCATGTTCGACTCGATCATTGCCTGTTCGCCCGTTCGCCGAACAGCGAAATAATTTGGGGTGTTTGCGGCAAATTCGAAAAGCCACAGAACACCCTGTAAAAGTCTATGGGAGAAATATAAAGTGCTAATTTTAAAGGCTTAAATGCAAATCCGGATTACATAATATGATATATATATACATTTAAAATAGCATATTGTTTTAATAAATAATATAAAATAACTAAAATTGCGTAGATAGCTAGAACTTCTAATCAGCTTTGAACTTTTATTAGTTTAGAGCATTCAGAACAATGAAAGCTGATTAGGATTATGTAATGTAGGGTACAGAACCTTGTATAATACTCTTTGCTTAAAGGAAACCTATCAGGAGACAACCTGTACACTTCTGAAAATGCAAGTTGTTATGCTGACCCTTGCTTTGATAGAGGACAAATACTGCCTTGACGTTTCTTATGCCGCGTACACACGGTCGTTTTTTGTGATGAAAAAAAACGACATTTTTAAAAGCGTCATTTAAAATGACCGTGTGTGGGGAAAACGTTGTTTTATGTCTTCTGGAAAACGACCAAAAAAAATTCGAACATGCTTAAATTTTTTATGTTGTTTTTCAAAACGTCGTTTTTTGTGTCATAAAAAATGACCGTGTGTAGGCTAAAACGACGTTTAAAACAATGTTTTTAAGCCTGCGCATGCTCAGAAGCAAGTTATGACGCGAGCTTGAATGGAACAGAGTGCCGCCGTACGTGCTGAACGTAACCGCGCTTTGCTAGAGCATTTTGAAAAAATTATGGTGTGCAGGCAACGCCGTTTTTTAAAATGAAGTTTAAAAAACTTAGTTTTTTTCATGAGAAAAAACATTGTTTTTTTACAAGACAAAAAACGACCGCCTGTACGCGGCATTAGGCTTTTTGCACATTTGCTCTGGGACAGAGACTTAGAAAATACTGAAGCCAGCAATGGCAGTCCCTATATTGCTTTTATGACAGGTTTATGTAACAACCTTTTCAGTTAATAGATACATTTGAAAAAAAACATCAGGGCCTCTTATATATGCTCAGCTTTATATAGCAAAGATCTTCACAACAATGCCATTTTTCTGGTTGTTTTTTCATTAAAAATCATTCAATGTATTTGTAAATCTATCTACTATAAATATCTAAACCTCAGTGTTAACAGCCTTTCTTAGTCCTCTGCACAAAGAAATGCCATAAGAGAGAAAGGAGCAGCACTATAAGCAAATCAGATACTGTATTGCATTGCAGCGCTGACAGTCTGTCTTCTCAAATACACTAAAGCCTCATACACACGATAGGACTTCCAATGGACTTTTTCTGTGGATTTTCCCCTGAATGGCCATGAACTTGGTATGCATACACACAGCGGGACTTTTTCAGCCAACTTTCACCAAATCACGTGTTTTTTTTTAGCTCTTTACCGCCCCCCTGGGGCAACTTCTGCTATTGTTGGCCGATCTTTAGCATTGGTTCTGAGCATGCGTGCTTGTACTTTGGACTTAAGTCTGATGGACTTGTGTACACACGATCAGATTAGCCGACGTAGACATTTGTTGCCGAAACGTTTGTCTGTTTTCACAGCGAATATTTGTCCGATGAAAAAGCGAAAAAGTTTGTCCGATGGAGCGTACACATGGTCAGATTGTCCAATCAAACAGGTTCGTCGGACATTTGTTGTCAAAAAGTCAGATTGTGTGTATGAATCTTTAGATAAGAGAGTGAAGGGATAACCTAATTTGTTTTCTGCTGCGTTTTTAGCACGAAAACCTTTTTCCTTAATTGCAGTAAATAAGAATTGGGTCACTTACTTGGCTATGTTGTTTGGCAGGAATGCCCAGACTGGCTAAGCACAATTGCAAATCCCTTTGCTTTTTAGGTATGATAGTTTATACACATAGGATAGATTATCTATAGTATTTATGTATTACAGTGATGTATTTAGCTACATTAAAAGAGTTTAGCTTTAGAGAACAACTATACCTTTGGTACAACTGTCCTTTAAACACTTCACGCCCTTAGGATGTATCTGTACATCCTAATTTTTAAGTGGTTATACCAGGATCATGGCTGCAACTGCAGCCATAATCCCAGTATCAAAATTTGCAGCCAGCAGTGGGCTTTTCTGTGGAAGTGATACAAGGGGGCCCCTTCCTGCCATTCCCAGGCTCCCCAGTGCAAACTGGGAGCCCAGGACTGTTGCTCTCTGTGGAGCCAACTAAACACGGAGGAGAAGGTATATCTATGTCCGTCCCTCCTCTCTGACGAATGAAACCGGAAGTGATGAGGATTTCATCACTTCCCATTTTGGTTTGTTATTTACAAGCTGTTACTGGCTTGTAAAGCATCTAATAAAACCAATCTTGGTTTGATCATATGCTTTTGAGGGCAGAGGAGTAATCTAGGGTCAAAATCTGTAGCCTGCGATAGGCTTTTCTGTAGAAGTGATCCTAGTGGCTCTTCAGCCTCTGAATCACCTCTAAAGGGTGCAAATTGGGGAACCCAGGACCGTTATTTTCCATGGGACTTGCTGAACACAGAGAAAGAGAAGGTACATCTGTGGCAAATGAAACCGGAAGCAACAAGGATTTTGTCACTTCTGGCTTCGGTTTGTTTTTTACTGTTAACGGTTTGTAAAGCATCTGATCAAACCAATCTTGGTTTGATCAGATGCTTTTGGGGGCAGAGGAGAGAGATCAACAGAGGACCTGTCACTTCCCCAGCTATCACAATTGATGTTGTCTTCTCCAGGCCCCAGACCTCATGGCTCCCCCCCAGAGGGTAAGTGCTTCCTCACTAGTGCTGCACCTTGATATTCCTTCTGCAGACCAACCCAGATTAACTTATCTTCCTACTATATAAAAGGGACAAGGCTGATCACTTGATAAAGTTAGGTGGTTAGTGACGATATGCATGGACAGGAGCCAGGTGATGTCACGAACAAGTACAAGGATAAGCATCAAGTTTGTTCTGTTTGTTACATGCCGGATCTGCTTGCTAACTTGATAGCAATGTTACAAGTGATATATTTATGAGTGCATTATTTACACTTTTTAATAAATCATTTGGTATTTTACCTACTACACTATGGCAGTCTTTCTGTGGTTTTGAGCCCTGTCTATAGCATCTCTTTACAAGCTGACGTGATTATTGGATCAGAGGGAGAGGATACACTAAAGGTGAAGATTACTGATCCTCCCTTGACGATTTTTTACATCAGATCACCCCTAAAATTTGGGAACAAGTGTTCCTAGACCTATTACATGGGTCTATGAAACAGGTATGAGTCCATCCTATATTCACTGTGTGGTGGAGCACTGGAAAAGGAAAATTTGATTTGTAACACATGGGGCTAAGGTGTTTTAAATCACCAACAAGTTTATCTACATGTGTGTAACTGTTTCAGGATAAGGGCAAAACTATCGGTGGAACCTGTATCACACTGAGTGGATATTGAAAAGGCAAAACATTAGAAGACATTCAGTTTATTAATAATTGCTCGGATTTATATCACTGAGCTTTATTTGGTGTCTTTAAGAGGATTTTCTTTCATATTATTACTGTAGTGGGGTATTGCCCTTTCTGATGTGAAACAAAAGACTACCATTGCTGATCGTGAAGGATCTCAGCTCCCTCCGGTGGCTGAGTTGGGTTAGAGCCACCTGTTGTTTACATTTCATTCTGGTACTGCAGTAAATGTTAGGGGATTGAGTTCAGAAGGAGAAGAGACTCCATTTGCCCTGGCCTGTAATGAACTACATTACTCAGAGAGCAGCTGTGCAACCCCAAGATGCTTTGCCTTCCGCACCGCCTGCTAAGGGGAGGTAATTTAAGGGAGAGGACGTGTTTGCCGTGCTCTCTCGGGACCGCCTCTTCAACCCAGTAGGACTCTGGGAGGAGTGTCTCCACAGGGAGTAGGCCGCAGTTGAGGCCTACATACGCCCGGGCGGAGCGGCCAGGAGGAGAAGGGACAGAGTTTCTGCCGGAGTCATTGGATGAGATCCCAGTAACCCTGTGACCTGTCTGAGGAACGGAGACTGCTGACTGACCGGACGGTGTGCCGTAGAAGGGAAAGGCCTGAACCGGTTGGGTGAGACGGGCACTTGCCTGAAAGTACTGATTGTCTTGCAGAAGGGCGGATCGTTAATATCCATATTTGCGGTTTGACTAATCAGGAAACTTTTAACAGTTTACTATTACCCTTTTGGATTATAAATTGCTTTTGCGCGCCAACGCACAAGTGCACAAACTTTTAGCAGAAGACTGCATTGAAGTTTGGCCTGGGACGCCAGGCCATCCTGATTAGCTATAGTACCTAAGGGTTATCTGTTTAGAGTTGTATATTCACTATATTCGTTGCATTGCTTTTTGACCGAGTAATCAGATCCATTACTTTATATGGTGTTGTAGAGAGGCAGAGATCTGGGTGAGGTTTGGCAATATGGCGTTTCAATATATGTGTTTTGTTGAAGGGGTTCCTCTTGCTGTGTGCTCACACAGGTCTATGTGACATTGAAGCCTAGCTCACATTTAAGCCTTAACATTGTTATTGATACTGCAGGGACCTGCAAATAGAGTAACGTTGTTTTATTCATGTTCTGTTGTTTCTTCTTTAAGTAAAGCATTACTTTGGTAATCTTGAAGTTTGTGTGCAGCCTACCTTTTATACTGCAAGATCCCTTCCATTTAAGGTAACCACTTTTTATTTGCATAATCTGTTGTAGTGTAACGGGATATTGTGCTTCCCCACAAGCTACTGGGGTCCACAACTCCCATATTACCAGGTGTGTCAAGGGAGGGTTTTGAGCCACTTTAAGGGGTTAATCACAGAGCGTAGACCCAAAACAGCCAGCAGCTCCTCTGGGGGTAGTGCTACATTACTTATTATTTTTTTATTGAGTTATTAAGCTTTTAATCTGTAATATTTCATCATTTATCCCCTTTAATTTCTTTGCGTTTTATTTATATATTTCCTGTTTATGTGAGAAACACACATTTTTGTAAATGCAGCAGCTGAAGCACATATTGTCATTTACATCAGTTTGTTGGCAGTGTGCTTTTTTTTCCCTTTTACACAGTAAGTAGGACTTGTCACTGCCCCAGTTATCATAAGTGATGTTGTCTTCTCCAAGCCCCAGACCTCATGGCTTCCACTTCAGAAGGGAAGTGCTTCCTCACTAGTGCTGCACCCTGCTATTCCTTCTGCAGACCAACCCAGATTATCTCTTCCTCCTACTATATAAAAGGGACAAGGCTAGCCCTTGATGAAGTCATGTGGTTAGTGGTATTACCCGTGGGGAGGAGCCAGGTGACATCACAGACAAGAGCACGGAATCCATTAAGTAAGTCATTGTATTACCACCATTTATGATTATACACAGAAAACAAAAAAGTAATCTTTCATTAATTTGACTTGTTACGTTAAAATGGATTATCTACTATAAATAACTACCGTATTTACCGCGGTATAACGTGCTACCGCGTATACTGCGCACCCCCAAAGTTGACCCGAATCCTGTGGAAAAAACATTTTTTTTGTGGTTTTTGTACTTACAGTTTTGGTGTCTTGCGCGGTGGCCTCGTCGGGTCCGGTGTTCATCTGCGGCTTTGGGTGTCCTCTTCGGTGGGTCCGGCGTCCTTCTGCGGCTTCGGGTGTCCTTCTGCGGCGGGTCCGGTGTCCTCTTCGGCGGGTCCGGCGTCCTTCTGCGGCGTCCTCGCGTCCTCCACCCTCGTTTCCCGCGCCGAGTTTGAATACTGCGCCGACATATACAGAGCGCAGTACACTCGTGTATTGTCGGCAATGCTCGGCTACCCGCGCTGACGTCCTGGACGTGAGCACGGAAGGAGCCGAGACTGCCCGACTATACCCGAGTGTACTGCGCTCGGTATATGTCGGCGCAGTATTCAAAACTCGGCGCGGGAAAGAGGGTATCGGCGTATACCGCGCACCCACGATTTTGCCCTGATTTTCAGGGAAAAAAAGTGCACGGTATACGCCGATAAATACGGTACTTTTTGTACGTATACCTTCATTGTTTGTGTTACCTTCGCGTTCCTCTGAAATGTATAATACTAAGTATGTTTAAAGACTTCTTTGATAAGAAGACACTCAGGGATAAACATATATTTCTGTAGCTCCAGGCGAGGTTATTAAAGGATGTATAATGAAAGACTGAGTCAAGGATTGCAGTATATAAAGGTAAACATTCTCTCCTCTCCCACACCATGGCCTGCAATGCCTCCCTCCTGGTTTTCATGTTCGAAATCTGTAAAGAAATCAGTGCGCCTATGTAGCAGAAGATGTAAATCTGAGAACTGCTTTCTAAGCAGTAAATTCCTAACATACAGTTTCCATTAAATGACCTCAGTCTGAAAGGAATTCTTAAAAGTGTTAACCGTTGCAGTGCCTTTCCACATTGTGTTGCATTGTATTATGATGAATAGAATATACCCTCAAGCAAAGAAAAACATGCGCAGCCCTCAGAGGTGTACAGTCATCACAATTCGCAACTTTATTATGAACTACAGATGTTAAAAGGCCAAAAAGTTCAGCTGAGGACCTAGCCCAGTTGGCTTTAGAAAGAAAAGTACATGAAATCAAGATTGTTGTGCTTTTATTTAAAAAAAAATATCTAGCCAGACATTATTTTTAAGTTTTGAATAAAGCAAGGCAGGGGTAGCACCTCTGTCAGGTTTTTACTGCTGGCTGGGCCTATGTTGCAAAGATTCTGTTTCAATCTGAATTTTATTGAATTTTAGTAGTATCTACATAGACATACATTACTACTATAATCATAGCAGTCAAGCATACATGTACATAATACATATTTTCTTATCTGTAACATATAATACCCATAGGCACATAAAAAAAAAAGGAAGGAGGAACAAAAAAAAAAAAAAAAGGGGGTGGGGGGAAATAAAATTAAACAGTAATAATAATCTCCCCACCATGGCTACTCGTCTGTAAGGTTCCCTTTAACCCAGGTTGGGAATTCATCTGATTTCCGAAAGTCAGACCATGCAGACCAAGTATGAGAAAACTGCTCTTCCCTTCCCGTTTCCCGGGCCAATAGACTTTCCAAGTCTCTAGAACGTTCCAATTCCTTCACCCACTCCCCTAGGGAAGGCACTACCCCTGTCTTCCAGTATCGAGGAATAACTACTCTAGCTGCTGAAATAAAGTATCCAATCACGTCCTCTCTTGCCTTTTTTAAAGGACCTGGGGTCATATTTAGAAGGGCCACTCTGGGTGATGCGCAAATTACTGTATCCTCCAATTTTCCATATAGATCAAAAATTTGTTTCCAAAACCTTCTTACCGGCGGGCAATCCCACCAGACATGTAGCATGCTACCTTTTGCCTCGTGACAACGCCAACAAATGTCAGGTATATTTTGATTGATTTGATGCATTATAGAAGGGCACCTGTACCATCTACTCACCAACTTATATGCCTTTTCTTGTGATCTTGTATCTATTGAAGTTTTGTGAGTCAAAATAAAGCTTTTTTGCCAGTCTGCTAAAGCTATATTCTCTTGGAGTTCTTTCTCCCACTTCCGCGTGAACGGGGGGAGATCTGGATGGATTGAAAGCAAAAGGATAGAGTAAATTATAGAAATTGAGTGTGATATTGGTTCTTCTTGCAGTAGCAAGGATTCAAATGCAGTCGGTTCAGCATAGAAATCTAGTTTCGATGGGATTGATCGTATATAGCAAAAGGCTTGATGTCTCTGCAGCCACTGCGCAGAGTTCTGAGGGGTCTTAGTCGATGGAAAATCTACCACTAGTAGTGAATCTGTCTGGAGGACTTGAGCAATTCTTCTATGGTCTTGTTTATACCAGGGCCCAAACGTGATTGAGTGTAGGGCTGGTAAAAAATCCGGCGTTCCAAAAAAGGGGGTCATAGGGCTCAATTGTTTTGATATTTTATATATGGGTATCAGTCTGTCCCATATATACAGTGTTTGCCTAGTAAGGTCTACTGGTATTGAAAGGCCTTTTCGAAGAATAGGCGAGGTCCATGGAAGGGCGCATAAATCTATAGGATTCATATGTCCTTCCAATTGAACCCATTGCTTCGAGGTGAAGTGGTGAAACCAGTCCGTAATACGTGCTAATATAGTCGCTTTATGGTAAATCGAAACATCTGGTACCCCCACTCCACCTCTGTTTTTTGGTAGAGATAGTGTCCCGAAACTAATTCTTGACTGGACTGAATTCCAGATAAACTTAGAAAATAGTCGGTGAATTTTACGAAAAAACACTGCCGGAAGGTGGATTGGAATTGTTTGAAACAAGTATAGAAGACGAGGGAGTATATCCATCTTAAGGGTATTAATTCTACCAAACCACGAAAGACGTTTGAGTGTATATGATGTCAGGGTCGTTTGGATTTTATTGAGCATCGGGAGAAAATTTAGAGAGTATAGTTGTGCTGGTGACGCTGAAATACTAATCCCTAAGTATCGAATCGACTCCGTACACGTCTTAAAAGGAAAGTTCTTCGATATTCGCTTCATTTTTGTTTGCGGGACAGATATATTAAGAAGTTCTGATTTGTTGCAATTAACTTTAAAATTGCTAACTTCACTAAATCTCTGGAATTCTGAAAGTATAGATGGAATAGAGGTATGGGGGTTTGTTACAAATAGTAATAAATCATCTGCAAATAGGGCCAATTTTTCATGTAGGGGACCTACCTGAATGCCCGTTATGTCTTCATTTTGTCGCAGTGCATTTGCAAGGTGTTCCATTATTATAACATACAATAATGGAGAAAGAGGACATCCCTGACGTGTTCCATTAGAGATATGGAAAGCTGGGGACAACGATCCATTCACCCTAACTCTAGCCGAGGGCGATTGATAAAGAGACATAATCCTTGCCATCATACAGGGACCCATGCCAATCTGTAGAAGAGAGGCTCTTAAAAACTTCCAACTGACCCGGTCAAACGCCTTTTCGGCATCAACTGTTAACAGACATAGAGGAATCTCTTGAGCGCGGGCATAGTCCGTCAGCAGGAGAGTTTTAAGCGTATTGTCTCTTGCCTCTCGACCACTGACAAAACCAACCTGATCTAAATGGATTAGTTGAGGCAATAGTGGTTGTAGACGGCCTGCTAAAATTTTTGAGAATATTTTAACATCTATCCCAATTAGAGATATAGGTCTGAAATTTGCGCACAGCGACAGATCTTTATCTGGTTTCGGGATAAGTGAAATATGTGCTTCCAGCGTTTGTTTCGGAAAAGTAGATCCGTTTGCTATAGAATTAAATACCCTGGTTAGAAAGGGGGTAATAAGAGAACAAAAATGTTTATAAAATTTTGGCGTAAAGCCATCGGGGCCTGGGCTTTTACCTCCCGGGGTATTGACAATAGCTTTGGTAACCTCTTCTTCAGTAATTACGTTTTCCAGTTCTTCTACTATATTTTCCGCCAAAGTAGGTATCGGAGTATCTACTATATAGGATGTTACTTTATCCTCTTCATTATCAAATGAGCTTGAAAATTGGTTTGGGGGTATATTGTATAAAGATTCTTCTGCTTCCTATTCTGGTTAAAGGAATGGATATAGCAGCAATATAAAAAATGTAAATGTACATGATTGCCGTGAACATACAATGTAATTGCTAGAAGCCAGGTGTTAAAGTATAAAGTAAAGCTTTGTCTTAAAGAGGGCGGTGTTGTAAAATAAGTTTAACCTTACTGAATATTATCAATTAGGGCTGATCTATTAAAGGCAAATTGGCTGTTCAGTGAGGTTGCACTTTGCAAAAAATTGCCCTAGAGTTTAGTGAATGCGGTGAAGTTCTACTTTGCAAAAAATACCCAATCACTTGCAAGAGAAAAAAAAACAGCATTTTTGCTTGCACATGATTGGATGATGGAGGCCAGTGGAGCTTTATCTCATTCACTAGGATTTGTGGCAAATTCCCTTTCAAAGTGCAACTCCCTTTGCAAAGTAAAGCCTATTTGGCACCAGTAAATCAACCCACAGTGTCTCTACTTTATTTATGTGTTTCCTTATAAGTTCACAAAGTTGATTCCTGTATGTATAGTAGTGTATTTTTTATGTTTGTAATTTAAAGTGGAGGTCTACCGTAAAAATAAAATACTCAAAATTTTTTATTTTTTTTTATACTTACCAGAAATGGCTGTTACTTGGCAGATTTTCCTAATCTGCCCCTTCCTTGTCCGTGGCGCTCCTGTCTCGTCCTCCTCGCGTTGTCGTCTGGGGAATGGGGCGGGCTGACTTCTGGGAACTGTGTGTTTCCCAGAAGTCAGCCGCCCATTCACAGAGCGCCATGTGACTCGCGCATGCGCAGTAGGAAACGGGCAGTGAAGCCGCAAGGCTCCCTCTGCCTGTTTCCCTTAGTGAGGATGGCAGCGCCGGGACCCGGTTCAAGGGATCGATTGGCCTCGGGCAGCCGACATTGCGAGCAACCTGGACAGGTAAGTGTCCTTATTAAAAGTTGGCAGCTACAGTGTTTGTAGCTGCTGACTTTTATTTATTTTATTTTTTTACAGCCGAACCTCCGCGTTAAGCTAAACTTAAGTTACAGCTTTAACTATTCTTTATGTTAGATCAGTTATAGGCATCATTCAGATATTTTTTTTAGCAGGCAATTCCCTGCACTATAAGAACAATGATAGCAGCTTTTTAGCAGGTTGGTTGTTCATACAGGCTGCGGGAGGGGGGTGTCTACCTGCTTGCCTGTGCGATCGGCGAGCCGGAGAAGGTGTCAGAATAAATCTGAGATTTATCTGCCTTATTTTTGGAGTTTCTTTGTCTGAAGTGGGATCATCTGTTCTTTTGGGGTCTACCTACCATCCACTGCCCCATCTACAGATTACATCATTGAGTTTATTTCCTCGCCATGCCTGTTTGACCAATGTGTTATATGGTGCCAACCTTACTTCCCTTGATTGCATTCCATGACCAAGCACTGTTCAAGATTCATCACTGCAATTTATTCACCATGGTTGGTTTTCATTCAAATCACCCCCAAAGCATAATTTTTCCGCCTCCATGATGGTGGTGATGATGTTCTTGGGGTCATAGGCAGCATTTCTCCTCCTCCAAACACGGCGAGCTGAGTTGCTGCCAAAGAGCTAAATTTTGGTCTCATCTGAGCACAGCACTTTCACCCAGTTCTCCTCGGAATCATTCAGATGTTCATTAGCAAACTTCAGGAGGGCCTGTACATGTGCTTTCTTGAGCAGGGGGACCTTGCGGGTGCTGCAGGATTTCAGTCCTTCATGGTGTAGTGTGTTACCAATTGTTTTCTTGGTGACTATGGTGCCGGCTGCCTTGAGATTATTTACAAGATTCTCCCATGTAGTTCTGGGCTGATTCCTCACCATTCTCTAGATCATTGATGCTCCGAGAGGTGAGATCTTACATGGAGCCCCAGGCTAAGGGAGATTGATAGTTATTTTGTGTTTCTTCCATTTGCGAATAGTCGCACTAACTGTTGTCACCCTCTCACCAAGCTGCTTGGCGATGGTCTTGTAGCCCATCCCAGCCTTGTGTAGGTCTACAATCTTGTCCTTGACATCCTTGGATAGCACTTTGGTCTTGGCCATGGTGGAGAGATTGAAATCTGTTTGATTGCTTCTGTGGACAAGTGTCTTTTATACAGGTAACAAGCTAAGAATAGGAGCACTCCCTTTAAGAGAGTGCTCCTAATCTCAGCTTGTTACCTGGATAGAAGTATATTTGACAGTGGGCAAATGCTTTTTTCCCTTACTGTAGGTATAAGGACATGTACTACATTATTACTATATTATTGACCCAGAACCAGTATTTAATCTGGGGGATTACAAAATAGAGGTTCAGATGAAAGGGGGCTTCTCCCTCCCAACACACACACAGACACACACAAAGGTAAGCTCCACAAAGGAAAAAAACAAGCCTTGTTAATAAAGTAGTGCGTGAAGCATTGAGTATTGACCAAGAGCAATAACTTTCAACAAGCATTTCGATTTAACTTCACTCTAGGAAAATCAATGGTTGCTTGATATATGTGCTACTATTTAAGAGTAACTATAATTTTCTTTTTTGCTTAAAGTGGTTTTAAAGATTACACGTTTTCCATTCACGAAGATAAATAATCTTCTGTGTGCGGCATCCCCCCCCCAGCCCCCCTAATTCTCATCTAAGCCACCTCTTAATCCAGGGATGTGCATGAGAGCTGAGCTTCTCCCAGGTCTCTTATTCTCTATTGGCTGAAGGCTGAAACAGCATCAGGAACAATTGGCTTCTGCTACTGTTAATCACAGCCACTAAGCCAATAAGGAGAGAGCGGGGGGGGGGGAAGGGCCGAGATGCGGTTCTATGTGTCTTATTTACACATAGAGCAGGGCTCGGGAGCCAGCATGAACCTGTGCCCCCACAGGTGCAGGCGGGCTGTTTTGGGGGAACTGACACTGAAGAGGAGCGAGCTAGGCGTGCCAGCGGGGGGCCAGAAAAGAGGATTGGGCTGCTCTATGGAAAACCACTGCACAGAGCAGTTAAGTATGACATGTTTGTTATTATTATTTTTTTATCTGCTTTTAATGTCACTTTATTTAATAAATAAGTACATTACCCGAGCCTACCTATGTGTATAATACATGCTATGCATGTATACAGAAAAACGTATCCTATGCTTTCCTGTGTTTGCCTGATGTCATTGTCTCGAGGCTACCACATTAGTTTAGGTCTCCGAATGTTTATAATGGCCAATTGACCAGACTTATAAAAACTAGCATCAGATAACAGGCATTTCTTATGTTCTTTAACACTTGATACCAGCCATTTATCCATGTGTTCAGGTTTAAACAATGGTGCTAGCATCATTACAGCATGTAATGACATCATCACAACTGTCAGCATGTGTCAAATCTATAGACTGATAGATGCCTGCAACATATCATATGCAGGACCAGACATGCCTTGTTACTTGAAATTGTGGGACAGGATTAGTTTGCCCACTGTCCATTATTTTAGTCTAGTCATATAACACTGTATTATCAAACATGTACAGTTACTGATTCATTGTACAAGGTCTAATGCAGAACATATTTTGTGATAAGGTATACACAATATACATCAATGTGTGCACATTACACACACAAGCATAACATGGTGAGGAATCTTCTGAATCAGATGTGTGCTTCTGATAAAACATGTAATACTTGTACTAATGTAGTCCAATATAGTAGCCATGATTTATTACATTGTAGCACTACCCCGAAGGAGCTGCTGCTTTAGATTTGGGTTTTGCACGTTACCTCAAGATGTCAGGGGAGGAAAGTCTGTAGAAATTGCAATGTCCACACAAGATGTAAAACCTTCAACTGCTAGGTTTTATTTTTGCTGCAGTAAAACTTGTGGAGAGAGTAGAAGGTAGAAGGAGAGAAGGGGGAAGGTTCAGGTACGAGGTACAGAGCACACATTTTTTTCCCTAAAGTTACAGTATTCACCACTCTCTCTTGAGTGGGTATTTCTCAAATGGATAGACCCAGTCCCGATCCTGACCTCCCTGGGGCCCTAAGCAAAATTACATGTCACATGAGGCCCCCGTACACACGACCGAGTTTCTCGGCAGAATTCAGCCAGAAACTCGATCGGAGCTGAATTCTGCAGAGAAACCCGGGCGGGTGTACACTTTTGGCCGAGGAAGCCGACGAGGATCTCAGCGAGGAAATAGAGAACGTGTTCTCTATTTCCTCGTTGTTCAATGGGAAATTTCGGCTCGCCGAGATCCTCGGCGGCTTTACAAGGAACTCGACGAGCAAAACGATGTGTTTTGCCCGTCGAGTTCCTCGGACGTGTGTACGAGCCTTTGAAGTTGAGAAGCAGGGGGGGCTGCCGAAAATGACATGTCACATTAGAGTTGAGAAGCGTGGGGGGGGGCGCTGCCGATATTGACATGTCACATTGAAGATTAAAGTCGAGAAGCGGGGGGGAGGGGGTGTTCTGCTGTTCTGACATCTTACATCATTAAAGTGAGAAGCTGGGGGCGCTGGCTTCTTACCTCTTCTCCTATGCAGCCAGCGAGTTGAGAAGCGGGGTGAGGGGCCGAAAATGCCTTCTCACCAGGCGGGGCCTCTAGTAATTTGGGGGCCCTCCGCAGCTTTGTGGGGCCCTAAGCGGCTTGCATAGTGAGCCTATAGGGCGGATCGGCCCTGGATAGACCCTTCTCACATGGCCTAGCAGCTGGGATGATGCATGAACAATATGAGAACAGTCTCTGCCACAGACCGTCTGAGAACGAAAGATGGATAGTCAGGGATCCACTGCCACAGGATTTAATTCCTAAACTTCCAGCCTTACAGTAAAATAGCCTTTAAGCTGATACTGCAGACTGTAAGGCAAATAGAGTAGTGGATCCCTTTATAACGAAGTCACCAGGCCTATCCCGAGACATTAGCTTGCTTTTCTTGGTCTCCTTCAGGGCAGGTCCTCCCCTGGTTTCCTTCGTTAAGCAGCTTCCCCCACTTGGATGGACAGCTTGGGATCCCCTTTTGAATCGTAGGCCCCAGCCAGCATAACTGGGCCTACTCCATTGAAATGCGACCTCGGGCCAACGTAGTCCCGATGTCAAGATCACACACACGTTCCTCGCGCCAGGAAGGCCACGAGGCGAAGGCCCCCGAAAAGCGACATCTGCCCCTTAAGTATCCCTTCCCGGCATGCACAGCGGGGCACCACTCCCACTGGGCTGCTGCCGAGAAGGGTCACCTAACACACTATGGTTTGCTTGTGCTCCAACGTTGGCCTGAGGTGGTAACACCACCTACAGGCAACAGGGGAAAATCCTATCAAGCACAACCATAGCCAGAAGAGAGGCTAATTTCAATGGAATTCAACAAAGTCTGAGCCCACTATTGGCTCAGACACCCTCTAAATTTAGAATAGCGCCCAAGTCATCGGGAGCAGGGCCCTACAACATAATTTATCATAAATTGATAAATCATTACTGTTACTGCCACAATATATCAGCACATCCAGTGAATAAATAAATGTAGACAATATTTCACGTGTCTTTTCTCTTGGAAACAACATGTTGAATTATGGATCATATTCTCTTCTCCCCAGTTCAGACCAGAACACTTCTTGAGTTTAGAAAAGGGAGACATCACGTAGATGTTTTCAGTATTCCTTTGTTAAACTGATGCTTTATCACCTTTGCCCTGGACCTTCAGGCATAGTACTATGAAAGATTGTCCCCTATGGCTATATAAACAAATGAGTTCCTTTCTCTGTAGGCAACACCTGGTGCCTGCCTGTAAACTGCTATTGTAGATAATATGATGACATAAGTTAGCAGAGGGAATTGTAGAAAAAGTAGAATTCATCCAAAAGTCGAGAACAGACTGTACTATTACTCCTTAACTATCACTCATCAGTAAAAGAGTGACAACTGACAAAGGCTTTCCACTTGGCTTTGGCTTATCATTTCCAGCAATTCCGGCAGTGTTCATATTGATTGTACTATCCTGTGTAAGCAGGTCAAGACATTCACCAGTCACTTTTTTATGGCTTGTACACATATTTCAGTACATAGTCACTCTTCCTGCAAATATGTCAAATTTTGTTTTTCCCATCGCTTTTTACCCCAATGACAATGGTTACTAGGACAAAAAGAGAGAGTGAATCTCGCCACAAGAAATACAAACTCACGAAGATCTAGCAAATGGCAATAGAGTAATGCAATAGTCAGATATCTCCTGAATCATCATTCTCTGGGAAATTATCTGCCCAGCTAAAGACATTCATAAGGCCAAAGACATGACATTACAGACCCCCAAATCTGGTCTCCTTAACCACTTCCAGACCACCACATAGCAAATTTACTGCTACAGGGTGGCCCTCCTGTGTAGAATAATATATATATACAGCCCTCAAAATTTCCACTCGCCTACTAGCATTTGGCGAGTGGATTTAAGCTGGGGGCGAGTGATGACAGGGATGCCTGACCAATTCCCCTCCAATCTGTGCCTAGACTTAGAGTCCCGATGAGATTGGCGGCCGAAGAGGAAAGGTGCATGCTCGGGAAAAGTAGTCTGGTGAGCCGCGCACAGGCAGAGCAGTACACAGGTGCTCTCCTTACATGTAGCTGGAGAGCAGAAAGTAATGAGTGAGGTGGAGAATGGCATAAATTACCACTCCGGTGCAGCGCTCACTGAAAGTTGCCTTGACATGAGAGCGGCAGCCTTCTAGTTTGTGCAGTTTTCTTCTCCTTGTGCTCTATGTAAGTGTCCAACAGTTTAGCCTGAGCACTGTGAACAGACTGGTCTCAATGTGTGCTGTGCGCTGTCAGTGTGCGCTGTGCTATGGTGTCAATGGCTGTGCAGTTGTGTGGATCTCAGCGCTGGATTGTACTCCCTCCCGCTGTGCTGCACCTCCTCTCCTCTCTGCCAGCCTGAATAAAAGGGGGAAGTGGGGACATGCAAGCGTGGAGCCGCACACACAGGCTCCTGATGATGAGATGAATGGGAGAAAGAGAGAGGATGGATGGGAGTTGCAGAGGAGACAGCAAGAGAATGGGGAAGAGACCCAGTTCTAGTGCCCTGTCCCTCTGGTCTGCCCCCAGTGCCCTGTCCCTCTGGTCTGCCCCCAGTGCCCTGTCCCTCTGGTCTGCCCCCAGTGCCCTGTCCCATTTTGTTAAAGTTAAGGTAATATTTAATTTTGTAACTCGATTCTGCATAAAACATTCCATGAGATAATCTACGAGGGCGTGTTTACGGGTGCAATTAGGCGCAGGGCAGTGTA
The DNA here is from genome assembly GCF_905171775.1 of Rana temporaria. Taxonomy (NCBI): domain Eukaryota; kingdom Metazoa; phylum Chordata; class Amphibia; order Anura; family Ranidae; genus Rana; species Rana temporaria. The sequence goes on along the minus strand of NC_053490.1, from coordinate 227,856,979 downwards.
TGAATTAGGTGGGGCAACTGGTGGCGAGTAACTCTTGAGGCCTGGCTAGTGGCTCAGGACTTGAAATTTTGAGCCCTGTGTATATATATATATATATATATACGTGATTCTGTACTTCCGTCTAGGGGGTGCATGCACGTGCCACCAGCAGACCACTTCTGCTGTGAATAATCACAGCAGAAGCCGATCTATGGGTGCTTGGCATTGGGTGTCTGCCGGCCCCCACCGATCACTGGGCAGAGACACAGCACTGAGCAAACAAGGCAGATCTCCCTTTTGAAGAAGGGATGCATTTTGTGTCCCTACAAAAATAAATTATTTTCCCTAGTAAAAGAAGCACATACAGTACACAAAAACACTGGCTAGACACACAGGTAATCTTTTGATCGCACTAGATGTTTACCCCTTCCCAGCCAGAGTCATTAGTTCAGTGGCAGTGCATATATTTAACAATGATTACTGTATTACTGGTTCCTGTAAAGTGTCAAAAGTGTCAGTGTGTCCTTTTTAACTTGATCTAGTGAATTGTTTTTTTTCTACAGATGTAAAAAAAAAAAACGTGAATAGATTTTACAACGTCTAGTTTTCTTCAGTCATTACTTATCATTTTATAAAATATCATGCTGTTCATTGACAAGATCTAGACTTTAATCCATGAGGCTGTAATTTGGGGTAGACTAGGATGCCCACAGACATCTGAGGGCATGGGGCGTCCGCTCCATAGGGCAAGGGAGGGCGCTCCCCCCCCCTAGAAACCAGTGCCATGATCCTCGGGGAGAAAAACAGTGGGCAGGAAGCAAGGTGGCGGCACGGCGAATCCAATTGTAGCCACTCTCTCTCTCTTCTAGCTCCAGCTGACAGAAAGGGGGCGATCGGGGGAGATATACAGTACAGCCAGCCCTCGGCTCTCCTCTCCCTGTCACAGCGCCGCTGCCGAGTTCTCTGGTAAATGGAGCAGCGGCGCTGTGACAGGGAGAGGAGAGCCGCAGGCTGGTTGTACTGTATATCTCCCCTGATCGCCCCCTTTCTGTCAGCTGGAGCTAGAAGAGAGGGTGACTCTAATTGGATTCGCTGTGCCGCCGCCTTGCTTCCTGCTTTCCTCGCCATGATTGGCCACAGCAGAGGGCCAATCAGAAGATTCTGGGGACTGGGGGCATCATGGGAAATGTAGTCCCTTAAGAGTGGCGGCCCCAGCGTGTCCACAGACACCATGCTAAAGCCCCCAGCATGCAAGCACTCTGCTGGGGGGGGGGGTTACAAGAGGAAAAAAGAGAAAACTGTGCTCATGCTGGGGGAAGCCAGAGAGAGAGCCACGATGTGCCCACACAACCAGAGAGCCACGCTGTACCTGCACCAACCAGAGAGCCACGCTGTACCCGCACCAACCAGAGAGCCACGTTGTACCCGCACCAACCAGAGAGTCACGCTGTACCTGCACCAACCAGAGAGGGAGTCACTCTGTACCCACACCAACCAGAAAGGGAGTCACGCTGTACCCGCACCACCAGAGAGAGAGTCCAGCTGTACCCACACTACCAGAGAGGGAGCCCCGCTGTACCCGCACGACCAGAGAGGGAGAAAGACCGAGCCGCTGTCAGGGTACAGGCATGCTACACTACTGACTAGAGTCACCCCAGGCAACCCAGAGTGAGTGAACGTCCAGCCAGAGGGATCACTGTTGTGGTTTCACCAGGTCTGGTAAGAGGGCCTGTTGGCCATTATCCACTACTGTTCCTAGGGACTGAGCCATTAGGAAGTGTCTAACCTGATATCCTCCCATCTATGCTGGGGGCAATTATTGCAGACAATGACACCAAATGCTGGGAGTTTTTAGTGCAGAAACTGACACTAGTGCTGAGGGTCATTATTATGTACACTGGTACAGATGCTGAAGTATTTATTCTAGAAATCTGCACCGATGTGGGGGGTTATTGTTGTTGCTACTGATACCAATGCTGGCGATTTTTATAGCGGAAACTGACAGCAAAGCTGGAGATTGTTATTGCAGAAACTGGCACTGATCCTGGGGGTTATTTCCTTGGGGGGGCCTCCATTTTTTATGATATTGTTATTCAAAGTTGCTAGTTGCTTGATAGTTGCATCAGGTTTCTCAAACCTTTGCATGCCTGCGCTTTATGTGATAATGACTAAGCCCCTCCCCTTCATGACATTGTCAAAAAGGGACCAAGCATGGATGACCTTAAAATGATGCCCCCCCTGAAAAAAGTTCAGCGGACACCCATGTCTGAGGGGGGTTGTTTATACACCATCTGACCACTCTCACGGCACCAGATCTTCACAGTGCTGAAAAGAGCACCATTCATTAGTCCGCTGCAATATCGCAGTCGCGCTATAAGTTACTGATCGCCGCCATTACTAGTATAAAAAATAAATATAAATAAATATATCCCATAGTTTGTAGACGCTATAACCTTCACATAAACCAACCAAAAAAATAAATAAACAAAAAACATGTAGCAGAATACATATTAACCTACATTTATAAAGACATTTGATACATTTTTTTATTGGATATGTTTTATTGCAGAAAGTAATATATATATTTTTTTTAATTGTCGGTATTTTTTTGTTTATGCCGCAAAAAATACAAACCGCAGTGGTGATCAAATACACCAAAAGAAAGCTCTATTTGTTGGGAAAATAATGATATACATTTTATTTGTGTACAGCATTGTCAGATAAAGTAATGCAGTGCTGGTCATGAAGGGGGGTAAATCTTTGGGAGGTCAAGTGTTTAATCTGTGGGTCAAGTAGACATCCATCAGCCAAAAACTTAAAGGGGTTGTAAAGGAAAACATTGTTTTCCCTAAATAGCTTCCTTTACCTCAGTGCAGTCCTCCTTCACTTACCTCATCCTTTGATTTTGCTTTTCAATGTCCTTATTTCTTCTGAGAAATCCTCACTTCCTGTTCTTCTGTCTGTAACTACACACTGTAATGCGAGGCTTTCTTCCTGGTGTGGAGAAAGCCTCTTGACGGGGGAGGGGGCGAGCAGGAGTTTCAGGACGCCCACTAAAACACAGCTCCTTTCTATATCTGCAAAGTAGAGAGTGTCCTGACCCTCCTGCTCGCCCCCCTCAAGAGGCTTTCTCCACACTAGTGAGAAAGCCTTGCATTCCTGCGTGTAGTTACAGACAGAAGAACAGGAAGTGAGGATTTCTCAGAAGAAATAAAGACATTTAAAAGCAAAATCGAAGGATGAGGTAAGTGAAGGAGGACTGCACTAAGGCAAAGGAAGCTATTTAGGGGGAAAAAAAATCCTTTACAATCCCTTTAAGAAGATCATAAATTAAAAATTTTGAAAACCTCTCAAGAGTGACATTCTTGTTCTTCCTTAGATAAGCATTTCTAAAAGCTGCTTTCTGTGGGGGGCACTCAACAGGAGGAAGGGGCCTGCAGCGCCAGCGAGGGACCCGAGAAGTAGGGGATCGGGGCTGCCTTGTGCAAAATTACCACACAGAGCAGGTAAGTATAACATGTTTGCAGGGCCGGACTGGGAATAAAATCATAGCATTATTATACCAGCGCAACAGCATAACGTCAATATTTTCTTGTTCATGACAGGGAAAACCATGCATTTTAAAGCACATTTGAAGAGTGTATTATATATAGAGAAGACAGATATGAAATCACATAGGGCTTTTTATATATATATATATATATATATATATATATATATATATATATATATATATAAAAGCAAATTCCAGTTAAAAGTGGTAAAAGTGGTCAAACATCAAGGGGGACCCCAGGAACTCAGAACGTGGGGGGGGGACCATCCTCAGAAAGAATACACTCAGGTAAGGGGGGGTGGGTTACTGATATAAGGGGGAAACCTTTATATCAGTGCCTGCTTACATTATCATATCCACCCCCTTACATCAGTGACCCCCCCTTCAGACTGGCCTAGCGGTGTTGTCACTGACCTCCTCTCAGGTGCACCCTGTATGGCTCAGTCAGTAAGCTCCAGCTCAGTGGCTCTGGTTTTATCCTATAGTCTTCTCTCCACTGTCCGCAAACGTCTGACTTCTCCCATGACCCCCATCCCGGCGGCGCTCCCACTCTTGAATCCTCTCCAGACTCCCTTTAGAGACTGCAGACATGATGCAGGAGATGGTCAGAGACTGCAGACATGATACAAGAGCTCAATGCAGCCTCACCAGTGCCCATCAAATGCAGCCTCATCAGTGCCAATCAAATGCAGCCACACTGTGCCCATCAATGCAGCCTCACTGTGCCCATCAATGCAGCCTCACTGTGCCCATCAGTGCAGACTCACTGTGTCCATCTATGCAGCCTCACTGTGCCAACCATTGCATCCTCACTGTGCCCATCAATGCAGCCTCACTGTGCCCATCAAATGCAGCTTTACTGTGCCAATGAATGCAGTCTCACTGTGCCCGTTAATGCAGTCTCACTGTGCCCACGAATGCAGCCTCACAGTGCTCCTTCCAGAGGATCTGTTTGCTGTGAGATGGAGTAGTCCCTGGCCACCTGAACCTTTAGCACCTTCAGCCGTTCTAATTTTCCGGCCCCAGTCAGCCTGTCCTCTGGTCCTGGGGAAGTGAGAGCACTGGGTTGGAAGCTGGAGAGAAGAGGGAGGCAGGGGTTGGAGATCACAGAGGTGGCGGGTGGAGAGCGCTGGGGGGGAACTTGAGAGCACTGGGGGGAGCCAAAAAGAGCAGGGGTGGAGATCACAGCAGGCTGAGAGCACTGAGGGCTGGAGAGCACTGAGGGGGCTAAGAGTGTGGGGGAGGCGAAGAGCACTGGGGCGGAGCTTGAGAGCACTGGGGGGCAGAAAGAACAAGGGTGGAGAGCACTGGGGGATACAAAGCGCAGGGGGAGTGGAGAGCACTGGGGGGTGGAGAGCAATGGGGGGAGCTTGAGAGCACCAGTGGGGGCCAGAAAGAACCAGGGTGGAAAGCATGGGGGCTGGAGAGCACTGTGGGGGGCGGTGAGCACTGGCGGGGTTGAAGAGAACATGGGTGGGGCAAAATGCAGGGGGGAATGGAGAGCACTGGTGGGGTTGTAGAGCACATGGCTGTGGGCAAAGTACAGTGGAGAGTACAGGGGTGGGGAGCAGAGAGTTTGGGGGGAGCTTGAGAGCACTGGAGGGGGAGCCAGAAAGAACAGGGGTGGAGATCACGGGGGGCTTGAAAGCGATGCGTGGAGCTTGAGAGCACCGGGGGCCAGAAAGAACAGGGATGGGGAGTACTGGGGCTGGAGAGCACTGGGGCGGCGGCTGGAGAGGGATGGGGAGAGCTGGAGAAAGAACAGGGGTGAAGAGCACTGGGGGGGAGAACAGGGGTGGAGAGCCCTGGGGGGAATAGAGTGCACTGGGGGGGAGAAAGAACAGGGGTGGAGAACACTGGGGGGAAGTGGAGAGCACAGGGGGAGTGGAGAGCACTGGGAGGGAGTAGAGAGCACTGGGATGGTGGCTAGAGAAGGATGGAGAGAACTGTGGGGGGGGGGCTGGAGAGTGTGGTGAGGGAGGAGAGCACTGGGGGGAGCCAGGGAGCACAAGGAGAATCTAGAGGGGCCAGTAAAAGAATTTGGATAGAATGATCACATGGGAGGGAGCATATAGACGAATTGAGCTTTCTATATTCCTCCATACAGCCGCTGAATGTTTGATTCTACTCTTCTCCCTCCTGCAAGCATTAAGCAGCTGCATGGAGGAATATAGAAAGCTCATTTCCTCTATTATATGCAGCCCCCCTGCCGATTCTCCTATCCAGGCACACAGGGCGGGCATCTCCCTTTGTGTATCACAGAGCTGTCTGGGTCTGTGTTCAGCGTCAGCGCTGTAACAAGGTTTCGCCCCCCTTGACCGACTCGTGTGACAGGCGGAACACTGATTCTATCTACTATCACACGAGCCGGTCGGGGGCGGGATCGTGTTACAGTGCCGCCGCCAAACACAGCCAGCTCTGTGATACACAGGCAGGGCCGTCTTTAAGGCAGGGCAAAAGGGGAAGCTGCCCTGGGCCCTGTCATTGTTGTGGGGCCCAAAGCAGCTGCCTCATACTTGCCAACTATCCCAGTTTAAATTCCCTTGTCCCTTGAAGTTTTAGTCCTTTGCTGTGTCCTGATAGCTCAGTGTGAAGTGCTGCTACTAATGCTGCCCAGTTCTGACCTATTGTTGTGTACAGATGACTCACTTGCAGACCCTGTGTTTACATGTAAATAACCGGCATTCGTATGTAAATGACACGAGCATTCATATGTAAATGACATGAGCATTCATATGTAAATGACATGAGCATTCATATGTAAATGCCATGAACATTCATATGTAAATTATTGGAGCATTCATATGTAAATAACGGAGCATTCATATGTATATAGCTGAGGCCAGCGGCAACTATATGTAAATAAAGGTGGCATTCATATGTATATCATGCTCCTCTGCAGTGAAAAGATGATGTGCTGTAACCTCTAGCAACCAATCAGTGAGCAGTATTACTGTACAGAAATCTGTAGCAACCAATCAACAAGAAGAAATCATGGGCTGTAACCTCTAGCAACTAATCAGTGAGCCGTAATGTGTGCTGTAACCTCTAGCCACAAGTCAGTAAGTGGTAATGCTATGCTGTAACCTCTGGCAACCAATCACAATCACTGCCTTATCTGATATGGTAAATGTATTTATTGTATGTCTCAGAGCAGGTGAAGAGCAAAATTTCATGAGGGGGCCCGCAAGAAAATTTTCGCCCAGGGTCCAATCAACATTAAAGACAGCCCTGTACACAGGAGCCGGGGAGAGGGGAGCACTGCAGCCACAACTCAAAGCGGCCCCAGGGCAGGCGGCCTACCAGGAAATTTCCCGGTATCCCGATAGGCCAGTCCGGCCCTGCGTGTTTGTTATTTTTAAATAAATAAAAAAAAAACTTTATCACTTTAATGGGGCTCTTTTCATCACTGTGAAGATCTGGTGGCATGAGGGTGGACAGATGGTGCACATCCAACCCCCCTCAAATATCTGTGGGCATCCTAGTCTACCCCAAATTACAGCCTCATGAATTAAAGTCTAGATCTTGTCAATGGAAGCATGATATTTTATAAAATGAGAGGTAATAACGCATTTTCTAATGACTGAAACAAAACTAGACATTGTAAAATATATTCAATTTTTTTTTTAACTTCTGTAGAAAAAAACAATTCACTAGAACAAGTTAAAAATAGAAAACATTTAATCTGCCAACACTTTCCAGCAAATTTTGCATTTAAAATGAAGTGTCACGGGCAAACCAATGAAAGGAAACCAGTAAGCTATTTTGATATTTGACAGATCTCCTGTAAGGAACATCATTTTACATTAATGACAAAACATGAAATGTAAATATTTTTTTCCCGTAGAAACAAAATAAATCATTAGCACATCATTTGCCAGCCTTGCACCTTCAGTTTGTTAGTGTGGCAGAGTAGCAAAGAAAATAATAAATAAACTTCTCTTTTTGATTTCTTTCCATTTAAATCATTTAAAAGCAAAAACAAGTGAACATCAATTATAATTCATTTCTTAAAGCTGCAATTTCAAATACTGGTATGTTATTTTTGCGGCTTTACCTGGAACTGCCCATACATATGTCATATTTAGCCACACACATACAATATTCATTTGTAAGATGATATATATATATATATATATATATATATTTTAACAAAAATAAAAAGTTGTGAAATGATACTTAATCACTTTAGCTTTTGTATTTGTTTTCCCCTTATTGATCTGAGCAATTTTCAACTTTTAGATGTAGATTTAGAATGTATAAGGCCTCATGTACACAGGACGCTGCTAAACGTACGTTCAGAGGCAGTTGGACGCTTTTTTCAACTGGCCCTGAACTCATTCAATGTTATCCTATGTGACCAGGTGCACAGTCTCGTTTATTGCCATTTTTAGGCAGTTGCGTTTAACCACTTAAGGAACGCCTCCTGCACATTTAAGTCAGCAGAATGACACGGCTGGGCACATGCACGTACAGGTACGTCCTGTGCTAGTACCCAGCCGTGACCGGGACCCGATCGCCGCTGGAGTCCCGCGATCGGTCCCCAGAGCTGAAGAACGGGGACAGCTGTGTGTAAACACAGCTTCCCCGTTCTTCACTGTGGCTCCGTCATCGATCGTGTGTTCCCTTTTATAGGGATACACAATCGATGATGTCACACCTACAGCCACACCCCCCTACAGTTGTAAACACATATTAGGTCACACATAACCCCTTCAGCGCCCCCTTGTGGTTAACTCTCAAACTGCAATTGGCATTTTCACAGTAAACAATGCATTTTAAATGCATTTTTTGCTGTGAAAATGACAATGGTCCCAAAAATGTGTCAAAATTGTCCAAAATGTGTCCGCCATAATGTAGGAGTCACGAAAAAAATCGCTGATCACCGTCATTAGTAGTAAAAAAATAATAATAATAAAAATGCAATAAAACTATCCCCTATTTTGTAAACGCTATAAATTTTGTGCAAACCAACCGATAAATGCTTATTGCTATTTTTTTTTACAGATAGAAGAATACGTATCGGCCTAAATTGAGAAAAAAAAATGTTTTTTAGATATTTTTGGGGGATATTTATTATAAAAAAAAATATTGAATTTTTTTCAAAATTGTCGCTCTATGTTTGTTTATAGCGCAAAAAATAAAAACCGCAGAGGTGATCAAATACCACCAAAAGAAAGCTCTATTTGTGGGGGAAAAAAGGACGCCAATTTTGTTTGTGAGCCACGTCGCACGACCGCGCAATTGTCTGTTAAAGCGACGCAGTGCTGAATCGCAAAACCTGGCCGGGTCCTTTAGCCTAAAGGTCCGGGTCTTAAGTGGTTAACAGCGTTTCTTTGAAAGAAAAAAAAATGGGTCCAAACGCAGAAGATTTCCACGTTTTAGATGCCAAACGCGACTAAATGCTTCTAAACGCAAACGCGGCATGTAAACACAGCAAAATGGACGTTTTAAACGTGGGTTGCTATCTGTCAAGTTTCATTATTTAGGAGCAGTTGTAAAAACATCCCGTGTACATGGAGCCCTAAGGTTAAAATATAAAATATTGACAATTAATATAATTTATGGTTCATTTAAGTCTTACTGTAGACACAAGTAGTGTTAGTGCAGTGATTTATCCCCAGCCCCCATACAGCTCCATCTGAAGTTTCAGTCAGAGAATGGAAGCCTCAAAGCAGGCAGCTTCCGCTCTGCTCTATCTTAATAAAATGTAAAATGCCCTAGGGATACTTTGTTACGTATCATTTGTTTATTTCTAAAACAACGAGTGTATGTATATTGTAAAAATTTCAGTATACATCAAAATGGATAATTTGCTATGTAATTAAAGAGCCAAAAGACATAAAAAAAGAGAAAAAAATACAAATTGACCAATAAAGGTTTTAACTCTTTTACTATAGGTGACTGTACCTATTACAGTGAGGAAAATTAGCATTCGCTATTGTAAGATCTCAAGCACATGGATGATGTGATGCTGAAAATATGCCAAGCGTAAAATAAAAAATTCCAGGCAGTTTCCAGCACCCAAGGAATCACATGTGCCTCATACAGCCTGCCATACAAATGAATGGCTGTTTGTGGCTGTGTTTATGTAAATGTTGTTGTAAATGGTGATGGCCCTGTGCATCATAATATACATGAGCATACGCATACAGTGTATTTACCTGAATGCAAGACTCTTACATTAGGGAAATATGTGTGAAAGTAAAACATGTGTGAAAACATGTCACATTAGGAAAACATGTGTGAAGTAAACACTGATGAAGAGAAGCATCGGCCTTCACATGAGAACCACAATGTACAGCCATTCTGTTGTATTGCAGGCCTGACTGAAATTTTACGTCCAGCATATTTCCAGCCTCTAACTGTCCGAGTGCATGAGGCCTAAGTTAACAGCCTCCGTTACTCATTTATTAAATCAGCTCCACAGGCCTCAGTTTGTATAAAAATGTATGCTACAGGGCTGTTACCAAACTTTCTGCAAGTTTTGAGCAGTTGTCTTTTGTATTTGCTCATTGAAGAGCTATAGGTCTGACTTATTTCCGGACCTCTGCAGTGAAACCACTGCTTTCCAACCGACAGCAAGGCCCCACTCTGCAGCTGCTGGCAGGAAATAGACTTTTCTACTCAGAACAAATTTGAACACATTTTATTTTAATACACATGGAATGAGTTTAGCTTCTTTTAACTGAAGGTTCAAATAGGCTTCAGCTTTTAGGTGGCTATGATAAACTCTAAGGGGCAGATCCACGTACATCGGCGCATATATAGACCGGCGTAGCTCATCTCATTTCCGTTACGCCGGCTCAACTTAGAGAGGCAAGTACCGTATCCTCATAGTATTTCCGCACAACGTTGCGCCGACGCAACGTAAATTTCGAGGCGTAAGCCGGCGTAATTGAAAGTGGGAAGGAAGTGGGCGTGTTCCATTGAAATGAGCCTTGACCCCATGCAAATGAAGGGCCGGCCGGACTGCGCATGCGCATGATTATGTTCAGCGCCTCTGTGCGCATGCTCAGAACTCGGCCCGGCGTAATCAGTGAGATATGAACTAGGCCCGGCGTAATTAGTGAGATACGCCCAGGGCATAAATATGCCCAAACATGCGCCCGTCCATTGCAAAAGTACATCCATTTGTTTCCCCCCCTGAAGCAAGGTGCTTTTGTTCTGTTGTTTATTGGTGTTTGTAGGTTTTTGTCGGTGTGTTTTTTGGAGCGTGTTTTTTGGAGTCATGTCAGCGAGGAAGAGGAACTACTCCCTGCGGGAGAAGGCCATCATTGTCAGGGCCATGACCCTGTATGATCGGTTTCTCCATGGGCCTGAGTGTGTGAACACCACCCAGGCCAGGAGGAGGGAGATCCTGCAAATTATTGCAGATGATGTTAATGCATTGGGGAGTGAGATCAGGACCCCCAATGAGATCTTGAAAAAGATTAATGATCTCAGGCGCGTAGTCCGAGGTAAGCTGGCTAAGATGGCCACTCATGCCAGGGGCACTGGAGGGGGACCAGCAACTACTATCAGGCTCACTGCTGAGGAGCGGGTGGTTGCCCAGTGCCTCCACAGGCATCAAGTGGAGGGAGTGCCTGGATTTGACTCCATTGAAGAGGCCTTGTGTAGCATGTGTTGGGGGGAAGGAAATATGTGACAATTGTGTGGATCCTCCAACATGTGAATGTTTTGTGTCATCCACAGATGTGCAGGAGGGTGCTGGGCCATCTGGCCAGTCCGCACCACCCCCCGGACATGAGTCTGATGCAGACCCCCAGGCAAGCCAGGAGTCCTCTGAGGAGGGGAGTGGCCACAGCTCTCCTCAGGAGGAGATTGAGGAGGAGGAGGTGCTGAGTGCCAATGAAGTGAGGCTCCATTTGGAGGAGTCTAGCCCTGGTGCTGGCACCAGTCAGGCCTCCATCAGGGGTAGCACCTCCCACTCCTCCCCCAACAGGGATTCCCCCCAAGGGTCTCCCCTTCTCGTAGGCCCCAAGCCTCATCAGGAGCCAGGAAGGCGACCCGGAAGACAAGGGGGGTGGCAGAGGTTCTGCCAGAAAATCTCCGGAGGGACCAGGCCCGTCAGACCCGCCATCTGGGTCAGGTTACCCAGACTTTGAAGCGGATGGAAGACAGCATGGCCTCCATAAAGGAGTCTGTGCAGGACATGGGTTGCAACTCCTTGGCTGTGATAACCTGCCTGAATGACCTGCAGACCACCACAGCAGGCGTGGGTCAGGAGGTGCGCGCCCTGACCGAGGCTGTCCAGGCCAACACGGCAGCCATCAATGTGGGCCTCACCCGCATCGCCCTGGCGTTGGAGGGCAGGCCGCCAGGTGGGCAGAGACCAGGGGATGCTCCTCCTTCTCCTGATTCCCCCCCCCATGAGTCTCCCCTGAGGAGCCGGGGCCGTGGCCGCCGCAGGCTTGGGCCACGCCATTGCCGTTAGGTTTTTTTTTTTACTCAGGTGATGAGTGTTTTATGTTTCTTTGTTATTTTACTCAGATTATGATTTGTTTTATTTTTTTGTAGCCCAGGAAGGCTACAGTGTGAATGATGTTTGAATGTGGGGGTGACATTCCTGCCGGAAAAGGGGTGTCACCCTCGGTTGTGGTGGAGCAGGGATCCCCAGGACCAGGGAGAAGTGATCCCCAGGTCCGTGTGAATGGTGTATGAATGTACAGTGACATAATTGGAGCCTTGGCGTGGCGTTGCTGCTCCCAAGTCCTGCATGGTGGACTTGGGCTAATCCAATTTGATAAGGATGTGGGGTGTGGGGTGTGTGTGCTAGGGACCACAGTGGTGTGCATGCGTGCATTCTCCTTGTGCCATGATTAATGTGTGGGTTTAATGTGCAAAGATGTCTACTGCAAGGCATCTCCTGACTGCTGCTCCCTCAGAAGACGGGGTATCCTCGGTCAGGGGGGGAATGTCTGGTTGGGGGTTAGGTCAGGCCTTTCTCATGGCAAAGTTGTGCAGCATGCAACATGCAGCGATGATCTGGCACACAAAGTTTGGGGAATACAACAGGGTACCCCCAGACTTATCCAGGCATCGGAAACGGGACTTCAGGAGGCCAAAGGTGCGTTCCACCACTCCAAGGGTACGTGCGTGTGCTTCATTGTATCTTTGCTCTCCTGGGGTTTCAGGATTCCGGAATGGAGTCATGAGATGGGGTCCAAGTGCATATGCACAGTCACCTGGAAGGGAAAAGACAGGAGGATGTTAGTCGTGCATGTGCCCCTCGTGATGTCTGCATCATGGGGTGGGACAGTCATGCCTGACACCCATGTCACTCACCAACCAGCCAGCTGTCCCCATACATGTTCTGTTCGAATTCCATTGGGATGGGGCTTTGACAGTATATGTAGCTGTCGTGGCTGGACCCTGGGTGTTTGGCACGGACGTGCCATATGAGGCATTGGGCATCGGCTATCAACTGTACGTTGATGGAATGCCAGTGCTTACGATTGCGGTATATGTGCTCTGTGTCACGGGGGGCCGTAGTGCCACATGGGTGCAATCAATGGCCCCCACGGTGCGTGGGAATTCAGCAATTCTGTAGAAATCACGCATTGCCTTCACCCGCAGGTCCTCCTGGGTGGGTCTGATGATTTGGTTGGCCATGCGTCTGAGGATTACGGGGACAACCTGGTGCACACATCTGCTAATGGAGGATTGTGCCATCCCAGCCACCACTCCACTTGTAAGCTGAAAAGAGCCACTGGCAAGGAAATGGAGTGTTGCCAGTACCTTGACCAGTGGCTCCACTGCATGTGAGCATTTTGTCTGGCTGGTGATGTCATCTTTCAGGGTTGTGGTTAATTCCATGATGGCAGTAGGGGTGAATCTGAAGATGCGATACACCTCCGAATCACCCATGCCAAAGACGTTTATGCGCGGTCGGTATATCCTCTCCCGTGCCCTCCTCCTTCTACGCGCATCTAAAGTCAGTAGTATAGCTATGACCATGGATGCCCCTGGCATGTTGGCATACAGATTGTTGTCCTGCAAGTGTGGCTGCTCAGCTCGTCCCTAACGGTATTGCTTTAGCTGACCTGCACACGTCTGGTGCAAAGTTAAAGCTGCTTTTATGAGGGGTAACTTTAGACCGGACGTACAGCTTACGCGCACAGCGCGTAGCCTGGGCCGGACAAACGTACTTTCGTGGATCGCCGTATCTCCCTCATTTGCATAGCAAAACAATGGTGCGTCCAGCGTATTTTTGCGCCCACAATGCGCCAGTGTAGAAAAATTACGTTGGTCGGAAAAACCTAGTTTTCAGGCGTATCTCGTTTTGGGGATACGGCACATAGATACGCCGGCACATATTTACACTTACGCTGCGCATCTCGAGATACGCCGGCGTAAGTGCTTTGTGGATCTGCCCCTAATACTTTAGTAAATCAATTCCCCAAAGAGTTTGACAAGTGTAGTTTTTATGCCAGAGCTGCTTTGTAACTCCAGCCCAGTAAAAGTTAATTTCTTTCTGTGAAACATGCCTGAAACCTAGTCTGACACAAAATTACCCATGAAGCTCTTCACTACTGGTTCACACAGCTATAATAAAAAAAACTATGTTGTAAATTAACATCTGCACTCATATGATTTATCATTTATGTCAGTTCCAAAATAACATTTTGAATTTGTGTACCATTCATTTTGTACAGCCCTATTTATAGCTCCATATAAATTTCTCCATGTAAAGAGGAGTATAAGGCAGTTGTGATTTATATCTGGAGAAGGACATAGCTAGTTCTGATTACAGCAGGAAGCTGAGGTGTAAACATCAAAATGCTGCGGTTAGTGTTTGGATAAGTGATGTTGGTTGCTTACTGTGTTCTTCCCACTTACTTAGGGTACTACACTGGACCTAGCCATCTAGTCAATCCAATCTATAATGTGTATAAGAGGAATGTTACAGCTGGGAGATGTGAGTCATTCGTTAAAAGAAACTGTTTTGATACATATTGTATATTTATAGTATGTAAAGTATGTTTAGCTAGAACGATGACCTCATATTTAAAAATATAGATGTTACAGCACTGTAATAAAAGTCTGTCTGCACTGTAGCCCGCTGCAAAGGCTTACAAATTCTGGTTAGTCCTGCACATGAAGTCCACCTAATGTAGTTTCAAGTGATTGTGCAGAAATTATGCTGTACTTGAGTTCAGCAGTGTTGCCACTATCATGTAGGCCAGTGGTCTCCAAACTTTGGCCCCGAGGCCAGATGCAACCATTTGTCTGCTTTTATCGGCTCTTGGGACATTTTTCCCGCCACTGCAGAAACAGTTGGGCATAGTTCCTGACACCAATAATAAAGCACTAGTCCTCTTATTGGGCCCTATTCCTCTCACTGACACCAATGATGGGGCGCTAGTCCTCTCACTGACACCAATGATGAAGCACAAGCAGTGTTAATTTCATCGACGAAAGCATTTTCATCAAACATTTTCATCATTTTCGTCCATTGACGAAAACAAAATGAAAAGTACAGCACAATTTCGTCCACTGACAAAAATGATGAAAATCAAATCTATTTTAGCGAACGAAAACGGGATGAAAATGTAAAACTGGGGCGTTTACTCTCGTGAACTAACTTCCGGTTTTCACGGAGTTCCGTCTGCTTCTGCAATCCGCTCCCAGCAAGCAAGCGCATTCGACTATGTAGACCCTCTTTATCTTCAGCATCATAGCTCAGCCTGTCAGCTTTGTATCTGGTGTCCAGTTGCATAACAATAGCCACAGTAGCCCATGTGGCTGCTTTGGGACCTGGGAGTGGAAGGCGGCCCCATTAGGGGGGCTGTCAATGCAATTTAAACATAGAAAATCTGTGTGCATGTGACATAAGTGAAAATCCAGTACTGTATAAATAAAGATTGCAGAGGTTTTGTTAACGCAGTCGCCATAACCCTGTAATATTTCCAGTCAAAAAGGTCTGAAATCAGATATACAGGGGGAGTCTTCAGAATCATTAGTCACAGATTCTCTCTGCAGGCTGTGCAGTAAGGAGAATTTGTTTAGCTGTCTTAGCAGTGTATATTTACTCCCCTAAAGCTTCTAGTAACCCCAGACAGAACTGAATTAACTCTGTATGCCTAATGCAGCCTTCAAAACCAAAATACAAAAGAAAAAGCAGTGACTCTAAGATAAATAGCACAGTAAAATATTAATTAAGCAATCCTATTTAAAGCATATATGACTATGGGGTTGATTTACTTTAACTGGAGAGTGCAGAATCTGGTAGACATGTGCAGTTAGTTTTGTACCGAATTTGTTTTTGTTAAAATTTGACATATTCGTTAATTCGGAAACAACCGAATTAAAGAAAATATGTTTAATGATTTTTTTCGAAAACAAGTTTTTTTAAAACAAATGTTCTAAAAGATCGAAAATTAGATGACCTGAAAATCTGAAAATTCGAATGAACGAAAACCAAAACCCGAAAATTTGAAATTCCAAAAAGAAGAACGAAATATCGGAAATGAGAAAGAACGAAAGGACGAAAATACAAAAATAAGAGCAAAAATATGTAAAAAATCTAATTTCTTCATCAATTTAGGCAAATTTGTATTCTGCTACATATTTTTGGTAAAAGTGTATATTGATTGGTTTGTGCAAAAGTTATCGCATCCACAAACTATGGGATATATTTAGGGACTTTTATTTTCTACTAGCAATGGCGGCAATCATCAATTTTTAGCAGGACTGTGATATTACAGAGGACAAATTGGACTCTAAAGCCCTGTACACACTATTAGATTTTCTGCAGATTTTTGTCTTCAGATTTACCACTAGACGAAGAGAGAGATCAGTGTTTCTGATTTGTAGGAACCACAGATCTCTCTCTTCCACTGTGACAGAACGAAGGTCTGCCTTGTTTGCCTTGCCGCACCCGCTGATTTTCTCCCGCTGTGTCCAATCACACTAAAAGTGGGTTGCCGGCGGCTCACGCATGCCGGGACCAGTAAGTGTGAACAACGTACAGGTACATTGTTTTGCGCAGGCGGACTGCCCTGCTGCAGTATATGTGCCGTGGGCGGTCCGGAAGTAGTTAAATTATTACGTTTACTAACCATTATTATAGTTTTTTATTATTATTATTTATTAATAATAACTAATAATAACAAAACTCTAATAATAGTTATAAACTATTAAATTATAGGTATTGTAATTTCCTTTCAAATTCGGCTTTTAGTGAACGTAATGAATACAAATTTGGCCTAATTTATAGAATTATCTAAATAACGAATACTGCATCTATACGAATGGATTGTAACAAATTCAAATTTTTCAAAAATTTCTAATTTATTTCGAAATAACGTTTATCAAACATAACGACTAATGATCCGAAAACCCCCCCAAAAAAATGAATGAATGAAACGAAAAGTGCACATGTCTAGAATCTGGTGCAGCTATGCATGGTAGTCAATCAGCTTCTAACTTTAGCTTGTTCAATTAAGCTTTGACAAAAAATAAATCTGGAAGCTGATTGGTTTCTGTGCAAATTTTGCATTCTCCAGTTTTAGTAAATCAACTCCTATGAGTAATTCTTTATCACAAATGTTTAAAAGTTCATTTGCTAGTCTACGCTTTTCATAGATATTCCACTTTCCAGAGACTGCAAATATTTTAGGACAATCATCCAAAGCCAATTAATCTATGATATTACTTACAAATCCACAAAACAGTCAATACAATGATAAATATCAAGGTAGGTATCAGGTCATGTATCCAAAAACAAACATCATTAAAATTATACAAAACTGTCCACCAATATACTGGAATTGTTTTGTATATTAACACATTTATTACCTAGACACAGAGAGGTGCATGGGTGAACCGTCTATGACTATGTCATCCAAGCAGATAGCTTGAAAGAATAGGTTATTTAACAGAAACAATCTGACTCCAAGAGCTCCTCAGCAAACAATGCAGCTTTTCTGGTGCTTGACAAAATCCAAATTTGTCTCTTTAGCTTAAAATAGACAACTGTTTGTAGTTTTGCAAAAAAAAACGAAGTTTATAGAATTAATATTAGAGTTAAAGAGTAACTGCAGCAGCATTAAGAAAATTTGTCATTATAAAAATATATTGTGATGGTCATTATCATTGCTAATTGGTCATTAGTATTGTTTTACTGATTACTACACCACCTCTTTTGTCACTTGCTTGCTGTGGTGGTGAAAGGGTTTGGATTTTATCTTTTTGTTTTTATTGTTTTATTGCAGGTACTTATATAGCGCCATCAATTTACACAGTGCTTTACATATACATTGTACATTCATATCGGTCCCTGCCCTCAAGGAGCTTACAATCTAAGGTCCCTAACTCACATTTATACACTAGGGCCAATTTAGACTGGAGCCAATTAACCTACCAGCATGTCTTTTACACTGAGGCCTTAGATCTGAGGTGCTGAAAAAGACTGGCAAGCTACTGAGGACAGAGTGGTTAGCTGAAAAATTAGACCCCTTTCACACTGAAGGAAATTGTCAGCCGTTTTGAATGAATGAATGAATGAAAGACTTGTATAGCGCAACGCATGCGAACTGAATCGCCTCTGGGCGCTTGTTCCAGCCAGTATCTGCTTTAGCGCTAAAGCACCTGAAATGCACCTCCCCAGTGTAAAGTCCAAGTTCTTTCACACTGGGGCCGTGTGCTTCGTAGGACAGAAAAAGTTTTTGGTGCGATGCGGGAGCGATGTATACACTGCTCCTAAACCGCCCCTGCCATTGAAATCGTTGGGCAGCGCTGCCTTAGAATCTGCAAAACGTTTCGGTAGCAACGTTTTTTCAGGCACTTTTAACCCCTTGTTAACTTAGTTAAAAGCACCCTGATCCCACCCGCACAGTGCCGTAAAGCACCGCTAAAACGAGCGGCGCTTTACCACTAAAGCGGCCTGCGCCCCAGTGTGAAAGGACTCTTAATGTTATACGTTTTCGTAGCCTTACCGAAGTCCCTCCTTTTCCCTGACAACTTCTGTCCACAACACTTTCCCAGGTAATGTATTTACTATGCTGATAGCTCTCCTGCTACCTTTCCTTGATTTAGACATATGTTATAAGATCAGTGACAGTAGGGAGGTCAGGAGAGGGCCCCATTAATGTTTTGCTATACGGCCCCATGATCTGTAATTACACCCTTGCTGGTGTCAGTGTCAATTTCATGTGTATTTTTATGAAGAATCCATCAGAGTAGTTGATTCAGTAGTTCCACAGTATACTTTCTACATGGAACTATTGTTAATTCACTTTGGCCAGGTATATCAGACTTGGCTGAAAATCATATTTTGACCTGTTATGTTCATCTTACTAATGTTCTAATGGTCTGTAAAGACCCTGTGGGAGGACAGAACGTTGCTTCATTCCATCTACTTTCAAAGTATCCATTTAAGTGAATCGGTGGAAAGAACAATTCCAGGCAAGTGAACGCATTCTGTGAGCCATTGGCGCTATCTTTTGAGCACAGCAACTGTGCTAAAGTGAGAACGTTTATGCAATTTATCTTTCTCTAACTTTTAACCCCTAAAGCATAAGTAGCTCAAGTCTTATTCTGGTTGGAAACAGTGAGTTACTTTTCAGTACTGACATTCTTTGCCTAATTACAACCCAAATCGGACAAGTTTGTTTAACCATAGTAATTCCAAATGGCTATTATTCATTGATCTTACTTCTTTGCTTACTTTCTCAGTACACCAAGTTAATGCCAGATTCCTATTTTGAATATCCAATTAGAAACTTCAAAGGCATTCAATAGAGATTTGAAAATTCAGTTGTCTAAGACATATTCTCTCATTTGGGAAGAGGATATCTAATAGCGTTAAAGTTTAATTGTAATGCCGTTGGGTCAATATTATCTTATTATATTATTTGTTATGGGGCTTTGTATGTTTTTTAAGTATTCCTTTACAGCAGTAATTTCTACTTTGTTTGTCTGATTAAAATCTCTGGACTGAACGGCCAGTGAAGGGACAGTCATTGCTAGGACCCATTCATTTTGTGTGTGTAAATATCACCTAAAACCCCAATTATTTTGGGTATGCAAATATCACCTATTAATTTGGGTTTTAAACCAAAATAGCAAATAGAGCCTAAAAAACATGTACAGGTGTCTTAGGCTCCACACGTTGGCCTCAAAGGAAAATGCAAGACAATACTATCCAGTATTAAAAATGTAAGAAAAATTATTCCTGGTGGCAGCACTTCCAAAAATCCTTTTATTGAAGCATATGACAAGTGGTTGACAGGTAGACTCTAATGACTATGCGCTAACATTTAAGCAAAACGCGTCAACCTTTTTGTCCCCTGCTCCATCTGTCAACCACTTGTCATATGAAACTTCAATAAAAGGATTTTTGGAAGTGCAGCCATCCGGAATAATTTTCTAATGTTACACAGCATGCGAGTTGGGCTAGCACCTGACTAGTGTATGTGGGAATTAACCAGAGACTAGCTAACCTGGAGCAGCTTTTCTTGTTTTATTAAAAATGTATTTGACTAGTTAAAACCATACTGAATAAAGAAATACATTGGGGCTGATTTACTAAAACTAGAGAATGCAAAATAAGGTGCAGCTCAGCGTAGAAACCATTTAGCTTCCAGGCTTTTTTGTCAAAGCTTAATTGAACAAGCTGAAGTTAGAAGTTGATTGGCTACCATACACAGTTGTACCAGATTTTGCATTCTCCAGTTTTAGTAAATCAACCTCATTATGTACAAAACAATTATACATTTTCTTTAGGATAAAAATAACTATCTTAAAGTTGGGTCGCTACTCACCAGTTGTCTCTTCAGTTCAGTACTTTACTATAGCAATCTAAAAGAGGGGTTGTTAACCACTTGACAACTGGGCACTTAAACACCCTTAATAACCAGACCAATTTTCAGCTTTTGGTGCTCTCACGTTTTGAATGACAATAACTCAGTCATACAACACTGTAACCAAATGAAATTTTTGTCCTTTTTTTCCCACAAATAGAGCTTTCTTTTGGTGGTATTTGATCACCTCTGCGTTTTTTTTTTTTTCGCTATTAATGAAAAAAGAACGAAAATTTTGTAAAAAAATGAATTTTTCTTCATTTCTATCATATCATTTTGTAAAAAATGAATTTTTCCTCATACATTTGGCCTAAAATGCATACTGCTACATATTTTTGGTAAAAAAAAAAAAAAATTTGGATATTATTTAGTCTGGGTGAAAGTTATAGGGTCTACAAGCTATGGTACCAATTTCTGAAAATTGAACAATTTGATCACACCTGAAGTACTGACAGCTTCTCTCATTTCTTGAGACCCTAACAAGCCAATAAAGTACAAATACCCCCCAAATGACCCCTTTTTGGAAAGTAGACATTCCAAGGTAGTTAGTAAGAGTCATAGTTAGTTTTTTGAAGTTGTCATGTGTTCCCACAATTCTTTGCAAAATCAAGATTTTTTTTTTTTTTTTTCATACCAATATTGTCATTATAACAGGTTATTTCTCTCACATGGCATGTATATTCCACAAATGGCACCCCAAAATATATTCTGCTGCTTCTCCTGAGTATGGCAATACCACGTGTGAGACTTTTACACAGCGTGGCCACATACAGAGGCCCAACACCGAAGTAGCAACTTCAAGCATTCTAGGAGCATAAATTACACATCTAATCTCTCAACCACCTATTACACTTTTGAAGGCCCTGGAGCACCAGGACAATGGAAACGCCCACAAAGTGACCCCATTTTGGAAAGCTAACACCCCAACGTATAATCTATGAGGCATAATGAGTCTTTTGAACAGTTCATTTTTTTCCAGATGTTTTTGGAAAATGTGGAAAAAAATAAAAACACATTTTTTTTTACAGAAAGTTGTCCATTTATAGGATATTTCCAACACATAGCATGTACATAGAAAAAATTACACCCCAAAATATATTCTGCTGCTCCTCCTGAGTATGGCGATACCACATGTGTGAGACTTTTACACAGCGTGGCCACATACAGAGGCCAAACACCGAAGTAGCAACTTCAAGCATTCTAGGAGCATAAATTACACATCTAATCTCTCACCCACCTATTACACTTTTGAAGGCCCTGGAGCACCAGGACAATGGAAACGCCCACAAAGTGACCCCATTTTGGAAATCTAACACCCCAACGTATAATCTATGAGGCATAATGAGTCTTTTGAACAGTTCATTTTTTTCCAGATGTTTTTGGAAAATGTGGAAAAAAATAAAAACGCATTTTTTTTTACAGAAAGTTGTCCATTTATAGGATATTTCCAACACATAGCATGTACATAGAAAAAATTACACCCCAAAATATATTCTGCTGCTCCTCCTGAGTATGGTGATACCACATGTGTGAGACTTTTACACAGCGTGGCCACATACAGAGGCCCAACACCAAAGTAGCAACTTCAAGCATTCTAGGAGCATAAATTACACATCTAATCTCTCACCCACCTATTACACTTTTGAAGGCCCTGGAGCACCAGGACAATGGAAACGCCCACAAAGTGACCCCATTTTGGAAAGCTAACACCCCAACGTATAATCTATGAGGCATAATGAGTCTTTTGAACAGTTCATTTTTTTCCAGATGTTTTTGGAAAATGTGGAAAAAAATAAAAACGCATTTTTTTTACAGAAAGTTGTCCATTTATAGGATATTTCCAACACATAGCATGTACATAGAAAAAATTACACCCCAAAATATATTCTGCTGCTCCTCCTGAGTATGGCGATACCACATGTGTGAGACTTTTACACAGCGTGGCCACATACAGAGGCCCAACATCCAAGAAGCACCATCAGGTGTTCTAGGGACATAAATTACACATCCAATTTCCTTACAATCTATCACATTTTTGAAGGGCCTTCATATTTCTAACACAGCATGTACATACCAAGAATTACACCCTAAAATACATTCTGCTGAGTAATGGGTAAAAAAAAAAGAAGATTACCTGTGGTTTTAGTAGTGCAATTGTCCACAGAAGGAGAGCCCCGATCCAGGCAGCAGGCAGGGACGTGGTCACTGGTCAGCGACAGTGAATGGAATTGTCCAGGCAGCAGGCAGCAGGCAGGAATATTGTCCATAGTCAGTACAGTGCCAGCAGTGCAAAATATTTGTCCTGGTAGGAACATGGTCCAAGTAGCGGGCCATGGGTAGGGGAATGGGGACAGGGGTAGAGGCTTCTCCCACCCAAATCTCTTTGAAGCCTCCGGGCAACCAGACCCTAATCCGGGAATGAGAAAACTAAAAAATTAGTTTTTTCATCCAGAAAAACAATTCTGGAGCCCCTCACATATGTGAGACCCCTGTGTTCCCACTAGTATAGCAGGGTAAAAGATCAATCCAAGGGGCAGGCAAAAAACGTGGTCAAACAGTCCAGGGTCAGTTCCAGAGCAGGCAGAGGTAGGTACAGTTTAGGGTTAGGCAAAAGAGTGGTCGTATAACAAGCCAGGGTCAGTTCCAGAGAAGGCAGAGGTATGTTTAGGGTTAGGCAAAATAGTGGTCGTATAACAGGCCATGGTCGGTTCCGGAGAAGGCAGAAGTATGTTTAGGGTTAGGCAAAAGAGTGGTCGTATAACAGGCCATGGTCGGTTCCGGAGAAGGCAGAGGTATGAGTGCAGTGGCATAAGGGGTGTGGGGGGGAAATTACAGGAAATTAGAATTGCGTTTACCATACGTCCCTAATAATGAAGAAACGGATGGTAACGGCGGAAACATGTTCCAATACAGAGGCCTGGTTGGGAAGGACAATCGGGACAGTAATACGTGGTGTCTTTTCGAATTCCTCTTCTGGAGCACACCCGGCACCTCTTCTGATTTCTGTTGCCTGTTTCACGGGAGGGGGTTTGCTCAGGAAAGTGACGCTCGTGCAGTCTGCTCACAGAATCAGAGCGAATATTTTCCGGTGGGTTTTCAGGGTACAAAAGGGCGGTGATGACTTCTTCTTGATAGTCCAGATATGATACGGGGTTCTCGGATGATTTTTTTGTAAATTACATAGGAATTGTAGAAGGCCAAACTAAAAAAATAAATGGACACTTTCTTATACCAGTGGCGGGATTTTCTTGTGGGCAGGTAGGGTTCTAACATCTGGTCATTGAAGTCCACTCCCCCCATGAACAAATTATAGTCATAGATGCATTTTGGTTTTTGGATTGGGCCGGTTCTTTTGGGGACTTCCACGTGGGTGTCATTGTGGATTTATGAGAGCATGTGGACGTTCCGTTTGTCCCTCCACCTGACAGCCAATATCTCCTGGTTCCTCAATGCTGCAGACTCCCCTCGTCTGAGCTTTTGATCCACCAGTTTTTGCGGGAAGCCTTTCCTGTTGGGTCTTATTGTGCCACATGCTGGGGTATTCCGAAGGTAAAGACAGCGAAACAGGGGCAAGCTGGTGTAGAAATTATCCACATAAAGGTGGTATCCCTTTCCAAAGAGTGGATACATCAGATCCCAGACCACTTTTCCGCTGACTCCCATATACTCTGGACATTCAGGGGGATGCAGTTGGGAGTCCTTCCCTTCATACACCATGAATGAGTAGAGGTACCCTGTGGCTCTGTCACAAAGCTTGTACATTTTGACCCCATATCGGGCCCTTTTGCTGGGGATGAACTGCTTGATGCCCAGCCTGCCTGAGAATTTGACAAGGGACTCGTCCACAGATATGTTATGGTCAGGGGTATATAATTGGGGAAATTGTTGAGCGAAAAAATTTAGAAGTGGCCGAATTTTATATAGCTTGTCAAAAGCAGGGTCATTTCGGGGAGGGCACTGGGCGTTGTCGTTAAAGTGGAGGAACCACATAATTATTAAATATCGGGATCTTGGCATAAGGGAGGAGAAGATTGGCATGTGGTGAATGGGTTTGGTGGACCAGTAGGAGTACAATTGTTTTTTTTTTGAAAGTGCCATAGTAAAGGTTAGGCCTAAGAAAATTTTAAATTCGTCCACGGTTAGTTCTCTCCACTCAAAGGGGCGGGCATATCTGGAACCAGGGTTACTTCTTACGTACTGTTGTGCGTAGAGATTGCACTGGGCCACAATGAAGGATAGGAAATCTTCGGTGAAAAGTAAATTAAAAAAATTAATCATAGAAAAGTTTTCTGTGTTCACCTGGACACCTGGCTGGGCAGTGAAGGGGGGGATATTTGCTGCTCCGGAATTAGGGGGAAGCCACAGGGGGTTTTGAAGGCCATAGGGAAGGCTGGCATGGCCCCTATCCCTTTGGGGCTGAGATGACACCCTACTGGTGCCTGGGCTTTGTTGCAGTGGCACATCGCTTGAGGTGGACGGCACAGCTCTTGAGGTGGACGGCACAGCTCTTGAGGTGGACGGCACAGCTCTTGAGGTGGACGGCACATCGCTTGGGGTGGACGGCACAGCGCTTGGGGTGGACGGCACAGCGCTTGGGGTGGACGGCACATCGCTTGAGGTGGTAGGCACAGCGCTTGAGGTGGACGGCCCTGCGCGTCTGGGAGTAGGCCGCTTCTCCACGCCAGCACCCCTTTTTTTCCTGGGCACATGTTCTTCTTCAGATTCTGAATCGGACCCACTGTCTATAACGGGTTCATAGGCCGAATCAGAATCGGACAGAGACTCCTCGCTGCTCTCATCGCTCATGGCAAGTAGAAGATGTACGGCCTGCTCGCCGGTAAAGAATTTTTTTGCCATACTGGTGGCTGGTGAGGCTGTACTGCAGAGTACTGTGGTGGCACTGGTGGACACAGGTGGGCACAGGCGGCACTTATGTGCACTGTAGTGGCATGGGTGTGGCTCTGGTGGGCACAGGCGGCACTGGTGGGCACAGGCGGCACAGGTGGCTCTGGTGGGCACTGGTGGCTCTGGTGTGCACCGATTAGCAGCACTGGTGGACACAGGCAGCACTGGTGGGCACAGGCAGCACTGGAGGGCACAGGTGGCACAGGCGGCACTGGTGGGCACAGGTGGCCGTGGTGGCACAGGCGGCACTGGTGGCACAGGCGGCACTGGTGGGCGCAGGCAGGACTGGTGGGCGCAGGCGGCACTGGTGGGCACAGGCGGCACTGGTGGGCACAGGCGGCACTGGTACGGCACTGTTGTGGCAATATTATAGGACTGGTGCGGCTCTGGTGACTGGTGCGGCTCTGGTGACACTGGTGCGGCTCTGGTGACACTGATGCGGCACAGATGTGGCACTACTGGGCACAGATGTGGCACTGTTGGGCACAGATTGGGCACTTTAGGCACAGATTGGGCACTTTAGGGCACAGATTGGGCACTGATGTGACACTATGGGCACTATAAACTCACAGTTTATCTCCTCTTCTCTCCCGCTGATACTGTGTGAGGAGAGGAGAGGAGGTAAACTTTCCCTGACCTCCTTTGTTTGCATTGTGATCGCGCCGTCATTGGACGGCGCGATCACATGGTAAATGACCGTTGTTGCTGGTCATTTACCTAGATCTGTGTAGCGCCGGGTCTCATAGACCCGGCGCGCACAGAATTTTCTGTGTGCGCGCCCGAGTCGGCGCGCATTGCTGCTTCTGCGGGGCACCGTTTCAGAACGGTGACCCCCAGTTAAGCAACCACCTTGCCGCCGTTTCCAGACGGCGGCTGGTGGGGAAGTGGTTAAGAAAGATTACAACAAACTCCACTATAGTTGGTTGACATACCATAATATTATGCAGATTTTAGGCCCAAATTAGTGGTAGATTAACAATATGTTCCACTATTGAAAAGAGCACCATGCTAGCGACTCTACATAAATGTTTATATATAAGGTAGCTTCTTATTTAGCTAGATCACTATTCATTTACTGCATTGATCTGTCTTAATTTAATTTTTTAACAAAACAATTATATGATGTCATATGCAACTAGATATACTTTTCTGTAATAAGATTATCTTAATGTTACGATGTAAAATATTTCTCTTTACTCATTACATTCAATGTTTTCTGATAATCTTTAATAAAATACTTGAAAAAAAAGAAAAAAGAAAAGAAAGATTATTATAACATATTCATTATACACACTTACGCCAAGAACGTGGATGCTTTCCATGTATACTGGAACAATGCAGGTTCAGTGAAAAAAAAATATATATTTTCAACAGATGCATGTACAAATATGCATACATATATTATGTTATCATATCACATATCAAGCTTACATTTCTAGGAAATGAGCAGTCATACCCAGCATAATTTTTAAAGCTGAACTTTCCAAAATCCGCTGGCTGGGTTGGGTCTATTGAGGTTCATGCAACCTTGTGGACTTATCTCTTTAATTTACAGCTGCCAATTGTATCTGACAGTTTCAGGGATTACAGTTATCACTATACTATATCATACAGCAGCAGTTCTTCCTGAATATTAGTTCTTGCCTTCAAATTTATTGAGTGCACAAGTGTTCTACTACTATGTCAGCAAATACAGTGTTTTACCTTGTTGGCATCTTCTTTGATACAGCAGTTTGCTAAGTATTAGAATGAAATTCCTATGACCTGACAAGTACTGTGTGTGATAGATTTGGTCAGCATGGACTAGTATGGCAGGAATGTGTATTAGAGCAGTGTCAAAGATCAGTGTCCTCAGGGAATTATCTGTAGACTGCCCACAGAATTGTATCTGCTTTACATGCATTGATCTGTAATCGGATGTTACAAGGTTTAAACCTCTTTAGTTCAACTTCCTGCTTTGCAGGATTCTGGCTGCTTAAATGTTTGTGTCTGTACAGGGCTTTAATTACCCCTCTGAGTTCATAATAAACTGTGTGTATTCTTCTGACACAATCTTCAGTGCCTTTAGTTCCAGTCTAGAGCTCTAATAGCTTTGTGTGGGGCTGTAGGTGAAAGATGAGCAAAAGCTCTATTATTAGCTTTCCTCCTCAATTAAAAGAGCTCTTATCTAAACTAGTCTGAAAACAAGGGAAATTGGTCAACACATTTATAGATACACATAAAGAGGGCATCACAAAAAGTCGTAGGTGTGCGGTTGCGGTAATAAAATAAAAAATGAGCAGAACCTATAAAAAAGAGGTATTTCCGGACTTGCTACTGGGGAAACTATTGGTAATCATTTGTTTTCTTTTACTACAGAGAGACTTATGAAATGTCAGAACAAACTACTATTTTTAATGGACTTTGATCTGCAAAGGCCAGTCTGTTTAGTGGCATTTTGGTTAATTCTAGTAAAGAGCTATTCATGTAATACCTTCATTTTATAATATGTTTAAGATCAGATGAACAGAGCACATGTACCAAAACAAGATTTATAAGTATATATAGACACTAGATGACTAGACTAGGTAGATGACAAACAGTATGGGTGCCTCTCGATCATTTCAGACAAGACATCCTTGGAAGATTCTTCCAAGGATGAAAGACTGATGACCCAGGAAGGCTTTTTCTTGCCTATTGCTTTTTAATTCTCAAAGATAAAGTGATTCATTGGGGGAACTTTGTCAAAACTGGAGCCAACAGAATGTGGAGCATCTGTGCATGGTAACCAATAAGCTTTTATCTTCAGTTTGCTCAGTTGAGCTTTGAAAATGAAGGGTAGAAGCTGATTGGTTGCCATGAACAGCTGTTTAAAAATGTATTCAACAGTATTGTGATTTCCACCTAGTGCAGTGGTTCTCAACTCCTGTCCTCAGGACTAACAGACCAGATTTTAAGTATTTCCTTGGGGACATGCATACTAGAATACTGCGATCACTGAGTAGAAAATGATATCATCTGTATTTCAGTTATCTTGCAAACCTGGCCTGTTAGTGGGTCCTGAGGACAGGAGTTGAAAACCACTAACCTAGTGAGTATCCCATCTAGTGAGTAATGAGTATTTCCACCTAGTGAATCTCAACTGTTGAGAACAGATACAAAAACTGCTACAGGTTTAAAGCGCAGGTATCTCAACCTGCAGAAGCCTGCCAATACTTTCTTGTTATGGTCGAATGCCAGGTTTTTTCAAGAGGCAGTTCTTCAGCCCTTTTTTTTGCCCCATCCTGATGATTCCTTTTGGCCAGTGAGGCTGCTTACTGTGGTAAAGTAGCTGTAGGAATGTGTGGGGACTTAAGTCAGCCAAAGATAGATCAAATTTTGGACGGTTCAGCAGAGACTGGCCGAATTTCACTCCATATATGGGCACCCTGGCTGTGCAGAAATCAATCTATCGATGATAGAAGTCGGTCTATGCAACCACCCTGTCAGTTTATTTCAGAACGATCAGTTCTATCAGCCATAGGCTCCCCGCCATAAGGACACAATAGCACAGAGGGAGGGATTCACCTTGAATGTCCAACCACCTTGAATGTCTGGATGGAGGAATTGATAAATTTGCAGGATGATACATGTTGAATTGATACATGTGGATGGAGGAATTATAAAAAAAAATTGTCATTCAACCCGCTGCTTGAATAACAAAAATGTAAAATGTATGACCTGCCTTAGCAATAAGCTTCTATACTACCTGCAGGTATCATGCTTTGCCTAGCAGAACATGTGACCATGACATGAGTATTTAGGAGACTACTACAAGTATGGGAAGGCATGGATGTACAGATCAAATAATCCTTCCTGTCCATATACCCAGACATTCACCCAAGTTTGATGAGAGTAGGGGATGACATCTACCAGAAAACATTTATTAACATTTTTATTTTATTTATTTTATTACTGCTCCTTTTCTGAATAGTACTGTTGTTGATGTAATGTAGTTTATCTCCTAGTCCCTCTCTGGTATTGGGGTCTGCTGTTTTCCTCAAATTTTAGTGCAATTACGGTAATAAACACACATTTCCTCCAAGTCATTATCATTGTGGTGCAGCATTTCTTCACACCTCTGTGGGATGTACCGGTACTTATAAGATGAGACTTTTGATTTCTTTGCAAATTACATTTTTTAATCTCTTGGAGAGTTTTACTTAAGGAAGGTGACGCATGAAAGTTAAAAGTACAAGTAGATCTAACTGAGACCTAATATTATACCAATTCAGATCTTGACCGTATCTCAGTATGAAATCAACTACACGTTGCATTATAATTTCTGCTTAGATTTAAAATCATGCTGTGCTAACTTTTAGTAAAAGCTAAGAGTGCTTTTTATTCATACATCATGTCTTTCTTTACATTCAGCTTGAAAGAGAACATTAAAAAGAAAAAAATGAGATTCTATGGCAACTAAACTTGACAATGTCCTTAGCCAGTCATTAGTGAGCTTACTTGTTTGGTGCAATAATCTATAACAACCATTCTGCTAAGAAGTTGATGTCGGAAAAAGGAAAGATTTACTTCACAGGTGTCTAAGAATGTTTGTTACTAATTAATGTAATCAGTACTGTAAAACCACCCCTCCCAGTACAGGAGCAATGTCAGTTATACAGGAACTGCATAAAAGGTAGAAACAAAAAAGTTCAAGACAGTGCTTTAATAAATGTAACACGTGTGATCCAGAGATATTCAGGATGACAAAACCTGTTCTGGGGAAGTATAGTGATGAACTTTGCTGACCTCTTCTTCTGAAAAATGCTAGTTGCCTGGTTCTCCTGTTGAATTAGTACTTTCTGAGTCACTGACCTCAAGTATGCAAATTAAATTCTTAATAAACCTTTTGGAGCATTTGCATTTTATTCGCTTTTTTGCAGTACACGAAGGAAAAAAAACTGTTTTAGTAGCATTTAGAAGCAGTTAGGAGCATTTAGGAGAATTCAGCATTTTTTTCTGCTGAGAAAACACTCCAAAAAACATATTTTTTCTGCTCCTAGACGCCCAAGCTAAAAAAAATGCTAATAGCCTAAAATAGCATGCATGGACACATACAGTAGGATAACACTATTTACTGTAGTTTCTAGGAGCAGAAAATGCCACTTCTAGGAGGTAAAAAAAATACTAGTTTCATCTTCTTTAAAATCTTGCTTGTCTTGTATATTGAGCCAGTCCACAGATCACCAACACAGGTTTCCTGTTTCAGGATGGCTTCATTGCCCTGTAGGATCCCATGGAGCCACCCTTGTGTGCTTGTTCCTGGCTTTCTATCCCTACATTGTGTGAGTCAACATGAACACGCAGCCCCAAGGCCTATGATGGCAAGCCGCTGCCCTTTTCCCCCCTCCTCCTGCCACCAGGGCCGTTTGAAGGAATTTGGGGGCCCCAAGCTAAATGGACATGGAGGCCCCCCCAACTGCAACAATTTTTACTCCCCCTCCCCATGTTTTTTTTATTCCCCCCCTATGTTTTTTTACCCCCACCATGTTCTTTTTACTCCCCCACTCCCTCCCTCCCTGTGTCCTTCTTACTCCCCCCTCCCCCTCCCTGTGTCCTTCTTACTCCCCTCCTCCCCCCTCCCTATGTTCTTTTTACTCCCCCCTCCCCATGTTATTTTTACTCCCCCCTCCCCCTCCCTATGTTTTTTTTCTCCCCCGGCCCCACATGTTGTTTTTATCCCCCCCTGTGTCCTTCTTACTCTCCCTCCCTGTGTCCTTCTTACTCCCCTCCTCCCCCTCCCTATGTTCTTTTTACTCCCCCCTCCCCATGTTATTTTTACTCCCCCCTCCCCCTCCCTATGTTTTTTTTTCTCCCCCGGGCCCCCATGTTCTTTTTACCCCTCCCTCCCTATGTTCTTTTTACTCTCCCCTGCCCCCCCCTACTGAGTCTGTACCGCGTGGCAGGAGAATCAGTTTCCTGTTCCCAGCCGGACTGACAGGAAGTGAGCACTCAGTGTGAACTTCCTGTCAGTCTGGCCCGGGAACAGGAAACTGAATCTCCTGTATTGCGCGGTACCTGGCCGGAATCCGGACTACAGGAGGAAGGAAGAGGTGCTCAGCCACGCTACAGAGAAGCAAAATGAAGACTCAAGGCAGCAGTGCTGTGCTGCAAGCTCTCTATAGAGCGCTCCAGTGGCTGCAGCATATAGGAAGCTTAGCGTGGCATGGGGCCCTGCTTGGGGCCCCAGGCCAGCTCAGGGCCCCAAGCAATTGCTTGGTTTGCTTGCCTTGTAGCGATGGACCTGACAGCAGCTGGATACTGCGTTGTCCCTTCTGACCACCCTCATGTCATGTAATCATTGTGTGTGCCCTATAACAGGAAGTACGGAGAATCAGCGCTAAATAGAGCAAGATCCACTGGCTTTGTAGGGGTGCTTCCATTGATTTACGTGTCGAATATGTAAATGACCTAGATACGCCGATTCACAAACGTACTTGCGCCCGTCGCTGTAATCTACGCCGTTTACATAAGGCGTATGTCCGGCGTTACGTTAAGCCTCATAAAGCAGGGGTAAGTCATGTTAAGGTATGGATGTCGGAACAGCCGTCGTATTTTACGTCGTTAACGTAAGTCGTACGTGAATGGGGCTGGGCGTAGGTTACGTTCACGTCGTAGTCATTGAGCCGGCGTATCTTAGGGAGTATATGCAACGTGATTCTGAGCATGCGCGCGCATGCGCCGTTCGTTAGGCCCTTCATTTGCATGGGGTCATAGTTAATTTAAATGAATCACGCCCACTACCTTCCTACTTTGAATTAGGCCGGCTTACGCCGGCCAATTTACGTTACGCTGGTGCAAATATGGGGGCGAGTGCTTTGTGAATACTCAGCTTGCCTCTCAATGTTACGTCGGCGTAGCGCATATGAAATGCGCTACACCGGCACAAAGATGCGCCGATGTACCTGAATCCGTTTATCAATATATATTAATGTCATGTGAAATTTGTGAACATCAAACATTACTTTAAAAATACAGAATATTTGATGTTTGTGATGTGCATGCTCGTTCTAGATTAGTGTCTATGCAAAGTATTGAGGTCCTGGGATCAGCATGACATCCAGGCAAGTATAATTTTCAAAATGTGGCCAATGGTTACCAATGACAGCTTCTTTTAGTTGTCCTTGTCCTTTTATCTAAGCCTGGAAAGGAGGATTTCATAATGTGAGGCAGTTAGCTAGAGTATAGGGGCATAATCTTTAAGTGGAAGTTTATATACAGTAGCTACAGTACATACAATATATAGGCAATAAACTGATCTGCTACTAAGTCATGCAAATCTTTATTACATTATAAAAGCAAACCTGGCAAAGTTTGGTTTGCAGAACGATTGTTGAACCCAGCAAGAAGCTGGTGAATTCTGAACATAGCCAATCCTATTGAAGTCTAGGGGAAGTTAATCTTGTTATTTTCTTCTTTCTTTCTTGTTCAATGGGGAAAAGGTT
This sequence comes from Rana temporaria, assembly GCF_905171775.1. Classification (NCBI taxonomy): domain Eukaryota; kingdom Metazoa; phylum Chordata; class Amphibia; order Anura; family Ranidae; genus Rana; species Rana temporaria. Next base: position 227,824,271 of record NC_053490.1, on the reverse strand, counting down.
TTTCATGCAGGTTAAAGTGCGACATTAAAGATTGACAAATCCTTTATTTAACACACCTGGGGGAATCCTAAAATATGAATGTGAAGTTACAGAACTGTACGATATACTTTTTAAGCGTGACATCAAAAGAAAAAGAAAATTGGAAAAACAGCATGGGGTTCCTCTTGCATTTTAAACCAGACTCTTATCAAGGCATGCATATGGGGATGTTGTAGGGTGGAACCTGAAAGGTCTCATAGTGTGTGATGACATCATAGTACTAGCTCTGCCCACCACATTTCCCTGTAAAAGGCATCCTCTGGGATTGGAGGCAAGTCTGCAGGCAGACTATCCTAGCCAGGCAGACTATCCTAGCATTAGGGAATAGGGAAACCGCAAAGTCTGCCTGCCTTTGCCGCCACATTTGCACATTTTGATTGGCTTTTCATTTGTTTTGAAATGGTATTTATCAAGTGTTCATTTGTGGAAGTTTATTTCATTTTTCTGAGCTGATGGTCATTTAAAGGGACAGTTCACATTTTTACTTTGCCATATATTGCATTAGATCCGGTATTCAATTTTTTTAGGTGCAGCAGTCTTATTGTTATCATGACCAAGCACAAGGTTTTTTTTTAACGATTGGTAAACCTCATTAGTGGTCTGACTTTTTACACTTAAATTATATCTAAAGTCACATGTTTTTCATGTTGCATAGATTGTGAATAGGGATGAAACACACCCCCCCCCCCGTTCGGTTCGCACCATAACCTTCGAACGGACCGAACGTTCGCGCGAACATTTAGAACCCCATTGACGTCAATGGGACTCGAACTTTCGAATTCAAAAGTACTCATTTTAAAGCCTAATATGAAAGTTATTGTCGGAAAACGGGTTTGAGAACCCGGGTCTTGCCCCAGGGAACATGTGTCAATGTCGTTTTTTCTGGAGCCATTATTTTAATGATGATTAAAGTGAAAAAATCTAATAAAAAATTCCTTTAAATATTGTACCTGCTGGGTATCTATAGTATGCCTGTGCAGTAGCACTTGTTTAGAACTGTCCCTGCACAAAATTAGATTACTATAAGAAAAAAGTAATTTAATACTGCTTGCGGCTTTAATGTAATGCCTGGTCCCTGCAATATGGATGAAAATCATTGAGAAAAATAGCATGGGTTTCTCCCCCCTCCCCCCAGGTCATTACAAGCCCCTTTGGCCCTATATACTTTGAACAGCTGTATACATGCGGTGCAAACAAGACAGGGACTCTAGGTTTGTTGTTAAGTAGAATCTGTTTGTAATTTTGAACTGGTACTTCTTTAAAGTGTATCTCCAGCCATAAAATCTATTTTTAAGCTTTTCTGAAAACATAGAGAAGGGTTATCACCCCTGTAACATTTGTTTTGCTGTCTATGTGAATCCGTTCAGAAGATTGCAATTCACTTTCTGTCCCAATGACAAATGATTTTTTGAAAATTTGTTTTTTTTACTGAAACAAGGATTGGTAATAAAGCATCAGTGAACAGGAGACACCTCTTACAGAAGAGAATTTCCCTTCCTAGGGGTAGATTTCCTCTCACTTCCTGTTGTCACGTAGCTTTAGGTGCACACTGCAGAGGACACAGGCAGTACACACTATGTAGCTTTAGGTGCAAACTGCAGAGGAAATGGGCAGTACACACACCGAGTAGCTTTAGGTGCAAACTGCAGAGGACACGGGCAGCATACACCACGTAGCTTTAGGTGCAAACTGCAGAGAACACGGGCAGTACACACCAAGTAGCTTTAGGTGCAAACTGCAGAGGACACGGGCAGCACAAACTACATAGCTTTAGGTGCACACTGCAGAGGACACAGGCAGTACACACTACGTATCTTTAGGTGCAATCTGCAGAGGACACGGGCAGTACACACTACGTAGCTTTAGGTGCAAACTGTAGAGGAAACGGGCAGTACACACCACGTAGCTTTAGGTGCACACTGCAGAGGACACGGGCAGTACACACACCACGTAGCTTTAGGTGCACACTGCAGAGGACACAGGCAATACACCACGTGAGAATACTGCAGCTAGCACAATCACCTGCCTGCCAGGAAGAGCTGATCTAGCTAAACTATACAGTGTATAAATATATATACAACACCTGGGATGCATATATCCTCTACACACTGTAACTTTAACTGACTAGACTGCCTGCTCTATCTACCTAGGAAAAATAACTCTCTCTCTCTCTCTCTGTCTCTTACCACTGCCATAACACACTACACAAGGCCGACCTGCCGACTAAACCCCCTGAGCCATAATTGGCCAAAGCCACCCGTTTTTTGCACGCTGTGATTGACCAAGTGCATAGTGCATGCTTGGCCAATCATCAGCCAGCAATGCACTGCGATGCCGCAGTGAATTATGGGCCATGACACGCCACTCGAATTTGGCGCAAACGGGCCGTAACGTTCGTAATTCGACGAACGGTCGAACATATGATGTGCGAGTCGAACATGGGTTCGACTCGAAGACGAAGCTCATCCCTAATTGTGAAAGAGTTAAAGTGTAACTTTAAGGAGAAGAAAAATGCTTGCGCTGTTTCTATGTATATCTCTTCTACCAAAAGTGCTTTTTCTCTGCGTGTGAGCTGTATTTATTTATTTGTACACTGAGCCATGCACGCACAACTAAGTACACCACCTCTGCATTCTGTGCAGTAACTACTGTGCGCGTGTGCATGTAACTTTGTTATCCCTGCTTGGTCAATCAGGATAGCTTGAGACTCCAGAACCACAAGGAGACCAGGAAAGGATGGAAGCCCTTGTGATGTAGTGATAAGTGGTAGCACAGCCAATGCATCATTGGAGAGGGGGAATAGGCAAGGTAAGCTTGCCATAATGTGCAAATATGTTTGCACACTTTTACATTATGGCAAGTGCTCCTGAGAACCCTAAAATATGGGCAGGTTTGTTCTGCTTTAAAACCCCTTTTAAATTTTTCTTTCTGCCATCTGTGTTCCATTAATACAATTTCCCTTCCTAATTTCAACTTCCTGACCTGTAGACACAATAGAAAGTGAGGAAAAAAATCTCTCACAGGAAAAAGTGTCCCCGTGGATGAACTCCCATCTATTTTTGTTCTGATGACAAGTACAATTTTTGGCTTATTTCTTACATTTAGTCCCAATCACAGTGACACCAGGAAGTAAATATCTCTAAACCAGTAAAGCCAAAGAAAAGCCTAAACAAATGTTCTAGGTAAGTGACTGACTCTTAAATGTTGTGAACTGGAACCCAGTGTGCTGCACAGATTGTCTGTGAGATTCAGTAACATGCAAAATCCAGAATATTGCTGCACTCCTTGGTATCTTTATCAAGATACCAAGGAGTGCAGCATTATTCTGGATTTAGCTTGTTACTAAATCTCTCTAAAAGGGACATAGACAGCAATACCAACCTATAAGGGGCCTAACCCACTCTATCCAAAGCAAAAAAAGTTGTACTTTAGATACACTCATTTGAAAGTGGATAGCATTAATATATTCATTTTAATTGTTCTCTGTAGTTGGTTTGTAAAAACTGGGAGATGCCCCCCCCCCCCAAACACACACCCACAAACATATTAATTCTTAATTTTATCTTCCCACAATCACATGTGTGGAATGATTTTGAGGAAGAGTATGCATTAATTAGGCTTTGTTATTTTGCAGGATGCTATCAATCCAACATGCTTTCGAGCACTGATGGCCACCGGAAAATGTAGTATAAATCCAAAAAAAAAGCAAAAAAGGATTAACGACATTTCATTAAATATTGGTAAAAAGATGAGGGATGGACAGCCGCACTCCAAACCAAACAGGTTGTCTTTATTCAAATCAACAGCAAGAACACAGCAGATCACAGCAATAGGAACAGGAGAATACCGACGTTTCGCACTGGCTTCAGTGCTTATTCATGGCCATGAATAAGCACTGAAGCCAGTGCGAAACGTCGGTATTCTCCTGTTCCTACAGTAGGTGTTTGTGATATTGTGCTTTTAGCACGACAGCGTCGCGCTGATACTCGGCGACATGGTGCCGAGATCTCGCCGACATCTTGCACTCACTGGAATAGTGACAGCACATCCCAGCAAGCGCGTCATAGAAGCGACGGGAGATCCGACTTGGATTCCCGCCAATTCTACACGTGTGCGGCGTTTGTTATGAATCCTGAGGGGGAAGTCCCCGCCGGATTTTAAATAAAAATCCGGCATGGGTCCCCCCTTAGGAGCATACCGGGCCCTTAGGTCTGTTATGGGTTGTAAGGAGAGCCCCCCTACGCCGAAAAAAAACGGCGTAGGGGGTCCCCCTATACGATCCATACCAGACCCGTATCCAAAGCACGCTACCCGGCCAGCCAGGAAGGGAGTGGGGACGAGCGAGCGCCCCCCCCCCTCCTGAGCCGTACCAGGCTGCATGCCCTCAACATGGGGGGTTGGGTGCTCTGGGGCAGGGGGGCGCACTGCGGCCCCCCCACCTCAGAGCACCCTGTCCCCATGTTGATGAGGACAGGGCCCCTTCCCGACAACCCTGGCCGTTGGTTGTCGGGGTATGCGGGCGGGAGGCTTATCAGAATCTGGGAGCCCCCTTTAATAAGGGGGCCCCCAGATACCGGCCCCCCACCCTAAGTGAATGAGTATGGGGTACATCGTACCCCTACCCATTCACCTGCAAGAAAAGTGGTAAAAACACAAATAAACCACACAGTGTATTAAAATATTTTATTAGTCTGCTCCGGAGGCCGCCCCCTGTCTTCTTTATTAGCTCTTTTACCAGGGGGGGCTTCTTCTTTGACGTCTTCGGGTGGGTGGGGGCCGCCGTCTGGTTCTCTTCCACCGCCGGGGGGGGGGTGGCTTTTAAAAAAGCCCCCACCCCCCCGGCGGGTTTCCTCCGGCGTCTTCAGCGGGGCTCTTCTTCTTCTTCCGCTATCCCGACGGGTCTTCTCCGCTATCCGGGGGGTCTCGCCGCTCTCCGCTGTTGACTCGTCGCACCCCGGTTCTTCGTCTCGCAGTCCGGTCCCTTCTTCCGTGCTGTACGTCTTCTTCCGTGCTGTGATGAGTTCTTCTTCCGTGCTGTGACGTCATGTTCTTCACTTCTCTTCTTCTCCCGATGTTGACACGCCGGTCCTCCTCGCTGAAATGACGGATGCGCGCCTTGCATCGGACCTATATAGGCCTCACAGTCCCATCATGCTCTGTACCTACCCATGTGATACCTACCCACGTGGGTAGGTATCACATGGGTAGGTACAGAGCATGATGGGACTGTGAGGCCTATATAGGTCCGATGCAAGGCGCGCATCCGTCATTTCAGCGAGGAGGACCGGCGTGTCAACATCGGGAGAAGAAGAGAAGTGAAGAACATGACGTCACAGCGCGGAAGAAGAACTCATCACAGCACGGAAGAAGACGTACAGCACGGAAGAAGGGACCGGACTGCGAGACGAAGAACCGGGGTGCGACGAGTCAACAGCGGAGAGCGGCGAGACCCCCCGGATAGCGGAGAAGACCCGTCGGGATAGCGGAAGAAGAAGAAGAGCCCCGCCGAAGACGCCGGAGGAAACCCGCCGGGGGGGTGGGGGCTTTTTTAAAAGCCACCCCCCCCGGCGGTGGAAGAGAACCAGACGGCGGCCCCCACCCACCCGAAGACGTCAAAGAAGAAGCCCCCCCTGGTAAAAGAGCTAATAAAGAAGACAGGGGGCGGCCTCCGGAGCAGACTAATAAAATATTTTAATACACTGTGTGGTTTATTTGTGTTTTTACCACTTTTCTTGCAGGTGAATGGGTAGGGGTACGATGTACCCCATACTCATTCACTTAGGGTGGGGGGCCGGTATCTGGGGGCCCCCTTATTAAAGGGGGCTCCCAGATTCCGATAAGCCTCCCGCCCGCATACCCCGACAACCAACGGCCAGGGTTGTCGGGAAGGGGCCCTGTCCTCATCAACATGGGGACAGGGTGCTCTGAGGTGGGGGGGCCGCAGTGCGCCCCCCTGCCCCAGAGCACCCAACCCCCCATGTTGAGGGCATGCAGCCTGGTACGGCTCAGGAGGGGGGGGGGCGCTCGCTCGTCCCCACTCCCTTCCTGGCTGGCCGGGTAGCGTGCTTTGGATACGGGTCTGGTATGGATCGTATAGGGGGACCCCCTACGCCGTTTTTTTCGGCGTAGGGGGGCTCTCCTTACAACCCATAACAGACCTAAGGGCCCGGTATGCTCCTGAGGGGGGACCCATGCCGGATTTTTATTTAAAATCCGGCGGGGACTTCCCCCTCAGGATTCATAACAAACGCCGCACACGTGTAGAATTGGCGGGAATCCAAGTCGGATCTCCCGTCGCTTCTATGACGGCTCTGTCTCCATCGCGGCAAGCCAGCTCGGCGCTGGCTCCCGCGATGGGGCTCGTAGGTGCTCAATCTCGCCGAGAAAGAGAGCGAGATTGACACAAAATCGGGTTCACCTACTGTATTGCTGTGATCTGCTGTGTTCTTGCTGTTGATTTGAATAAAGACAACCTGTTTGGTTTGGAGTGCGGCTGTCCATCCCTCATCTTTTTACCAATATTTGCCTTAGTGCATTGCCTGCACCCTTGGAGTCCTATATTTTTGAAACGACCCTACAATAGACCTACCTTGAGCGGTGATCTTCTCTGACATTTCATTAAACATGGACTTTTTGGTACCATTACAAAAACACCACAGGTTATGTGGACATTATGTCCTATGTAATTTCCAACGGTGCCCCAGCTAGTGACACATTCTAGACACATGTAAGGCTTTGGATCCTAAAACCTTACTGAAAACTGATATCTAGCTACAGAGCAAGAGTAGAGAGACTTCAAACTAAATGCCAGGTGTTTTCTTTTTTCTTTAAGACACATTATGCTAATCCAACTATCAATAAATTGCCATATATGAAGACAGCTACTAAATAGGGTGGCAGGCCCCCTTCTCTCCCTCCTTCCCGTTTTTTACTTTCTCTATCTCTTCCCTGCTCTTTTCTATTTACCCTCTGTTCTCTGCTTCTTCTTTCTTCCTCTCTTCCCTCTGGTGGTCGGAGTGGATAAACTACTTGACGAGTTATAAATCCCATTCTCTGGGACGCCAGTTGAGAGAGTGTTTTGCTGTCCACTCCTATCGCCACTTTACTGAAGACACAATCAGGCTAAGACAGAGGTTGGAGTGATGGCACAGGTAGCTTGGGAGTCGGGATCTTACAACAGCACACAATAGCTGATTATATTTGAAAGTTCTCTCTTGTGAAGATGTATATACAATTGTATATGCTTGCTAACATAGCCCTTCAGTTGGTTAGTGTGAATACAATCGGTTTAGCTTTCATTGTAACTCTTTCTGTACCCAATCGACCAATGAAATATGGATGCATTGGATTTTTTTATGGACATTTGTAACCCTCTGATATTTTTTTTCTTTTGTCTATTGTAAAGAACATGAATATGAATAAACAAAAATCATGAAACAAAAATAAAATATTAATGAGCTTGTGACACATTTTGCATTTACAGTATTTCACAAAAGTGAGTACACCCCACATTTTTGTAAATCTTTTATTATATCTTTTAATGTGACAACACTGAAGAACTGACACTTTGCTACAATGTAAAGTAGTGAGTCTACAGCTTGTCGAACAGTGTAAATTTGCTGTCCCCTCAAAATAACTCAACACACAGCCATTAATGTCTAAAACGTTGGCAAGAAAAGTGAGTATACCCCTAAGTGAAAATGTCCAAATTGGGCCCAAAGTTTCAATATTTTGTGTGGCCACCATTATTTCCCAGCACTGCCCTAACTCTCTTGGGAATGGAGTTCACGAGAGCTTCACAGGTTGTTATTGGAGTCCTGTGATGGATGTGAGGCCCCGTACACACGACCGAGTTTCTCGGCAGAATTCAGCCAGAAACTCGATCGGAGCTGGATTCTGCCGAGAAACTCGGTCGTGTGTACACTTTTCAGCGAGGAAGCCGATGAGGAACTCGTCTGGCCGAATAGAGAACATGTTCTCTATTTCCTCGTTGTTCAATGAGGAAAGTCGGCCCGCCGAGATCCTCGGCGGCTTCAACACTGAACTCGACGAGGAACTCGATGTGTTTGGCACGTCGAGTTCCTCGGACATGTGTATGGGGCCTGAGAGACCTTGGGCTCCTCCACCTTTCATTTGATGATGCCCCACAGATGCTCAATAGTGTTTAGGTCTGGAAACATGCTTTGCAAATCCATCACCTTTACCCTCAGATTCTTTAGCAAGGTAGTGGTCGTCTTAAAGGTGTGTTTGGGGTCGTTATCATGTTGGAATACTGCCCTGCGGCCCAGTCTCTGAAGGGAGGGTGTCATGCTCTGGTTCAGTATGTCACAGTACATGTTGGCATTCAGAGTTCCCTCAATGAACTGTAGCTCCCTATTGCCAGGAGCACTCATGCAGCCCCAGACCATGACACCATCATGCTTGACTGTAGACAAAACACAATTGTCTTTGTACTTCTCACCTGGTTGCCATCACACACGCTTGACATCATCTGAACCAAATACGTTTATCTTGGTCTCATCAGACCACAGGACATGGTTCCAGTAATCCATGTTCTTAGTCTGCTTGTCTTCAAAAAACTGTTTGCTGGCTTTCTTGTGCATCATTTTTAGAAGAGGCTTCCTTCTGGGGCGACAGCCATGCAGACCAATTTGATACAGTGTGTGGCGTATGGGGAAATAGACAACCTCTGGATATGACGCTGAGCACATGCACTCATCTTCTTTGGTCAACCATGGTGAGGCTTGTTTTGAGTGGAACCTGTCCTGTTAAACCGCTGTATGGTCTTGGCCACTGTGCTGCAGCTCAGTTTCAGGGTCTTGGCAATCTTCTTATAGCCTAGGCCATCTTTATGTAGAGCAACAATTTTTTTTTTCAGATACTCAGAGAGTTCGTGGCCATGAGGTGCCATTTTGAACTTCCAGTGACCAGTATGAGAGAGTGAGAGCGATAAAACCAAATTTAACACATTTGGACCTTTTCACTTAGGGGTGTACTCACTTTTGTTGTCATCAGTTTAAACATGAATGGCTGTGTGTTGAGTTATTTTGAGGGTACAGCAAATTTACACTGTTATACAAGCTGTACACTCAATACTTTACATTGTAGCAAAGTGTAATTTCTTCAGTGTTGTCACATAAAAAGATATAATAAAATATTTACAAAAATATGAGGCGTGTACTTACTTTTGTGAGATACTGTATATGCCTTAAGAGTGTCTAACCATTAAAGCTAAACAGTGCTTGCAGTGGGCTTTTAAATGTTATTCTAATAAAATTAGAAATGTGTAGATTAACCACTAGAAGGAATTCTATGTTACAATGGGTTCATTCAGGCTCCCCGCCTAATGTCCACCCCCCACATACCTTCTCCACCTAAGGCCCCTGCTAACAGTATGTTATGTTTTTTTATATATATATATACTTACCTTTTTCTGATGTCTCCTGGCTGGTCATATGATGCCTATGTCCTCTTTCCTTTCAATCCACTCCCAGCCACCCTGAATGAATGATGCAAAGAGTGGTGACAATGTAATGATATTGCCAAATCTCTTTGCATCAATTCAATGTAAATGCAGGATGCAGTGCTCTTGGGGTGGGGCTATTTTACTCTACACTCAATCTTTCTGGGTTCAATGATGCTGGGTGACAGTCAGCCCAGAAGGCTGGGGGCATTGAAGATGGTCGAGAAGTACCATCTTCAATGCCTCAGATGCCTCAGATTGAAGATGAGTATTACAGCTTCAGCTGTTTTTTCCTCTTGCAATGGGACATTTAAAAACCTTCAGTTGAACTGGCCATAGAAGGATCAAAAATCAACTGGTTCAGTAAGGATGTCTGAGTTTCGATCTATGGTCTTTCCCTCTCTCTTGAGTGGGAGTGTTGTTATATTTTTGTTTGATCAGAGCTTGCAGCCAATCAGCTGCAGTGCAGTGGGGAGGATTCTGATTTTGATGTTTGGATGGGGGAATCCATTCTTTTTTTTTTTTGGCTGGCTGACTGGTCAAAAAAAAAGCCTTAAGCCACCATAGATTGTTCAAATCTCGGACAGTTCAGCAGGGACCGGACGAGATTCAATTAATCTATGGGCAGGCTGACTGTAATTGTATAGACATTGATCAATTTGGGTAGAATCAGCATGTCGGATTTCTAGCATGAGGCAATAATCATTCCCGCCTGGAGAATGAAATAGCTCTGCGAGAGCTAGACCTATGGTTGCAGGAATGAAAATTGCATAATCTATGGCCTGTCTTAGGTTTTAACAAATGTTGAGATAAGACATCGACCAAACGGGGAGTGCATTTTCTTCAAGGAGACTTGCATCATGAGATGTAGCAATAAAACACAAACATTGTCTAGCACTGCAAAGCGAGGGCAAAAGTCTGTGGGGCAGATCCACAGACAGAGTACGCCGACGTATCTACTGATACGCTGGCGTACTTTCCAAATTACCCGCGTTGTATCTTTGGTTTGAACCCTCAAACCAAGATACAACGGCATCTGGGTTAGATCCGACAGGTATACGTCCTCGTACGCCTTTCGGATCTAAGATGCAATACTTCGGCGTCCGCTGGGTGGCGTTCACGTCGTTTTCTGCGTCGGGTATGCAAATTAGCTATTTCCGTCGATCCACGAACGGCCGGCGCATTTTTTTACGTCGTCTCTAGTCGGCTTTTTCCGGCGTATAGTTAAATCTGGTATTTTGCGGCGTATAGTTAGACTTGCCATGTTAAGTATGGCCGTCGTTCCCACGTTGAAATTAGATTTTTTTTTTTTGCGTAAGTCTAAGTTAAAAAAAAAAGACGTAGTTGCAACGTCATTTAGCGCAATGCACAGCGGGAAATTTAGAAACGGAGCATGCGCAGTTCATTCGGCGCGGGGACGCGCTTCATTTAAATGAAACACGCCCCCTAATCGCTGATTTGAATTCCGCCGCCAAAGATACACTACGCCGCCGTAACTTACGGTGCAAAATCTTTAAGGATTCGAAATTACGCCAGGTAAGGTACGGCAGCGGTGTAGCGTATCTCTGATACGCTGCGCCGATCTATTTCTATGTGGATCTGGCCCTGTGTATATTATGAGCAGATGCCCATGTACATGTATGATTAAAGACTTTAGATTTTTTTGATACAAGGTTTTGAAAACATCACATATTGATAAAGTTATTTCTTTTAAATATACATTTAAAAAAAATTACCTATTCACTTTAAGATTTAGATAAAGCGATCATATTGTAGTTGCGCATCCTGAATTACACAGCATTTATCCAATGTCTTACTATTGCTATTAGCGACTGGTGTACACAATGCAACATTATAATTCACTTACCTTATGATACTATGTAATACTGAAGCTTTAATTAAGCTCTTTGAACATAACAGGCACTTGCCTGCACCTATAAGAAGAGAGTATTAAATCATACTGTATATATTAAAGTATATTTAAAGCTGTGTTAAACCCAAAGCCAAAAATAAAATGTATTGCAGCTTCCTTAGATGTGGTGGCTGCATCCGTTTTCTTTTTTGTTGGGGGGCTTTTTTCCCTCTGTTTTCACCTGGCCAGTAACCCATCTTCTGTATTAGAGTGCCTCGACTCACACATGGCACTTTTGGACAGCAGCAATCTAATGCCCTGTGCACACGATCGGTTTTCCCAGTAGTAAAAAGTCTGCCGGGAAAACCAAGGGGAAAACCGAGAACCTGCTCATTAGCTTTTTCCCCCTACACATGGCCGGTTTTCCTGGCAGGAAAACTGCCATGAGAGCTTTGATCGGGAAACCCGGCCATGTGTATGCTTCACAGCTGGCTTAAAAACCGCCAGGAATCCCGGCAGGAAAAAAGAAAACATGTTCTTATTTTTCCCCTCCGGGATTCCTGGCAGTTTTCCTGTCGGGAAAACTGCCATGGAGCATATACATGCCCAGTTTTCCCGATGGGAAAACTGGTCGTGTGTACCAGGCATTAGTCTGGGGCTTTTTAGATGTACTGGCAGATTAAATAAATTGAAGACAAACTCCAGCTAAAACTTAATATTCAGTAATAGCAAACATTTTTGTCCTCTTGAGATAAAGGTTTTACATAAATACTGTATTTATTGGCGTATAACACTCACTTTTTTACCCTGAAAATAGAGGGTAAACTGTACCTGCGTGTTATAGGCAGGGGGCTGTGGAAGTTTTTTTCCTGAAACTTCCCTCATAAAGTTAGGGTGTGTGATATACGCGCGTGCGTGTTATACGCCAATAAATTCGATAAATAAAAGTTGATCATTGTAAGCACCTCTGCTAGTGTTACATGGTTTGTTTCTTCTCTGTAACTAATGCATCTTCTGGAGAGCATCATCTTTTGAAAAACACACGGTCGGTCAAAACCGATGGAAACGGACTGAAGATCTGTTTCATCGGTCCAAACCGATGGTGTGTGGGCCCCATCGGTCAGTTATCCTTCGGTCAAAACTGAACTGATCGTGTGTACGCGGCCTCAGAAACAATGGCTGGTTCACCAGATGAAAATCGAAGAAAGAAAGCCTAAAAAAGAAAAGAGATGCAGCCATTACATCCAGGAAATGGTAAGCTGGAATAAAATAAATGATTGCTTTTGGGTTTGATACTGCTTTAATCATAAAAATAGGATATGTCCCATTCCAAATTTATAGCCAAAGGCTGCCCTGTACAGAAAGTAAACATGCAATAAAGCTCCTTTTTACAGATCTGCAGGAAACCAGGGAAGGGAAGTTTACTGGACTTTCAGTTAATAGTATCGGTAAGCCTCAGGATAAATGCTTTGTTATGCAGCATGCGTGTAACTGGAAGCTCATAGGGGAGTTAGCTTGTAGGAGGAGAAGGAGATCACAGGGAATATGTCATCAGTGTGATGACATTGGACTAAATGAGTAGTATGATGTTCATTGGACTAAATGAGCTGGCTATCACTCGGGAAGCTGCAAAAATAAACTGTTCTGTTGCGCCCTTTGATATGCTGTGTGGCAGGGATCTTTGGATAAAAAGAAAAGCTAAATAGAATTACAAATGGTTTTGGCAGGTAATTCAATTCATATATTTGCATTACTACTGCATATTTTAAATAGCTTAAATACTAACTGGAATTCATTCACCAAGATGTTCATGATTACATATAAATATACAACAGCAGTATACCAGAGCTGTTACATTGTTTATTACTATTTGTTTAAAGTGTAAGTAAATCCCTCTATCGTTTTCAGCTGAGGAAGCTGCCATCTTTGCCTCTGTTTAATCCACAACTGCCATGATTCTGCACATGTGATCAGTTATGACACCAGCCATAGGATGGTCTGACAGTTTGGTTGAGAGCACAACCAATGGGAGTGTTACATTTTCGGCATGTGCCTTAAATGAAACTGTTTTATGGATGGGTTTACTTCCGCTTTAATGCTTCATTGCAAGCTGTACCATCTTTAAGCTAGCTCTAAAAAGCCAATATAGGCATGTAGGAAATTCACAAAGCAGTACAAATATAATAATTGGTAGTCAATTTACACAGCTCTTCTTTGGTTTTAGTTGAACAGTGGAATTTATTTGTCTGATTAAGAAGTCCTTTCTTATGCATCCAATGATCTAACTTGATACAAGGAATTCTTGTTCTCTGGCAATGAATAACTCCAAAGAATGTAAAGAGTGGTCAGTTATTTTAAATGTTATTTTACTAACTCAGCTTTATCAGTAATTTCTTGAAGCTTTTTGCCACAAACATAATACTACACCACAGATATATATAATATAAAATTCAACTGGTCCCAGTTATATTGTATCTATGCGGTTGAATAATTAAAGCAAATAGTCTGTTCACTTTGCTTGGAAAATGCGGTGATATTTTTTTTTAAATTGCAAAGAATACCCAATAACGTGCAGGGAAAAAAATGTTTTTTGCTTTCACATTATTGAATGATGGACATCGGCAGAGCTTCACCTCATTCGCTAAGCTCTTGAGAAAACTTTCTTGCAAAGTGCAACTTCACTTAAAAAATAAACAGTCTGTTTTTAGTAAATAAACCTCTACATGTTGCTGAAAGACTCTGATCATTGTCTCATTCATACTATTATGTTACTTCCTGTTTCAAGGGGATCAAAACTGTGGAAGCTGTGCACAAAAAAAGGAAAGTAGAGAGAAAGGGACTAGCAGCAGCCAGAGAGGTTCAAAAAGCTCACATCTACCAAATGAATAAAGTAGAAGCAGAAAGATCAATACACTGAAGGTCCTCAGGTACAACTTCCTCTCTAGCAAGGAAAAGAGAGAGCAACACAAAAGTTACATTACCAATTTCTCACATTTCCCTGGACTAGCAATAAGAGGCAGTAGAACATTAAGTGTACTCGGGGCCAGTGCTGCCACTAGGCAAACTAGGAAGCTGCCTAAGGCTCAATGCTGTCTAGCGGCGCCTGGCTGCTGGTTTCCCTTTGCGTCTGCATGCTCTGCTTGTAACTAACTCAGTCTCAGGCAGCTGCTCCGTCCAACCGGTAGTGTAATTAGAGGCGCAGCACAGCTCTAGAGCCAGCGTTAGAGGAAGCAGAGTCAATGCTTCTTGTATAGCGGCGCCTTCTCTCACATGGGCAGGGCAAAGGGGGTGGAGTCAGGGTGGAGCCATTGGGGTGGCAAAATTAGGTTTTCGCCTAGGGTGTCAAAAATCCTTGCACCAGCCCTGAGTGTACTGTAGGTATGCCACTATGAGAGGCAAGGTACAAGTATACTGCAAATTTTCAGGAGGAATTCAAGATATTTCCAGGGTACTGCTTAGGTATAATTAACATTTTTAGAGCTCCCCTATATCAAAGCATGTCATCAGTTTTTGTGTTTAGGTCCACTTTAACTCTCAAGCCTCACATTATGACACCACATCTAACACTATGAAGTGAAACAAGTGTAGTCACATCCACACAAAAGTTTTGTGAGTAAAATACTATTTTTCTAGAAAATTAATCAGAACCCCCAAACATTATTATTACTATTATTAAAACATTTTTTTAGCAGACACCATAGGGAATAAAATGGCAGTCATTACAACTATTTTTTCCAGCACGGTATTTGCGCAATCATTTTTCAAACGCCTTTTTTGGGGGAAAAAAACGGTTTCATGAATTAAGAAATAACAAAACAGTAAAGTTAGCCCAATTTTTTTATATAATGTGAAAGATGATGTTACGCCAAGTAAATAGATACCTAACATGTCACGATTTAAAATTGTGCACACTCAAGGAATGGCACCAAACTTCAGTACTTAAAAATCTCCATAGGCGACGCTTTAATTTTTTTTACAGGTTACTATTTTCGAGTTTCAGAGGTGATCTAGTGCTAGAATTGTTGCACACGCTCTAACCCACGCGACGATACCTCACATGTGGAGTTTGAATGGTGTTTACATATGTAGACGGGACTTACATGCGTGTTCGCTTCTAAGCGCGAGCTACCGGGGACAGGGACGTTTAAAAAGACATTTTATTTTATTTTTATTTATTTCATTTTTTTTATTTTTACGCTTTTTTTACATTTTTTTTATCACTTTTATTCCTATTACAGGGAATGTAAACATTCCTTGTAATAGGAATCACTGTGACAGGTCCTCTTTATGGAGAGATGTGGGGTCAATAAGACCCCACATCTCTCCTCTAGGCTTACAAGCATGAGATCGTGAAAAAAAATTCACAGATCTCATGCCGACAGCTGCGATTGCAGCTTTGTTTACTTCCGGGTACCCGGGCGTGATGTCACAACGTCGCGCCCGGGCCACCGACGGTCATAGAGATGACTGGTGACCATCTAGTCACCAGTCATCTCTATCGTCGTGAGCCAGCGCCGGCCGATTCGTTCTCCGGGCCCCCGGTGGCACGGGAGAGCCCGGAGAAGCAACGGATGGCTGCGGGAGGGGGGACGTCCCCTTCCGCTGCCTATAAGAACGATCAAGTGGTGGAAATGCCGCTTTGATTGTTCTTATCATGCACAGAATCGCCGGCAGAAGACGGTGATATCTGAATGATGCCTGTAGCTGGTGGGCACTGATAGGTGGCAATGATGGGCACCGAGAGGTGACACTGAGAGGTGGCATGAATGGGTGGCACTGAAGGGCATTGATAGGTGGCACTGGTGGGCACTGAGAAGTGGCACTAAAAGGCAGCACTGCTAGGTGGCACTGATGAGACATTGATAGGTGGCACTGGTGGGCATTAATAGGTGGCAATTGTGGACATTCATGGGCACTGATAGGTGGCACTGGTGGGCACTGTGGGCACTTGCAGTTGGCACTAGCAGGGTGTACTGGCAGGGGTTATTTGCAGCACAGAGGAGGCAGATGTGCCTCCTTCCTCTTCGGCACCGATGTCCCTTTCACATAAGCCGGCGATCGGCTTTTTTTTCTCCTCGCACTGTTAGCGTGAGGAGAAAAAAAAACAATTACCAGCTTTTGTTTACATCACGTGATCAGCTGTCATGGCTGACAGATGATCACGTAGTAAGGGGCCGGGACCGGCATTTGGGGTCCGCGATGTAGCCTTCATTCAGCTATAGCGTGGGCACCAAGTTGTAATACAAGTGTGATTTTTAACTGCACTTCTGTCTCGGTCTGATTCATGGTTTCTGACATTGTACCTTTAAAAATGTTCCTGGAATTCCTGTGATACACCCCAGATTAAATTGCCTCTGGATGGTCATATTCAAATGAGCATTATAGCTTTTTTTTTAGGTAAATAAAGGGGGGAATTTTAGCTGGTTACATTAAATGCCACTGACATTAAGCAAAGCAAATTATAATATTCATTTTAGGATTACCAAAGCATTTAAATATATAATTTAACATTCTGTACTTTTACTAACAGAATTTTAGAATGCACTTTTATGCAATAATACAGTTAAATTGTGTCATATCCTGGTCAAGCACTAATCAGTAATTTAACAACGTAAAGAGGTTTTTTATATACCTGGCAAACACAATACAGTTTCCATTATGAACGGCCGAGCAAATGGTGAATTAATAGTCATTTTGGCATTCAAACCTCAATGAAAACCACTGCTTTTAGCCCTTCATCCTTTATCTGTCCAGTAGACAGGAAAGTAAAATTGCACTGACGACCAGAGAGATTTAGACAGGGAACTGTTTAAAAAGAAAATGGTTCACAATGTCATAAAATTAAATTCACCAACGTCATTCAGGAATTAGCATTTTCAAAGGAATTTCCATTCTAAACAGTTTACAATCAAGTGATACTTCTCAAGTTTTATACAGAGAGTGATTTAGGGCTACACAGTTTTTTTTTTTTTTTTTTTTAATCTGTCTATGTACCAATATCTAGAAACTATTTCCTATGAAAACAACAATTGTCACTGCAATCATTAGTCATCATTCTCTGTGTTCTGTGTTGTGCTGGGATTGCTTTGGTGAAATCGGGAATAAGCCATATAAAAATCGTATTATCATTATACTTTACCTTCTTCTCTTGGCTGTATTACAACTTTTAAAATGGCAGAATATGTGTTAAACGCAGCAAATATTATTGCTGATGTAAGTTTTTTGTCCATCCAGACACATATTTTTGCATTTCATGAGGTTTGCCCACAAAATTGATACATTTTTCTCCTGTCACATGGACTGATAAGTAGGGTTTCACCGATACTGATACTAGTATCGGTATCGGTGCCAATACCAAGCATTTGCACAAGTATCGGTACTTGTGCAAATGCTCCGATGCTTGATCTGATACCTGTTGTATCGAACCAGGCATCCTCAATGTAGCGGTGGGGGCTGGGCAGCCTCACTGGTGATCGGTTCGGCGGTGGGGGGAGTTACAAGCACCGATCCCCCCATAGCCTTTCAATAAAGCAGCTAACAGCTGCTTTTCTCCTTCTCCCTCCCCAAAGCTGTCAGCTACTTTATTAAAAGGCTATGGGGGGATTGGTGCTTGTAACTCCCCCCACCGCCCCACCGAGTACCCCCGACTGTCCCCCTGTGCCCTCCTCTGGCTTCAGGTGTCCTCCCTCCGTGTCCTCCTCCAGGTCCCCCTCTGTGCCCTGTGGGCCCGCCTCCAGTCCCTGTGCTCCATGGGTCCTCCTCCAGTCCCTGTCCTGTTCCGGGTCCCCCTCTGTTCTCCGCGGGTCCTCCTCTGGTTCCCATCCTCTTCCAGGTTCCCTATTATAATATAATAATATTCACAGAAAACACAACCATCCATTCATGTCTCTATATTTTATTTTGCTTGAAAAACACCCCCTAGCATTTCTACCTGTAGCCAACTTGAGAAAGGGCAGATGATTCATGTAGCATTTACTTCCGTGAATCTATTTGCCATTAGATCAGGCATGCAGGCAAGGGCATGTTCTTAGCTGAGAAAGCCCCCCCCCCCCCCCGCCCATGCTAATTAAAAATAAATGTCCATAAAGGCTCCTGGAAAGTATGTCATTGTTTGTTTAGGCCAGGAACCCAGAAGCAACTGAAGAAATGTAAAAAAATGTTTAAAACAAGTAAATGTAATATACTGAAAATAAAACAAACATTAAGAGCCGGTTCACACTGGGGCGGCACGACTTCAGGAGTGACTCGGCAAGGCGTCCTGAAGACGAATTCAGAGGCGACTTGCAAAATGACTTCTGTAAAGAAGTCAATGCAAGTCGCCCCAAGTCCCCCCAAAGTCGTACAAGAACCTTTTTCTAAGTCGGAGCGACTTGCGTCGCTCCTATTAGAACGGTTCTATCGACTAGAATGGGACACGACTTGTCAGGCGGCTGAGTCGCCTGACGAGTCACCCCAGTGTGAACCGGCTCTTACAGTGCTGCCTATATAACACATAAAAGTCCACAAAACA
Source organism: Rana temporaria (assembly GCF_905171775.1). Classification (NCBI taxonomy): domain Eukaryota; kingdom Metazoa; phylum Chordata; class Amphibia; order Anura; family Ranidae; genus Rana; species Rana temporaria. Next base: position 227,805,407 of record NC_053490.1, on the reverse strand, counting down.
AGTGTGCCCGTAATTGTGATCACTCTGATGACAAATGTGACACACTATAGTGCTTAAAAAAAAGTGCTTCCACAAAAGAACCTTCCTCCAAGGAAAGACAGGTTACATGGATTCCCACCTCACTCAACAAATGGAGTTGACCCCTTGTTTTTAGCAAGTGAGCCAAAAAAGCTTGTGTATATAAGACCAAGAATAAATCTCTGTCAGTTGCTCCATGAATCTTCCTTCAGCCCTATGCTAAGTATACAGCTTTGTCCCATAAATTGCGTATCAAAACAGTTGTTCCCCACATAGATAATACAATGGTAATGAGCCCCGCATAATGAAAGTATGTTTTTTTTTTTAAAACAAACGGCAAGTTCTGCACTTACATTAAAATAAACTGTCACCAGCCTGTAATATTATTATTAGTATTATTATTATACAGGATTTATATAGCGCCAACAGTTTGCGCAGCACTTAACAAAATAAAGGCAGACATTAGAGTAACATTACAATTTGGTACAAGAGGAATCGGAAGGCCCTGCGCATTAGAGCTTACAATCTAAAAAGGGAGGGTCGATTGATACAAAAGGTAATAGCTGTTGGGAATGAGCTGATGGAGGAAGTAAAGGATAGGCTTCTTTAAAGTGAAGAGTTTTCGGGGATCGTCTAAATATGGATAGACTAGGGGACAGTCGGACAGATTGGGGTAGGGAGTTCCAAAGGATTGGAGAAGCTCTGGAGAAATCCTGCCGGCGAGCATGGGAGGAGGTGACAAGGGAGCTAGAGAGCAGGAGGTCTTGGGAAGACCGAAGAGAGAGGCTTGGTTGGTATTTTGGGACTAGGTTAGTGATGTAGCTAAGGGCTGAGTTGTGGATGGCTTTGTAAATTATTTTTAGTACTTTGAATTTTATTCGTTGGGTGAGTGGAAGCCAGTGGAGGGATTGGCAGAGAGGGGTTGGTAAGGTGGATGAGTCTTGCAGAGGGTTGCTTGATGGACTGAAGGGGGATAGTCTATGTAATGGTAACACCTCATCAAAGTTTATTACACATTTCCTGCCTAACCTGTACCGCCCAAAATGTTTTGTCATCAAAAATTGGCATCCTTAGGAGCTAGGACTTCCATCCACCATATTTCTACAAAAGAACAAGCCCTATAACAAAGGTAACCGATTGAGATACCATGTATATAATATATTCTTGTTTTTACTCAGAAAAAAACTACATATAGACAGAGGGATAAAATAATTGCCATAGTCAGAGCTGCATTATCAAATGTATATAGGCAACACGTTACCTAAATTGCTCATATGTTATCACATTAAACTATGTGTATCTCAAGACCCAAATGACAACCACTAGTGTAATTTAAAAAATCTACATGTGTATAAAATGCTATTGCCAAGAAAATGATCCCAACCCAAACTAAAAAATACATACTGTACTAAAAATTGCCATAAAACCATAATCTTTACAGATAATTAAATACTAAAATATACCAAAAAAACTGATAGACTAGAGGTAAAAATTGGAAATGTGACAATTACCGGTATGATTTATATCTATATTTGACCCCTTAGGGGTTAAAGTATCCAGCTCATAAATGCATTGCATTTTTTTAAACCAATATAATCATGTCTGTGCCTCTTCAAGGCCTTTCAACCTTATCAATGCCACCAAAAGGTAAGTAATTCAGGGTCACATCTATGATACAGTGTAAAACGGTTTGAAATGCTGTGTTTTCCGTTAACCTTTTTTGATGCTGTTATCATGTTCTCTTATTCTCACACTTAATTTCCTGGCTGCCCTACCCATGTATTAGAACCGACAAAGGGCACTCCAACAAGATTGTGACATAGTTACTATCACATGAAATTAATTTGTTGATGTGTTCTGTGTTAATGACAGTTTTAATATTTTAATTGTTGAATTTTTTACAATAAACCAGAGGATAATACTCTATGGGAAGCTTTCTTTCCTATACATTATATACTGCACACCACCCATCCCAGGAGCTCTAGAGCCATAACGGAAGGTATCCATCACAGAGGATTCAGTGGAGAACATCAGAAAACATCACATTGGGTTTGGTCCCCAAAAAATGACATAAAATCACAAAATACTTTTTTGCTATAGGGCAAAGGAGTCCAACACATCCAGCGAGTTTGAATTTCTACACCACACTAACAGGTGGAAGTATTGACATCGATGGATACACAGAGCACTGCAGCACCTTCAATTTTGCACTAATAGGAACTTTTACTTTAACCACTTGCTTACTGGGCACTTAAACCACCTTCGTTCCCGGAGCAATTTTCAGCTTTCAGCACTCTCACACTTTGAATGTTAATTACTCAGTCATACAACATTGTATCCAAATGAATTTTTTGTCCTTTTTTTCATAGAAACAGAGCTTTCTTTTGGTGGTATTTGATCACCTCTGGACTTTTTATTTTTTGCGCTATAAATGAAAAAAGGCGGAAAATTTAGAAAAAAAATGAATTTTTCTTAGTTTATGCGATAAAATTTAGCAAAATATAAATTTTTCTTCATAAATTTTGGCCACAATTTATACTGCTACATGTCTTTGGTAAAAATAACCCAAATTAGTGGATATTATTTGCTCTTTGTGAAAGTTAGAGAGTCTACAAGCTATGGTGCAAATCATAAAAAAAATATCACACCTGTTGTACCGGTGCCTATCTCATTTCTTGGGGCCCTGAACACGCCAGGAAAGTACAAATACCCCCCAAATGACCCCTTTTTAGAAAGTAGACATTCCAAGGTATTTAGTAAGATGCATGATGAGGTTTTTGATGTTGTAATTTTTTCCCACAATTCTTTGCAAAATGAATATTTTTTTTATTTTATTTTTCCCCCTCACAAAATTGTCATTGTAATAGGTTATTTCTCTCACATGGCATGTGTATACCACAAATGACACCCAAAAATACATTCTGCTACTCCTCCTGAGTATGGCGATACCACATGTGTGAGACTTTTTTACAGCCTGACCACATACAGAGCCCCAATATGCAGGGAGCACCATCAGGTGTTCTAGGAGCATAAATTACACATCTAACTTGTTGACTACCTATTACACTTTTGAAGGCCCTGGAGCACCTGGACAATGGAAATGCCCACAAAGTGACCCCATTTTGGAAAGCTAACACCCCAACGTATAATCTATGAGGCATAATGAGTCTTTTGAACGATTCATTTTTTTCCAAACGTTTTTGGAAAATGTGGGAAAAAAATGAAAACACATTTTTTTTACGCAAAGTTGTCCATTTATAAGATATTGCCAACACATAGCCTGTACATAGCAAAAATTACACCCCAAAATACATTCTGCTACTCCCCCTGAGTATGGCGATACCACATGTGTGGGACTTTTTCACAGCCTGGCCACATACAGAGCCCCAATATGCAGGGAGCACCATCAGGTGTTCTAGGAGCATAAATTACACATCTAACTTGTTGACTACCTATTACATTTTTGAAGGCCCTGGAGCACCTGGACAATGGAAATGCCCACAAAGTGACCCCATTTTGGAAAGCTAACACCCCAACGTATAATCTATGAGGCATAATGAGTCTTTTGAACGATTCATTTTTTTCCAAACGTTTTTGGAAAATGTGGGAAAAAAATGAAAACGCATTTTTTTTTACGCAAAGTTGTCCATTTATAAGATATTGCCAACACATAGCCTGTACATAGCAAAAATTACACCCCAAAATACATTCTGCTACTCCCCCTGAGTATGGCGATACCACATGTATGGGACTTTTTCACAGCCTGGCCACATACAGAGCCCCAATATGCAGGGAGCACCATCAGGTGTTCTAGGAGCATAAATTACACATCTAACTTGTTGACTACCTATTACACTTTTGAAGGCCCTAGAGCACCTGGACAATGGAAATGCCCACAAAGTGACCCCATTTTGGAAAGCTAGCACCCCAACATATAATCTATGAGGCATAATGAGTCTTTTGAACGATTCATTTTTTTCCAAACGTTTCTGGAAAATGTGGAAAAAAAATGAAAACGCAATTTTTTTATGCAAAGTTGTCCATTTATAAGATATTGCCAACACATAGCCTGTACATAGCAAAAATTACACCCCAAAATACATTCTGCTGCTCCTCCTGAGTATGGCGATACCACATGTGTGGGACTTTTTCACAGCCTGACCACATACAGAGGCCCAACATGCAAGGAAGACCAACCGGTGTTCTAGGGACACATAGCATACACATGACAAGAATTACACACCAAAATACATTATGCTAAGCAAAGGGTAAACAAAAAATGTACCTGTGGTTTTAGTAGCGCAGTTGTCCACGGGACGATAGCACTGGTCCAGGCAGCAGGCAGGGACTTGGTCAGCAAAAGAAAATGCAATTGTCCAGGCAACAGGCATGATGGCATAGGTCCTACAGGCAGCAGGCAGAAGTAGGGCCTCGTTCAGGACAGAATGGGGACAGGGGTAGAGGCTTCTCCCACCCAAATCTCTTTGAAGCCTCCGGGCAACCAGACCCTAATCTAGAATGAGAAAACAAAAACAATAGTTTTCTTCATCCAGAAAAACAATTCTGGAGCCCCTCACATGTGAGACCCCTGTGCTTTGAATCCCACTAGTCCACTGGCAGGGTAAAAGATCAGTCCAAGAGGCAGGCAAAAAGAATGGTCAAACGGTCCAGGGTCAGTTCCAGATCAGGCAGAGGTATAAACAGAATCGGTAGGCATAAGCGTGGTCAAATAACAGTCCAGGGTCAGTTCCATATCAGGCAGAGGTATAAACAGAATCGGTAGGCAAAAGCGTGGTCAAATAACAGTCCAGGGTCAGTTCCATATCAGGCAGAGGTATAAACAAAATCGGTAGGCAGAATCGTGGTCAAATAACAAGCCAGGGTCAAATACAGAGCAAGCAGAGGCATAAGGGGTGTAAAGGTAAATGGCAGGAAGTGACTAATAATTTAGTAAGGAATGATAACGGCGGAAACAGCCGTCTATGCAGAGGCCTGGTTGGGAAGGGCATTGGGCACAATAAAAACGGGTGTCTCTTCTCACTCCATCTTTGGAGCACACCCGGCATTTTTTTTGGGAATTTCGGCCTGTTGGTCCGGGAGGGATTTTATCTGGGAAGTGGCGCTCGTAGAGTCGGCTTACCACATCGGATCGAATGGTTGCTGGTGGGTTGCTGGTGTATAAAAGGGCAGTGGTGATTTCCTCCTGGAAGTAAAGGTAGGATTTGGGTCTTGGAGTGGATTTTCGATATAATACGTACGTGTTGTATATGGCCAAATTGAATAAGTAAATTGAAACTTTTTTATACCACTGGTATGATCGTCTTGTGGAAAGGTAGGGCTCGATCATTTGATCATTGAAATCGACACCCCCCATGAACTTATTGTATTCGTGGATACATTTAGGTTTCTGGATTTGCCCATTCCTCCTTCTGATGGTAACGCATGTATTGTTGTGGATGGTAGAAAGCACGTACACATCCCTTTTGTCCCTCCATTTCACGGCCAGAACTTCCTCATTGCGTGCACTCGCCGTCTCCCCTTTTCTTAGCTTCTTGGTGACGAGGCTTTGAGGAAAGCCCTTCCGGTTCGACCGTACGGTGCCGCATGCGGGTGTCTTCTTTCTATACAGGTTTCGGAAAAGGGGCAAACTTGTGTAGAAATTGTCCACATACAAGTGGTAGCCTTTCTCCATGAGCGGGTTTAGGAGTTGCCAAACAATTTTCCCGCTGGTTCCTATGTAGTCTGGGCAATTAGGGGGGTGTAGCTGGCTGTCCTTTCCTTCATATATGTTGAAGGCATAGGTATATCCGGTGGCACGGTCACATAATTTGTAGAGCTTCACTCCATAGCGGGCCCTTTTGGAGGGCATAAATTGCTTTATGCCGAGCCTGCCAGAAAATTTGACAAGTGACTCGTCAACACAGATGTTTTGGTCCGGGGTAAACAACTGGGGGAAAATTTGGGAAAAATAATCTAGTAGTGGCCGAATCTTATAAAGTTTGTCAAAATTTGGGTCATCTCGGGGAGGGCACTGGGTATTGTCACTATAGTGTAGGAATCGCATGATCATTTGATATCTGGACCTGGGCATTTTTGAGGAAAAGACGGGCATGTGGTATATGGGGCGTTTTGACCAATATGAACGTACTTCGTTTTTGTGGTTTAGTCCCATACAGAATACGAGGCCCAAAAAAATTTTAAACTCTTCCACTGTAAGGGGTCTCCATTGGAAGGGACGGGCATAATAGGATGTGGGGTGACTGGAAATAAATTGTTGGGCATAGAGATTGGACTGGGAAACAATTGAGGAAAGCAAGTCCTCAGTAAAAATTAAACTGAAAAAATCTATTGGGGCAAAATTTTCTGTGTCCACTTGGACTCCTGGCTGGGCAGTGAAAGGGGGAATGTTGGCTTCTCCTGAATTAGGAGGAAGCCACAAGGGGTACTGAAGGGAATAGGGAAGGCTGGCATGGGACCTACTGGTACGTGACCTTGCTTGACGAGGTGTTGCGGTTCTGGTGGATGGCACAGCGGTGCTGGTGGATGGCACAGCAGTGCTGGTGGATGGCACAGCAGTGCTGGTGGATGGCACAGCAGTGCTGGTGGATGGCACTGCCTCCTTAGCAATACGCCTTCGTCTGGCGGGCGGACCCTCTTCCTCCTCTTCTTCCTCTTCTTCCTCTTTCTCCTCTTCTTCCTCTTCTTCCTCCTCTTCCTCATCTTCCCCCTCTTCCTCCTCTTCCTCATCTTCCCCCTCTTCCTCCTCTTCCTCTTCACTGCTAACTATCGGCTCATAGTCAACATCAGATCCGGCGTCTGACCTTGCGGAGGAATCCGAATCGCAGAGCTCCCCGTTGCTCTCGTCGGCCGCAATAATTTCGTATGCCTCCGTAAGTGAAAAAGATCTTTTAGCCATGACAAAAGATGGCACGTGGCACTGATGACACTGACAGGTGGCACTGACGGCAAATGGGACTGGCAGATGGCACGGGCAGATGGCACTGATGGCAGGTAGCACTGATGGCAGGTGGCACTGATGGCAGGTGGCACTGATGGCACTGATGGCTGACGGCACTGATGGCACGGGCAGATGGCACGGGCAGATGGCACGGGCAGGTGGCACTGGCGGCAGGTGGCACTGATGGCAGGTGGCACTGATGGCTGACGGCACTGATGGCACGGGCAGATGGCACGGGCAGGTGGCACGGGCAGGTGGCACTGGCGGCAGGTGGCACTGATGGCTGACGGCACTGATGGCACAGGCAGATGGCACGGGCAGGTGGCACAGGCAGGTGGCACTGGCAGGTGGCACTTTTGGCAGATTGCACTTTTGGCAGATTGCACTTTTGGCAGATTGCACTTTTGGCAGATTGCACTTTTGGCAGGTGGCACTGATGGCAGGGGCAGGTGGCACTGATGGCAGGGGCAGGTGGCACTGATGGCAGGGGCAGGTGGCACTGATGGCAGGGGCAGGTGGCTCTGATAAATGCACTGGCTGGTGGCACTGGCTGATGGCACTGGAAGGTGGCACTGGAAGGTGGCACTGGAAGGTGGCACTGGCAGGGACTGTGGGTAGTGTTTGTGTCACTCACTGTTTGTTTTTTTTAGACTGTAACGATGGATGCACTGTAAAAGGCTTTCTCTCCTCACACGCGGTCTGTGTGTAAGGAGAGAAAGCCGGCGATGAGAGATGATCTCATTTGTTTACATTCGAGATCATCTCTCATTGGACGGCTAGATCGAATGCTGAATGGCCGCTGTGATTGGCCATTCAGCACGATCTGTGATTGGCTGTGTCCGAGGGACACGGCCAACACAGTTTTCTGCAGAAGCGCGATCGCGGGGAAGCGCTTCCAGCAGAGAAACGACAGGCCGTTTAAAAACGGCCACTTGGCACTTCAGGTCCGCGCTGCAGACGTATTTTTACTATAGCGCGGATCTGAAGTGGTTAATTATCATCACTTTAAATCCATTTATGAATGCACTTTAATCTTTGCCACTTTCCACAATATGATGTATCATTAACTATATTTTGGTAAATATAAGCAAATTCACTGTGTTATTTATACACCCAAGGTTATAGGTTTAAAAGTTTATCATGGGTATAACCCAAAGAGTAATTAGTACATAAAAGTTTATCATGGGTATAGCCCAAAGAGTAATCAGTACATAGGAAGAGCAGGTGCTATCTATTTTCTATTTACAGATTAATCTTAGTTTCATTCGTCCAAAGAATGCTTTTCCAGAACTGGTCTGGCTTTATTAGATTTTTTTGGGCAAAGTCTAATCTGTCTTTTCTATTCTTCAGGCTTATGAATGAGCTACACCTTGTGTTGAACTCTCTGTATTTGCTATTGTCAAAGTCTTCTCTTGATTGTAGACTTTAACAAAAATACGCCCACCTCCTAGAGATTTTCCTTCACTTGTCTGGATGTTGTGAATAGGTTTTTCTTTACCATAGAGAGAATTCTGCGATCATACAACACTGTAGTCTTCTATGGACATCCAGGCCTTTTTATGTTGCTGCGCTCACCAGTGCATTCTTATTTCCTCAGAATGTACCAAACTGTTGACTTGGCCACTCTTAGTGTTGCTGCTATCTCTCTGATAGAATTGTTTTTGAAGCCTTACAATTGCCTATTTCACTTGCATGGACAGCTCCTTTGAACGCATGATGTAGGTTCACCGCAGCAGATTCCAAATGCAAACACCACACTTACAATCAACTCCAGACCTTTTACCTGCTTAATTGATGAAGAAATCACAAAGGAGCACTTGGCCATGAAGCAGCATTTGACTCAATTGTCCAATTACTTTTGGCCCCTTGAAAATGGGGGAATGGCTATTCTGAAGAGCTGTAATTCCTAAACCCTTCCTACGATTTAGATGTACATACCGTCAAATTAAACCTGAGAGTGTGCAGTTTCATCCCATGTCCATTATATAATGATAGCTTGAATATGTTTTGGTAAATACCTGAAAAAAACAAAAATTGCGCATGTGTCAAAATATATATGGACCTAAGTGTATTTGCCAGCCCACCATGGATCATCTAGTGTCATCTGTAAACTTTATTGAGGAATGATCACATCACAAAAGACAAAGTGCAATGTTTCAAGCAATGAGTAAGCATCACATGATGTGAAACATGTCAGACACCTTTTTCCTGTTGTTCACTTCATTTTGACTGCATCGTTTGGTTGTTTTTTGGATTTCATTTGTACATTGTTTTGAGGAGTGCGGCAGTCCAGGATCTTCTTCTATCCAATGCACCTGTGCATAGCCAGCAACCTTTTGGTTTAGTGGGGCGGAAGCAAAGCCAAGAGATCAGCAGTTTTTAGAGTGGTATCATCTCTCGCAATGTTTCAGAGCTGGGCAGGACCCCTTTGTCAGGCATGTGTCAAAGGTTTCCTGAGCAGCTCTGAAATGTTGCCCTTTGTGATGTGATCATTCTTTAATAAAACTTTCAGACATCACTAGATGATCTGGGGTGTGCTGGCAAATATGTTTGTTGCAGATGATGACACTTATGCCGCGTACACACGATCAGTCCATCTGATGAGAACGGACCGATGGACCGTTTTCATCGGTTAACCGATGAAGCTGACTGATGGTCCGTCGCGCCTACACACCATCGGTTAAAAAACCAATCGTGTCAGAACGCTGTGACGTAAAACACAACGACATGCTGAAAAAAACGAAGTTCAATGCTTCCAAGCATGCGTTGACTTGATTCTGAGCATGCGTGGATTTTTAACCGATGGTTGTGCCTACTAATGATCTGTTTTGACCTATCGGTTAGGAATCCATCGGTTAAATTTAAAGCAAATTTGCTTTTTTTTAACCGATGGTTAAATAACCGATGGCGCCCACACACGATCGGCTTTGACTGATGAAAACAGTCCATCAGACCATTCTCATCGGTTAAACCTATCGTGTGTACGCGGCATAAGGTTCTGCCCATCGACCGGAGCTTCAGAGAGAGAAGAAGAACTTTGAAGCCAGCAGGAGTGAGGAGTCGGGTAAGTAATACAGCCCGTTTAGCTCTCCCAAGAAAGGAGCGATTAACCCCTGTAGTGTGGGGTCCCACTGCAAGGGTTGCTTTTGTCACATTGCCAGAGTCCAATTTGAAAACAAGCAGGACAGCCAGGCAACTAGTATTTTAATAAGGAAAGCACAGCAAAACCACCCTGCATGTCTCACTCATTTCAATTAAACCTCCATATCCCTATCCAGCAAGATATCTTCAAGATACATAGACGCTCTGGAAGAAGTAGGAGTTCTCCACGCTGCTTTGTGCTTGTGCTCTACAAGGCAGAAGTTAACATGGCTGCATCCAAAAAAGATTTATTTTTACCCTCTAACAATAACGTAGACACTAACACACTCAGCAAAAATATGCTGCTTTTGTTTAATTAGCACTGCCTGGCCAAACATTCTTTTGAATGTGACAGATTCCTTGTAAGTGAATGTTTATGATTTGGTCGGTATAAACAGCGCAGGAAACGGCTGGATATTGTTCAACTATGGTTGGAATAAGTTCAGACACAGTTTGCCGTTCATATGATATGCCAGTAGTTGCCCTTGTACAGTATACAGAGCTTTAGCAATTAAATCGGGTACATTTCTCACCTCACTGTTGACACCCCAAATTCCTAGTAAAAACATGGAAAAAGAGTACTAATATACAAGTATTCCACTGTAATGTCTTACTGGAGAGGGAGATAATGATTAAACATTCGATAATGCAAACACTTTAAAATCATTACAGCAGCACCAATGAGTAAATCACTGGCACAACTACCTTTCTAATTAGCTGTAAATGGATTTAAAGGACAGTCATTCTCTTACCTCAAGACCACATATGTTGGGCTCCAGCACAGCTGCCAAGCACAAATTCCACTTTTGCAGTGAAATTTGAGAAAACTCCACTATATGTTTGGTATGTTTCATATAGAATACCTCAACTATTTTTTACCTTTTACTGTAGATATTTCTGAGGAGAAGGTGTCATGGCCGGTTTTTCTCAACGTGGTCTGTCCCAATAGCTGGGCTAGGGACTGGTTGAGCTCAATTCTTATTAACATACAATGGAGAAGACCATCTTCTAATTAATTAGTTAACCTTTTGTTAACTGTTCAAATCTATTGCAATTGATGAGATGATGTCTGTCTGCACAGTACAGACAGGGTTAATTATGGTTAATTATGGTAAATACTGCTTCCAGCCCCCCCTCCCCCCCTTACATTAAAAAGTAAGTGGAAATTTTCTTTGCTGGAAGGTCCAGAATACAGCATCTAAAAAAAGGTAAGCTGACATTTTTAACTATTTATTTTAAGTCATACTATGTGAATGGGGACATGTTACAAATTTAAAGTAGGTGTTTTGCTAGCTGCAAAAGTGTAAATACTCTTTAAAGTCCAACACCACAAATTAAATAAAATTACATTGCATCATGTATTTCATTCAACCAAGTTGGCTTCCTGGACAGTCCCCGCCTCTTGGCAATGCCCCTCTAATGCTTGGCACCTCTGACACCTCTTAATCGCAGAAGTAAGGGGGCCAGGACTGGGGTACAGCGAATAACAAAAAACAATCAAGACATTCAATATACCAATTAACTCTTTATGTGAAAGGGAAAGAATCAGAATCAAGAAGCCACTATAAGGGAGATAATCCGCCATCTTGTGCAAGGAATATCAGTGAGTAATCTAAATACACTGACATACAGTATATAAAGATGTGGACATACACTATATAACATGAATATTTTATGCTACAACATGCAACAACAGAAAATACATCCCAGGTGAAACAAAACACTACCTGCCACAAATCTTCAGAAGTCACTACGTAACATAACATGAATTAATTCATGAACAGATTAATCCTCTGGACCTGAAAGAGATAAAAGAAAAAGAAAAACAGGAGAACACATATACATGAGTCTATAGAAGTTCTAATGAATTCTTCAGCATTGCAGACATAATAGCTGGAACAGTCTTTGAAGCATCAGGCTGCTTCTTGCTAAAGCTGGCCATACATGGCCAGACAGCTGAACGAAAAAAACTGAACGCATTTGAGTTGGAAAATAAACTTTCTTGCACAATGACAGGTGTAGATGACTCTGATGAGCTTCATAGACCTTTTCCTGTTAACAGGATTCCGGGTGTGATGTTTGATCTGTCAGCTGTGTCATATTGGATCTGGATGGACAAGTTTGTAACTGAGTTGCAGTTTAGGTCAAGACTCTGGTAAAAGGAATGTAGAATTTATGTCTTTGGAACTCTAAAGCACTGTACACACGATCGGTTCGTCTGATGAAAGCGGACCGATGGACCGTTTTCATCAGACAAACCGATCGTGTGTGGGCCCCATTGGTTTTTTATCCATCGGTGAAAAAAAATAGATTTTTCTTAAAAAAACGAAAGAAAAAAACGATCGTCTGTGGGGAAATCCATCGGTCAAAAATCCACGCATGCTCAGAATCAAGTCGACGCATGCTCGGAATCATTGAACTTCATTTTTCTCAGCACGTCGTAGTGTTTTACGTCACCGCGTTGGACACGATCAGATTTTTGACCGATGGTGGAAAAAATCCATCCGATTAGATTCCATCAGATATCCGATCGTGTGTACAGGGCATTACTGGAATTTTCTAAGTGAAGAAACTTTACTATTTTACAGTTACCAGGTGTATTTTAATCAATGATGGGAATAGCCTGAGGTTGGAACTGGTCCTATGTGACCAACTTTGTACCAACTTTTGATTTAGAGTCATTAGTTACAAAATCCATTAACTGCAGAACATCTGTATTGTTGTGCAGGATCTCAATACTAGTACATTCCTGGTTACCTGTTGAAGGTTCTGTCTTGCTGCTGCCAGTAGTCATTTGAAATGTTATTTCAGTGACCACTTTTGTAAGATGATTCTCTAATGTAGACTTGATCGTTCATGAAGTTCCAGGTTGGCACCTCTTTTTTGAGTTCCCATAGTATGAGTTTTAAGAAATGAAACATGTATTTGGAATTATTTTACATATATTTAACAATGGTTTTACTAGTGCACATTGTTTGAATGCCTTTGATCGTCGCCAGATTGTGTACATTTTGTCCACTAGATGGAGCCAACGATCAAAGGAAATAATCTATTACAGAAATTACAGGCAAAAAGCAAGTACTGTAGCCTGTGCATATGTGTGTGACATTCATCCAACAAATGTTTTATAAATTGATCCCTTGATAGTGGTTTGTGTATTTAGAACCTATTGTTGCCCATTTTTCCTGGATATTATAAGGTGATTTTGCTACAACCTGCTAACATCATGCACAGTGTTCAAGTAGCTAAGACCTGATATGGTAGGATCCTCCTTAGAAATTTCAAGCTCAAGAAGAAGATTATTATGTTCCTGGGACTTATGTTGGCATCTGTTGTTGGATAATTTTAGAAGGTTCTGCAGTTTCTTTCATGGAGTTTTATATGGAGGTCTCTTAATACAGTCTGATGACTGAAGACCAAACCAGCTAATCAGCAGATCAATATCAAATAAGTGAGATGCTAGGAGTCTAACCTACTGACTTAAATGTGTATCTCCAGCTTCAGTATCTCCATAATCATCAAACTTGAACTCCAGGTTTACTTTCACTTTAAATACCGTAGTTTGTTTGGCAAAACTGGTCTAAAATTTACTAGTTCCTTTACTAAATGAGTCATGTAGCATTCATTTTTTTGTTTGTTGATTTTTCAGAGTAAAGAGTTTTACAAACATTCATATCGAGTATATTCATACCTCCCAACTTTTCAACTTCAGAATGAGGGACAAATGAGCATACCTTCCAACAAAGTTTTTGAGCGGGGGGGGGAATTCCGTGGATCGGAGTTTCGGAGTTGTTGAACGGGGGGGTTTACCGCGGGGGGGTGGGGGTGTCGCGGAATTGTGGGACTCTAACACTGATCGCTGGATTTACCGCGGGATTTACTGCGAATCGCGGGACATTCCCGCAAAATCGGGGACAGTTGGGAGGTATGGGTATATTCCATATCCTATAAATGTGATGATGGTAACAAAAGTACAGGGTTAAAACTTAAACATCGTGGACTTTAGAGAACAAATAGAGCTGGGCAGTAAAAAGGATAAAGTACTAGGAATAAGCAACCCTGAGACAGTCTGCTGAATATGCCGGATATCCCTCCAGTCCACCCATCCACCCCACTTGGGAACTAACTGTGGACGGGTGGTGGCACATCCAACCAACTCCCAGTCATTTATCCCTTCCCTTCTCCAATTAGTATATTAATCAGAAAACAAAAAATATTTGCATTTCATAAAAACAAAAAGTTGTAAGCTAGGTAACAATTTAAGGCCTCTTTCACACTGGGCGGATCAGTAATGAACCGCCCCGTGCACCTCCGCTTGCTCATCGGGGGTCGCTCTGTTGATCCCCGCTGAGCCGGCGGATAACTATGGGGGATCAGATGAACACGGACCGTATGTCCGTGTTCACCCGATCCGCCAGACAGAAGGAAAAGTAGGTTTTTCCTCCGTCACACTTTGGCGGATCGGAGCGGGTCGGATGTCAGCGGGCATGTCACCGCTGACATCCGCGGCTCCATAGAGGAGCACGGAGCGCCCGTACAGGTCCGCAAAAAAAAATGACAGACGGACCTGTGCGGGCGCTGAGTGTGAAAGAGCCCTTAGTCTGCGAGACGCAAAACATCTCATCTAAAACGTGCTAATCTAAATAACCATCAAAATTGTGTATTTATAACCATCAGTGGTCTCTTCTTCATTGTTTGTCCCTTTAAAGCGGAGGTCCCGCGAAAAAAAAAATATTAAATGCCAGCAGCTACGAATACTGCAGCTGCTGACTTTTAATAAATGGACACTCACCTGTCCAGCGTGCCCGCAATGTCACTGCCCGGTTCCCTACTGCGCATGCACGAGTAGGGCTGCATTTTCCCAGTGGTCCCAGCTGTCTCCTGGGACCAGTGTGTTTCCCAGAAGGCAGCGGGGGGGGGGGGAGTGAAGTGACTCTTCCCGGAAATGGGTGTAAATACCTGTATTATACAGGTATCTGCACCCCCTCCCCCTGAAAGGTGCCAAATGTGACACCGGAGCGGGGGAGGGTTCTGAAAAGTGGAAGTTCCATTTTTGTGTGGAACTCCGCTTTAAGTATAACTCAGGACCAAAACTGGGGAGCCTAGACCCTTTATTGGTGAGAAAGATAAGGTAATCCTGGACTAGTGTATGAGTGGATGCATTTGGAGTCATTTGAAATGACCTCATATGCAGGTTTCAATGTAGCATTAGTTACACAGTATACAGCAATGTGTTCTGGCAGTGATTCAGGGACATTCCACCTGCTGCCAGTTTAAAACCAAGACAGACTTTGTATTTCTCAGCCATTCACAAAAAAAATACTTTTATTTTTTCAGTAAATATAGGGCTTCCTCCTATTGGCTGAGGTGAAATGTGTGACATCATCTGCCTGCCTGCCTCCCCACCTTAGCCAATCAGAGGAAGCCTTGTGTTCATACATAAAAATGCAAGGCTTCCTGTGAATGGATAAGAAGCATAAAGCCCAATTGATTTTGTTCTGGAAGCAGACAGGAAGCCCCCATATCACTGCCGCACTGCTAGAACACATGGCTGTATAATGTATGTAGCTGATGCTACATACAGTTTATACAGTGCTGGCAGCAACCACATCCCTTAGTAAGGGATATACTGTAGTTCATTCCCATTGTCCACCAATGAGGGGGAAATGCAATGGGAGGGGGGGGGGGCACATGGACCACCTATTGCCAATATAAGGGGGTAAAGACACTGACCACCATTGTTAAGGGGGCACAGACACTCACTGCCAATGTAAGGGGATATAAACACTAGCTATCATTGTAAGGGTGGACAGGCATTAAGGGGTTGCTTTACTAAAACTGGAGAGTGCAAAAACAACCTGGAAGCTGATTGGTTTCTATGCAAAGCTGCACCAGATTTTGCACTCTCCAGTTTTAGTAGATCAACCCCTTACTGTCAATGTTAGGGGTACAGACACTGACACAGACAGGGATACAGACACTGACCATCAACACCTTAAAGCGGAGTTCCACCTAAAAATGGAACTTCCGCTTAATCCACTCCTTGCCCCCTTACATGCCACATTTGGCATGTAATTTTTTGGGGGGGGGGCTTCAGGAGGAGTGGGACTTCCTGTCCCACTTCCTCCTTCCGCCGAGGGGCTGGTAAGGCAAATAGCTTAGATGCCTTATTGCAGCCCCCCCTGTAGGCGAGCGCCTGTCCAATCGGAAGGCGCCGTGCCGCTCACGCATGTGCAGTGCCGCTCGTGCATGCACAGTGGGTGCCCGGCCGTGAAGCCGAAAGCTGTCACTGCCAGGTGCCCACACTAGGAATGAGGGGGGGGGGCTTAGTAAACAGCCTCTCTTCCTTTAGTAAATTAGCCATGTTGCTTTTAGCTGTACAATATAATTCAGAAAGGTACATTTATATCTTACAAAAAGCCATCTAAACAAGAAAACAAAAGTATCAACACTGACCTCTTACCATGTTACCTGAAGAGTCAGTTCTTTTTTGTATTACACATGCTTTAGGCATGAGTTCATAGCAGCAGCATTTTTTTTGTTTTTTGAATGGCTATTAATCTTCTAGCAAAAGGGAAGTTTGGTCCTGTTTTTTATCAGGAATTTAATGACACAGCTTTAGGTCTACAAATGTGAATTTTGTTATTTTTACACCACCTAAATTAATGTTAAAAAATAGAAATTCATTATAAGATGATTCAAAACACATTCCTACGTTAGGCCATTTGAAACCACTATTAATCTTCCTTTTTTTTTCCTTCTCCTGGAATAATCATCATACTGAGTATGAAAACTGTTACAGACATTTTTTTACTTTTCAAATACACTGTGTATGCAAAAGTTCCCAAAGCTAAATTATTTGGTTTGAAACAATATTTTTTTTTTATCTAGCAAAAAGAGAGCACTTGTGCCAGACTTAGCTGTTACCAATTTTTTTATTCATTTGTTTATGTTAATGGAGATTAGGGCTAAGGTACGGGTTCACCACTACCATGGGTTTAAGGTGAATTTTTGTGAAGAATCACCTGGGGGAATTTTTTTAAAACCATGCATTCTTTTCATGAACTGGGAGTCATCAGGTTTTGACCAATAAGGGGGATTTTGTTTAAGGCAGTCTCTGCACTATAAAATGGGGGCACAGAGTCTATGTCAGTATATTGGAAGAATATCTAGGCCGGTGCTCAAAATTTCCACTTGTCTGTTCACATTCGGCAAGTGGAAATTAGTTGAGGGCAAGTGTGGAGCAGGGACGGACTGGGCCGATCAGAAGCGATCAGCCAGGAAACTGTCGGGAGAAGAGCCAGCCAGATCACACATAGCGGGGATCGCCTGTATATGAAACAGCAGCCACTGTCAAACAACTTTCCGCCACTGATGAGGCAGCAATGATGGGCACTGCTAAGCTGCACTGATGAGCACTAATGAGAGCACTCTGATGGGGCTGCACTGATAAGGCAGCACTGATACACTACACTGATGGGCAGTGATAGGCTGCACTGATGGCCACCGATGAGGCTGCACTGACAGTGTGAGTCATAATATAATAAGATTATCATCCAAAACAGTGGATATCCCATATGCAAAACCATTCTTCATGTTCAAGAGGATATGTTATACACAGGCAACAATATAGTAAAACACCAAAAAGGTCACAAAGTAACATGTTGTTGATGTAAAATTTATGAATTTGTGTGCACTATTTGGGGTATGACTGTAATTCAGCAAGCATGATAAAGGAAAAAGAAAATAAAAAAAACAGAGAATATACATAGGAAAGTAGACAAATAGAATAAACAGTGCAAACCAGACGTAAGAAGAGAGCAGGAATAATAATAATAATAATAATAATAATAATAATAATAATAATAAATAATAAAAAAAAAAAGGGGGTTGTATAGGGACAAACATGGGGAGAGGGCGTGGGATTCTGTAAGGTAAAAAACTCTCTCGACTAGGCCAAAAAGACTAAAGGTAAACAGAAACTAGTCACAGCACTTTCCAGTCTAAGTGTCCAAAGGAAAAATTAGCACATGGTGGTCAGAGGAATATGTAAAGTCAAACCACTAGAACCAGGCTTTACAAAACAATTCCTCCCTCCCATTGGCTTATGCCTTAATTTCTTCCATAAATGCAATTTCTGTAACCTTACATAACCAAAGAGGGGGGAAACAGGGACCTGTTTATGATAGGTCCCCCTTCCCCACTTCTGGAGACGGTGCCGTGGCGACGTCCCTTGGAAGTTCAGCCTCCCCTCTTCCTTCCTCTTCTCCCTTCCATAAATAAAATTTCTGTGACCTTACATAACCAAAGAGGGGGGAACCAGGACCTGTTTATGATAGGTCCCCCTTCCCCACTTCCGGAGACGGTGCCGTGGCGACGTCCCTTGGAAGTTCAGCCTGCCCTCTTCCTTCCTCTGCTTCCTTCCATAAATGCAATTTCTGTGACCTTACATAACCAAAGATGGGGGAACAGGGACCTGTTTATGATAGGCCCCCCTTCCCCACTTCTGGGGACGGTGCCATGGCGACGTCCCTTGGAAGTTCAGCCCCCCCTCTCCCTTCCTCTGCTGCCAGGCCATATAAGAGGAGCAATGTGCTTCGCACATGCGCAGTAGGGATCCGTCTTTGAAGCCGAAAGTTTTGCATTAGGGAGAACAGGGACAACTTCAGCCAGCCACTAGTAGACAGATTACTGCATAATGAAAAAGCATGTGTTGCCGATATAGCTACCTGTAGAAAGGCCTGTTGCTTTCGGTAAGTTAATTGTAAAAGAAATTTTTTTTTTTACAGTTAAATATTTGCTGTGTACATTTTGCTGAGATTATCTGTGAAAATTGGATTATTCTGTAACACTATATACATATTTAAGGGATCCCACAAGCATGTTATTTCAAACATGTGTGTATTTTCTATATTGCTCTGAAACAATTAAGACAAATGTTTCCCAATAATCATTTGTACAGTTATTTACAAAATAAAAGACTATATACATTTTTAAACAAACACAATATGGAAATGTAGCACTGATATTAAAAAAAAAAAAATGAAATCCAAATGGTTTTAACCTGTAATAAGCTTGCAGCAATGTAACGTCCACCACAATGTTGTGCCCACCATTATATAGCTAAACTAAAGGCTCACCAGTTCCTCTCAATTGAAAAAAAGGTCAGAATGCACTTCATTTACTAAGTCATGGAATCCTATGCACACAGTAGCCTTTACAGGTAAGTATGCATCCTTCTCCTGGAGATACAAGACTCCCTTCTCAGGACCCAAACAAGCTCATGAACATATCCAGTCAGTATAATCTCCTCATACTGGATTGGTGCTTGTAGGAACCATAACTGGAATAACAGTCAGAACCCAGCTCCAGTATGAAATTGTAGAAGTGTTTGAAGTACCTTGGAAGAGGAAATGCCAAATGTTGTGCAAATATCTTTTTAAACCAAATTAAAAGTGCAGTTAAAACATTCCAAAATAAAATATACATTACACCATACTCATATATGATAATACACATAGACCTTCAAAAATGACTTAAAACTATTTATTATTGCTCAACTATTGTTAATTAAACAATTGATATCCCATTCCATCTTCAGTCCATGGGGGGTCTATGTTTTCAATTTGTGAATATGTTTTGTTTCACACTTGGATACCTCCCTCTTTTTGTTAACCCCCCACCCAATTGGAACGTAATTTATCAGTGGCCATACATTGTATTACGAAGGGATATTTGTTATGTTTAGAAGCAAAATGAAGAGACAAGCTGTAATATTAAAAACTGAATGGATTTTTTTTTTTAAACTGTAAGATTTGAAAGATTAGATTGAAAATTATGTAAATTAGTAGAAAAATCATCCTACTAGTTCACTTTTTAAAGGGGTAAAAAAAAAACTTTACAGTAGGCCTCCTTTACTCAACCATTTAGCCGCATGCACTAGATTCCAGCAAGAATCAATGGATGCTTGTGGCTGAAATTACATGTGCTTGCAAATATCGGCAGCCGTTTAGTATGTACAAAGTATTGACGGGCTGACAGCAGCCATCACTGTTTGCAAATAGCCACATACCAAGCATTTACCTGTGGTTAGGGAGGAGTGTCCGAGCCTGGATGCAGTCATTCTGCTGTCAGCATGTCAATACTTTATACAGACTGAGCAGCAGCCTCTATTCACATGCACTTGTCATTTCAGCTCCAAGAGTTTGACTCTTGCTGCAGGTGCAGGATGCCTTAAAAATCCCACCTTTAATGTTTTTTTTATTGCTGTTTTAACAAACTTTTATCTTGAGATTTTCTCCTTGATACTCTGCACACTCCTCCATTTGAGTGCCAGAGCTGTGTTCTGGTTTGAGTACTGAGAACAATCTTATTTTGAAGCTGCATAACAAGTATTAAAAAAAAATGTAATCACATTTTGCCAATGTCCCCCATGACAGTGAGCAATCTTTTTTTTTTTCTTTTCTTGCTTCATTTAGGAAAAAGTAGACGAAAGGCAATGTGAAACTATAGCCAAAAGGGTTTTATTTTAGTTTAGGATAAAATGGTTAGAACTAGACATGTGCATTTGTTTTCGTCCGAATGCATTTTCACCTGAATTTCAGGTATTTTCGTTATTGTTTCAACAAACGAAAACAAACACGCAGAATCTGAAATCCGAAAGATCCGACATAAAAAAATGCTTTATTTTAGTTTTCGTTGCTACAACAGTTCGATATACAGTAGGTGCACGCAATATTGTGTCAATCTCGCTCCCTTTCTCGGTGAGATTGAGCACCTACGAGCCCCATCGCGGGAGCCAGCGCCGAGCTGGCTTGCCGCGATGGAGACAGAGCCGTCATAGAAGCGACGGGAGATCCGACTTGGATTCCCGCCAATTCTACACGTGTGCGGCGTTTGTTATGAATCCTGAGGGGGGAAGTCCCCGCCGGATTTTAAATAAAAATCCGGCATGGGTTCCCCCCTCAGGAGCATACCGGGCCCTTAGGTCTGTTATGGGTTGTAAGGAGAGCCCCCCTACGCCGAAAAAACGGCGTAGGAGGTCCCCCTACAATCCATACCAGACCCGTATCCAAAGCACGCTTCCCGGCCGGCCAGGAAGGGAGTGGGGACGAGCGAGCGCCCCCCCCCCCTCCTGAGCCGTACCAGGCTGCATGCCCTCAACATGGGGGGGTTGGGTGCTCTGGGGCAGGGGGGCGCACTGCGGGCCCTCCACCTCAGAGCACCCTGTCCCCATGTTGATGAGGACAGGGCCCCTTCCCGACAACCCTGGCCGTTGGTTGTCGGGGTATGCGGGCGGGAGGCTTATTGGAATCTGGGAGCCCCCTTTAATAAGGGGGCCCCCAGATACCGCCCCCCCACCCTAAGTGAATGGATATGGGGTACATCGTACCCCTAACCATTCACCTGTAGGAAAAATGTCAAAGTTAATAAACACACCACACAAGGGTTTTTAAAATAATTTATTTTTCTGCTCCGGAGGCTCCCCCTGTCTTCTTTATTAGCTCTTTTACCAGGGGGAGCTTCTTCTTTGACGTCTTCGGGTGGGTGGGGGCCGGCATCTGGTTCTCTTCCACCGCCGGGGGGGGTCGCTTTTAAAAAAGCCCCCACCCCCCGGCGGGTTTCCTCCGGCGTCTTCGGCGGGGGGCTTCTTCTTCCGCTATCCCGACGGATCTTCTCCGCTATCCGGGGGGTCTTCTCAACTCTCCGGGGGTCTCCTTCTATGTTCGCCGCTCTCCGCTGTTACATAGTTACATAGTTACATAGTTACATAGTTAGTCAGGTTGAAAAAAGACACAAGTCCATCCAGTTCAACCACAAAAAATAAAAAAAAACAAAATAAAAAACACAGTAAAATCCTATACACCCAACTCGATACCCACAGTTGATCCAGAGGAAGGCAAAAAACCCCAGCAGAGCATGATCCAATTTGCTACAGCAGGGGAAAAAATTCCTTCCTGATCCCCCGAGAGGCAATCGGATTTACCCTGGATCAACTTTACCTACAAATCTTAGTACTCAGTTATATTCTGTACATTTAGGGAAGAATCCAGGCCTTTCTTAAAGCAATCTACTGAGCTGGCCAGAACCACCTCTGGAGGGAGTCTGTTCCACATTTTCACAGCTCTTACTGTGAAAAAACCTTTCCGTATTTGGAGGTGAAATCTCTTTTCCTCTAGACGTAAAGAGTGCCCCCTTGTCCTCAGTGTTGACCGTAAAGTGAATAACTCAA
The DNA here is from genome assembly GCF_905171775.1 of Rana temporaria. Lineage (NCBI taxonomy): Eukaryota > Metazoa > Chordata > Amphibia > Anura > Ranidae > Rana > Rana temporaria. The sequence continues at coordinate 227,783,058 of NC_053490.1, read as the reverse complement.
CACCAAGTTCACTGTATGGACCTCTTATATATTTGTACATGTTGATCATATCCCCCCTTATTCTCCTCTTCTCAAGAGAGAATAAATTCAGTTCCTCTAATCTTTCCTCATAGCTGAGCTCCTCCATGCCTCTTATCAGTTTGGTTGCCCTTCTCTGCACTTTCTCCTGTTGACTCGGCGCACCCCGGTTCTTCCTCTCGCTGTCCGGTGCCTTCTTCTTCCGTGCTGTACGTCTTCTTCTACCCACGTGGGTAGGTATCACATGGGTAGGTACAGAGCATGATGGGACTGTGAGGCCTATATAGGTCCGATGCAAGCCACGCATCCATCATTTCAGTGAGAAGAGCCAGCGTGTCAACATTGGGAGAAGAAGAGAAGTGAAGAACATGACGTCACAGCACGGAAGAAGAACTCACAGCACGGAAGGAGAAGAAGACGTACAGCACGGAAGAAGAAGGCACCGGACAGCGAGAGGAAGAACCGGGGTGCGCCGAGGCGAACATAGAAGGAGACCCCCGGAGAGTTGAGAAGACCCCCCGGATAGCGGAGAAGACCTGTCGGGATAGCGGAAGAAGAAGCCCCCCGCCGAAGACGCCGGAGGAAACCCGCCGGGGGGTGGGGGCTTTTTTAAAAGCGACCCCCCCCCGGCGGTGGAAGAGAACCAGACGGCGGCCCCCACCCACCCGAAGACGTCAAAGAAGAAGCTCCCCCTGGTAAAAGAGCTAATAAAGAAGACAGGGGGAGCCTCCGGAGCAGAAAAATAAATTATTTTAAAAACCCTTGTGTGGTGTGTTTATTAACTTTGACATTTTTCCTACAGGTGAATGGTTAGGGGTACGATGTACCCCATATCCATTCACTTAGGGTGGGGGGCCGGTATCTGGGGGCCCCCTTATTAAAGGGGGCTCCCAGATTCCGATAAGCCTCCCGCCCGCATACCCCGAAAACCAACGGCCAGGGTTGTCGGGAAGGGGCCCTGTCCTCATCAACATGGGGACAGGGTGCTCTGAGGTGGGGGGGCCGCAGTGTGCCCCCTGCCCCAGAGCACCCAACCCCCCCATGTTGAGGGCATGCAGCCTGGTACGGCTCAGGGGGGGGGGGGGGCGCTCGCTCGTCCCCACTCCCTTCCTGGCCGGCCGGGTAGCGTGCTTTGGATACGGGTCTGGTATGGATTGTAGGGGGACCTCCTACGCCGTTTTTTTTTTCGGCGTAGGGGGCTCTCCTTACAACCCATAACAGACCTAAGGGCCCGGTATGCTCCTGAGGGGGGAACCCATGCCGGATTTTTATTTAAAATCCGGCGGGGACTTCCCCTCAGGATTCATAACAAACGCCGCACACGTGTAGAATTGGCGGGAATCCAAGTCGGATCTCCCGTCGCTTCTAAGACGCGCTTGCTGGGATGTGCTGTCACTATTCCAGTGAGTGCGAGATGTCGGCGAGATCTCGGCACCATGTCGCCGAGAATCAGCGCGATGCTGTCGTGCTAAAAACACAATATCACAAACACCTACTGTAGATAGGAGATTCGACATGATGCTGTCAATAGCAATCTGTGTCTATCGAACCTGTGGTCGAATGTTCCTAACCTTCACCCTATTAGTCCAAAATCATTCTACATAGAGAGGAAAGATTCGACGTAGAGAGAAAAGATTCAACATTATAAAAACAGTGTTGGGGTAGACCATTCGACATGAACGACGAAGATTCGATGAAGCAGAGAAAAACATACAAACATTGAATCTGTCATTGAAGGCTTATGGTGTCTGTCGAAAGTTCTAAGAAGATTCGACAAGCAGCTAAACTGTACGACACCGCGATCATAAATTTTCGGTCAAGTGTTCCGCCCATAAGCTATAGAAGAATTTGAATATTAGTTGACTAGTAATAATAATTCATAAATATAATTATTACTAGTGTCATACAACATTAGAATTCTTCTATAGCTTGTAGGAGGAACATTCGACCGGAAAAGTATGATTGCGGCATCGTACAGTTTAGCTGCTTCATCGACAGATTCAACCTTAATTCATTCAGATTTTCAGACAAATGCACTTTTTAAAACAAAATAAATAAAAACGAATTTCGGGAGTAACTAAATAAATTAATTTTTCGGACAAAAACGAAATTCCGAAACAAAATATTTCAGTGTGCACATGTCTAGTTAGAACATCTTTCAAACTTTTATTTCTATCTATATCCCTCTTGGGGAAATCTTCTCTCACTACCTGTTTCAGTAAAGATTGTTCCAGTGGAGTTACAGGCAGTAAAAAGTAACATGTTTACTGGTGGCGAAGGTTATGAGCTTCTGTTGGGTTTTCATTGCTCCTGTGTCCCCTTAGGTAGGATGTCCATGCATTTCTGTCCCAACATTGTTGGTCACCAAGATATGAAGTGAGGGGAAATGTCTCCAATAGGGACATCATGCTAAACTAATCCGTAATATATATTCTTGAATATAAAATAATTGGAGGTGGGTTAATATATTCTTGTGTTGTACAAACTCCCCTTGAAAACCTTACTTTATTTTTTCATTTCTTTTTCATTCTACTTTTAAGAAATATTGGGCCAGATCCACAGCCAGCCGCCGTAACTTAAATATTACCATTTAAGTTACACGGCCGCAAAATTTCTACCTAAGTGCCCGATCCACAAAGCACTTACCTAGAAATTTTCGGCTGTGTAACTTAAATCCGGCCGGCGCAAGGCGTTCCTATAAGTACTGCGCATGCTCACGACGTCATTTTCCCGACGTGCTTAGCCATTGCGCCGGGTTTTGAGAATCGCGACGGGCGTAAAAAAAAAAATACGAGTTGCGGCGGGAAAAAAATTAAAAAAAAAAAAAAAGGGTCTACTTTTACAACGCCTAAACAGTTTAGGCCTTGTAAAAGCAGCCCTTATTTTACGATTGCAAACTAATACTTACGGAGAAAAAACGAAGAGTAAAAGCTTTGTGGATCTCCGTAAGCGTACCCGAAGCGGCATTTCGACTCGAAATGCCCCCAGCGGCGGATGCGGTACTGCATCCTAAGATCCGGCAGTGTAAGTCCCTTACACATGTCGGATCTTCTCCTTATCTTTTGGAAACTGATTCTGTGGATCAGTTCCAAAGATAGAAACAGGGATACGACGGCGTATCAGTAGATATGCCGTCGTATCCCTTTTGTGGATCTGGCCCATTGACTATAGAGTCAAGGCTTCTTAAATAAATAGATACTATGTGTTACTTTGTTCAAATGAAAGTCTAGTCCATACTATAGTAATCAATTATTATAAAAAAAATTTGCATTAGTCTAGGTATGTGTCATGCTATATGTATCCATATGCTCTATGAAAGCAGGTCTGATTTTTGGTTCATTTTTTTTTGCGTTAGGCAGCCTGTTTAATTTAATGGACTCTCGTGACACAATGGGGTTGATTTACTAAAGGAACCCAGGTTGTTCACTTTGCAAGGGTAGTTTTAGCTTAGAGAATGTGGTGAAAACTTGTTTTGCAAAAAATACCCAATCACATGCAAAAAACAAAATTATAAAGCACAGTATTTTTGTTTCTCTATGAATGGATGATGGAAATTAGCAGAACTTCATCTCGTTTATGATGCTAAAGGAGAAATTCCCTTGCAAAGTTAAAGTTCCCGTGCAAAGTTAACAGCCTGTTTTCATTTAGTAAATCAATGTGTGGCATATCGTGTATTCACACGTGTAGGTTGCAATAGACTTTCCTGGTGTGAATGAACCCTAAAGTAGGTCTAAACCCAACAAGTATTCTAAACAATTGCCTTGTTGGGAGAAGGCCCATCTGTGAAGATGTGATCACCAAGGGTCAGGAGTAAGTAAAGCAGAGTGTAGGGTCAGGAGGAGGTAAAGCATTTTGCAGGGGTCAGGAGTGAGTAACGCTAAGTGCAGGAGTTCGAAGTAGAGGGGCAGGAGAAAGAAACAAAGAGTACAGGAGTCATTCATAAGTAATTCACAGAATGCAGAGGTCATAAGTAAGTAACACAGAGTTCAGAGATACTGTATATAGTATGCATACAGAGTGTAGGGCTCAGTAGTAAGGAACACAGCGTGCAGTGGTCAGTCGTAGGTAACACAGAGTTTAGGGGTCATTACTGAGTAACACAGTGTTCAGGAGTCAGTAATAAGTGACAGAATTAAGGAGTCAATGTATTGTATTGTATTGTATTGGCACATGTACAGCATTAAGGGGTCAGTTGTATTGGCACAGGTACATCATTCAGGGGTCAGTTGTATTGGCACATGTACAGCATTAAGGGGTCAGTTATATTGGCACATGTACATCATTCAGGGGTCAGTTGTATTGGTGAAAGAAAAACTTCCATATAGTGTATAAGTACATTTTAGTGTGGATGTGGCTCTTTCACCCAACCTCCTCAAGCTCCTGTGCTCAGTATAAACAGTTGATGGTGGTGGCCAATAATTTGCAGGCCAGGATGAGCAGACCTCCTCTACAGAGCGGCCATCTGCATTCAGTAAGACCATCATCTCCCCTAATGTGACACCTAATGTGACATCATGTTGGGCCTTTGGCTTCTGCACCACATGATAAGTTATTCTGACATGGACCAAGCAAGGGGCACAAGGCCTCATCCCCTTAGCCATATCAATGGAGCCCTGAGTTTTGAAATGGGAGGTCAGTGTGCTACGTTCTACTTTAAAATTATCAGCAATGTCCCTTGCAGAACTGATTGCAGAGCATCTCCGGGAACTTTAAATTAGAGCATATCACACACTGATTCTCACGTCAAAACTTAGGGCTCAGTATGGTAGTTTGCCAGGGAAAGGCCATCATAACAGGATCTGTTCCTGGGAAAAGGGGACAAATGGCAAGCATATAATAGAGAAATAATGGCATTGGTATTTAGGGGTGGATTTACTAAAGGCAAATACACTTTACACTTTTGCACGTGCAGTTGCTCTCTGCAGGTGCAGTTGCGTCAGAGCTTAGTAAACGAGGTAAAGCTTCCCTTTACAAAGAATACCCAATCACATGCAAGTAAAATTTGTAAAAACAGCATTTTTGGTTGCACATGATTGGTTGATGAAAGTCAGTAGCTCTCCCCCTTTTTTGCTAAGCTCTGGAGCAACTGCACTTTCAAAACTGCAGGCTGGTTGAAATAAGTCAGTAGCGCTCCTCCTTTATTTGCTAAGCTCTGAAACAACTGCACTTGAAGAATGCAACTGCACTTGCAAAACTGCACAGCCTCTTTGCCTTTAGTAAATCAACCCCCCTAAAATCTCAACCATGGGCATACTTGACAGAGTTATAACCCAGTGTCTGACCAAGGACATTCATGGCAGGACCACCAGAATTGACAAAAACTTTTAACATTTCAATAACACGTTCATTGTGCTTTATGTGCATTTTAGTATCAAACTTATTCTTGCGTTCACATTTCTGCTAATGGGGGATCGTGTACAAATGTGCGTGCTTGAACGCAAATGTGCGCATACGTGCGCATTTGTGCACATGAGGCGTAAATGACTGACTAAAAATGCAGATTTTTCAATTTATTAATTTTTTTGAAGAATACACAGCGCTAGATTACGCATCTGTGTGCATAGGCACATTACAATTAATGGGCTGTATTTTAGCTCAGTAAAATAATAAGCTGTACTGAGCTTTTTTAAGCTGCAGTGTGCAAGAGGCTTAAGTGTAACTATTCTATACTCCTGTTCTTCTGTCGTTTTAGAAATATTTTTGAGTCTTCATTCTAGCTAATGTAAAATATGCAGGCTACAGCTGTATTTTACACCAGGGAAATGGAACCATTGCCCTTTAAATCAGTTGTATGATTCATCTTACTTCCTATCACACGCCTATTACCAAGGGCCCATGTGACACCACAAACCTTTTTCGAAGCGTGTTTGCCAAGTTTCCGTCAAAAGCATTAACCTGTAATCTTGTTTTCAGTGCAGTTCAAGCTGTTATAGAATAACATATCGATGAAGCACACTTTAATTACTGCACATAAGAAACAGAAGAAGGCTTTGTCCTTGTGTAGCATCATTATGCTGTATCGATCAAATTCTTGCACAATAAAGTTAAATACAGTTTTTTGTACATTTTTTTTGTAATAAATAAATTGGAAACGATCTTGAGGGTCACTAGAATAACAAATGTGGTGATGTCACATGCCATCATTGTCTGGCAAGATAATTGCCTAAGAGAAAGTGCAGATGATGTCATTTTACATATGTCATTTGGTCTTTTGAGTTGAACATATTTGTCATTCAAGGTCACTTTTGTGCTGTAGCTTATTAAATTGAACATTTGATATTTCGTTCAGTGGCAAAGTCATTTACTGCAAGTGAATAACTAAGAAAATATGTTAATCCAAAAAATTGCAAAATATTAGCACTGAAAGGAAAGTTTTACAAAAGGAAGTTAGAGTGTTACTAAACCCAGTAATATGAAAATAGTTCATCTGCCCCCCCCCCCCCCCCCCACAGTGCCTACAGCTTATAAATCTTCTTTTTACATTAAAATACTGTCACTATATACCTTTTTGGATGATCTGTATACCATGGTCAGTGATAAACTGCACAGTTTCCCCAGTCCTGAGAGTTCAGGAAGGTGGAGAATTTCACTGCAGCCTGTATACACGCCCCTGCATGTGTAAAGTCAATATCATGTGATCTGGCTAGCTCTGATCAACAAGTAAATGTGCTCTCCAGCATAAAAGATACAACTGAGCATGTACAGGTCAGCTACCCTGCCTGTGTTAGCTGGCTTCCCCCAGATAGACAGTGCATGAGGGGGAGGATCTGTGCATACAGGATAAAACAGCCTTTTACACAATGTAGAGGATTAACCCCTTAACCACTTCCCGACCTCCTCATGTACATATACGTCAGCAGAATGGCACGGACAGGCACATGTACGTACCTGTACGTCCTCTGCTAGACGTGGGTGGGGGGTCCGATCGGGACCCCCCCCGGTACATGTGGAGGTCGGGTCCGCTCGGGGAGCGATCCGGGACGATGGCGCTGCTATTTGTTTTTAGCCGCTCCGTCGCGATCGCTCCCCGGAGCTGAAGAACGTGCTTCACTGTGGCGGCGCATCGATCGAGTGATCCCTTATATAGGGAAGACTCGATCGATGTTGTCAATCCTACAGCCACACCCCCCTACACTAGTAAACACACACACAGTGATCCCTAAATCCTACAGCGCCCCCTGTGTTTAACTCCCAAACTGCAACTGTCATTTTCACAATAAAGAATGCAATTTAAATGCATTTTTTGCTGTGAAAATGACAATTGTCCCAAAAATGTGTCAAAATTGTCCGAAGTGTCCGCCATAATGTCGCAGTCACGAAAAAAATCGCTGATCGCCGCCATTAGTAGTTAAAAAAAATAAAAAAAATAAAAATGCAAAAAAACTATCCCCTATTTTGTAAACGCTATAAATTTTGCACAAACCAACCTATAAACGATTATTGCGTTTTTTTTTACCAAAAATAGGTAGAAGAATACGTATCGGCCTAAACTGAGGAAAAAAAAAATTTATATATGTTTTTGGGGGATATTTATTACAGCAAAAAGTAAAAAATATTGCATTTTTTTCAAAATTGTCGCTCTATTTTTGTTTATAGCGCAAAAAATTAAAACCGCAGAGGTGATCAAATACCACCAAAAGAAAGCTCTATTTGTGGGGAAAAAAGGACGCCAATTTTGTTTGGGAGCCACGTCGCACGACCGCGCAATTGTCTGTTAAAGCGACGCAGTCCCGAACTGTAAAAACCCCTTGGGTCTTTAGGCAGCAATATGGTCCGGGGCTTAAGTGGTTAAAGGGGTTGTAAAGAAAAAAAAATCCTAAATAGCTTCCTTTACCTTAGTGCTTTTAAATGTCCTTATTTCATCTGAGAAATCCTCACTTCCTGTTCTTCTGTCTGTAACTCCACAAAAGTAATGGGAGGCTTTCTCCCTGGTGTGGAGTGTTGTGCTCGCCCCCTCCCTTGGACGACAGGAGAGTCAGGACGCTCTCTACATTGCAGATAGAGAAAGGAGATGTGTGTTAGTGGGCATCCTGGATCTCTTGTAGTCCAAGGGAGCATGACACTCCACACCAGGGAGAAAGTGTCGCATTACTGTGTGGAGTTACAGACAGAAGAACAGGAAGTGAGGATTTCTCAGAAGAAATAAGGACATATAAAAGCAAAATCGAAGGATGAGGTAAGTGAAGGAGGACTGCACTAAGGTAAAGGAAGCTATTTAGGAAACATTTTTTTTACATTTACAACCCCTTTAAGTTCAACAGTGAGTATAACAATAACAAGCATGCTATGCTGCATACTGTATACAGACTGATTTTACAGTGGGTTTGGTAACACTTTAAAGGCTGACTATTCACAACTCAATGCCACTTCACATCGAGAGTCCTATGTAAGAGCAAGATTTAGGGGAATTCTGGGCAATTCTTCTGATGAAAATTTGTGTACAGCTTGTGTAATTTGCTGGGAAATCTTCATGGAACATAATAAATCCTTTTTTTTTTTTTTTAAGTTTAGTGCACATGCTTTAGTCTGTCAAGCAATCGTACTAGAGGGCGGAGCCTGTGCTGACGTTATCATGCCCACTTCAGGTGGCGATGGTGCTGGTTTTATTACATGCAATTTACATTTATATGTGAATAGATACACAATATATATCAAATAAAAGCTACAGGTTGCATCTGATGCTGATGTGCCCTGTGGTACTCAAATATCCTTGGAGTATATTGCTGTTGTAATCCTAATTGATGGTCTCTGACCTGTGGGTGATCTCTGATTCAAAGATGCTGTTTTAGATCACCTATAGCTTGGGGTCTATTCAATTGGTAAGAGGCTGTATGTAGTGGAAGTGAAATTCACTGAAGGCATTGCTATTCATCACAAGTGAAGGAAACAGTTTGTGTCTGTGGAGTAGTGTTGGAACTCTCCTGAATTCTTTTCTGTTTTGGACTTTATTTGATTCATGTCAATAGTGTTGGTGGAACTCACTGGCTGTTCATATATTTTTTGCTATTATGTTTATTGCTTTATGAAATAGTGCTGTTACTTAGGTATTACAAACTGTTTAATCTGATATTGGGTTTATTACTGTATTTTCCGGCGTATAAGACGACTTTCTAACCCCTTAAAATCTTCATAAAAGTCGGGGGTCGTCTTATACGCCGGTAACCTAACATCCTTACCTTATCCTAAGACATGCAGAATCGCGGCCGTACGTTTTTTCAAAAGCCATGCCTCCTACGTCTTCTGTTCCGTGATAGACGGAACACTCAGCTTCCCAGGAGGCACTGTGTTCAGTGTTCGCCTATCACGGAGGCCCTCTCGTCCTGTGTTTAGTGCCTCCTGGGAAGTTGACTGTTCCGCCTATCACGGAACAGAAGACGTAGGAGGCGCGGCTTTTGAAAAAACATACCGCCACGATTCTGCATGTCTTAGGATAAGGTAAGGGCACAGTGAGTCTAGCATGTAATGGGGCACAGTCTGGCATGTAATGGGGCACAGTCTGGCATGTAATGGGGCACAGTCTGGCATGTAATGGGGCATAGTCTGGCATGTAATGGGGCACAGTCTGGCATGTAATGGGGCACAGTCTGGCATGTAATGGGGCGCAGTCTGGTATGTAATGGTGGCACCGTGAGGCGAGGCATGACTAGTAGGAAGGGGGTAGTCTTATATGGCGAGTATATCCCAAAACCAACATTTTGGCTGGAAAATTAGGGGGTCGTCTTATACGCCCAGTCTGTATATGCAGGATTCACTTTTAGGAAACAGCACAACTTTTTATTTTTGCTTTTTACTAATCATACTAGAAACATTGTGTGTCATGGCATTAGAACTAAAGGCAATTTAACACTGCTGTTCTGTAATTTGGCTGCAGTGCACATGTACCCACATGTTTGTGCAGTTAACCCTTGGTTTCCCATAGACTTTCTATTAGATCATGTGTTTTTGGTGAGATTCCTGAAAGCGCACCAAAGAGGTAGTATGCCAGACTTTTAATGTGCTTTCAGAAAATGCACCAAAAACACATAATCTCGTAGAAAGTCTATGGGAAACCATGGGCTAACCACATGAAAAACACTGGTACATCTGTGCTGTGTCCAATCCACAGCACAGATGTGTAAATCCAGCCTAACAGGTATATATCTGCCTGACTGTTATTCACATTGTGCTATCTATGACTAACCATAGGTCTAAGTAGATCTTGCCCATTCTGTGTCATTAGTCAAGTTTGTTATGTGTTAATCCCTGAGACTGTCTTATATGGGTCTCTAATAGATAGATAGTTAGTCCAGTCATAGCTGTAGTTGACTTAAAATTCGTAGTAACATTTTACTAGTTACTATCTGCATGGCAAAGCTTCTTATTGCAGTTTTATTGACGATAAAAGCCAAACCAAACTTTGTTAAAAGAATAAAATAACACGTGGACACCCCAGTTATATTGTGAATTTGTAGTTAAGCCAGTCCCACATGTATTTCAGCCAGTCCCACATGTATTTCATCTCTGTAGCTTTAGAACACCTACATTTCCAAGTTTGACATCTGCAGTAACTCTAGAGCAAGGGTGTCAAACTCAATTGTATCATGGGCCGCATCAGCATTATGGTTGCTCTCAAAGCGCCGGTTGTATCTGTAAGACTAGATGTCTAAAGCACCCCCCTGCATCAGATGTCAAGAGCCCCCCCACCATTAGAAGTCAAAAGTCCCCCCCCTTACTTTGTACTGCTGTGGGGAAGAAGCTGAGGACAAAGATGGGAAGCAAACATGGTCTGGAGTAGGACTGGAGGAGGTCTGGAGTCAACTGCTGGATCCTGATGAATGCTGAGACAAGGGGAGGCAGAGAAGAGGGGGTGCTGGAGCAGCACAGAGAGACACAGGGATCTCCTCTCTGCTGAGGGGGGGGCAGAGACAAACCTCTCCACGGCTGCACGGAGAAGTGCAGGAGGTGTTCTGTCCTACTCTCTAGTACCAACTGCTAAAACAAGGTGGGAGGCAGAAACGAGGGGGTTGCCACAGCTGCAGGAGTGGTGTGAGGGCCACATGAAATGGCCCGAAGAGCCAGGTTCGTCCCAAGGGTCTTGTGTTTGACACATGGGCTCTAGAGGATGACTGAATGTTTTGGTTTTGGCTACAACAAATTCACAATATAACTGGGGTGTCCACGTGTTATTTTATTCTTTTAACAAAGTTTGGTTTGGCTTTTATCGTCAATAAAACTGCAATAAGAAGCTTTGCCATGCAGATAGTAACTAGTAAAATGTTACTACGAATTTTAAGTCAACTACAGCTATGACTGGACTAACATAATCTATTAGAGACCCATAGAGATGCAACAGAAATCTGAAAGCTATGAACTGTATAGGAAGTCACACCTCAATGTGGTCAGTCGTATCACAAGTATCATAACTGCTGCTGTGTTTGAAAGAACACACACCATTCCTTTAGATGACTATGCAAGCTTTATTATAAAAGCACAAAAAAAGATTTAGTTTTAAATGTATCACATAACACTACATCTACTGTAATGATTACTGACTGCTTATCGTATCTCCCAGCTTTAAAAAATGTCCAAAAGGATGGTCAGTATGCCAGATGTATTGTGTAACAGACAACTGCTTTTTCTCTATAAATTAACCTTGGACTTATGTAGAAAAATAGAGTTTGAATGACAGGAGAGAGTGACAAAAGAAGAAAAAAATCATTCAGACACTTGGAAAATAACAGTATACATTAAGACTCTATCTTGTTTAATACCTAAGCTGCATTTTTCTTTTTATTAGGTATTAATGCCAAAGTAAAAAAATCACAAGGTACATAAATTACAATCAATTTAGGCCAATACGTATTCTTCTACATATTTTTGGTAAAAAAAAAAAAAAAAATCGCAATAAGCGCATAGTGACTGGTTTGCGCAAAACAAAATAGGGGACATGAATTATGATCGGGTGTGACGCCGCCATTCTAACTAAGGGAAACCGGAAGTGGAGCCTTGCGGCTTCACTGCCCGTTTCCTACTGCGCATGTGCGAGTCGCGTGGCGCTTCGTGAATGGCCAGCTTGTCTTATGGGACACACACAGGTCCCAGAAGACACAGGCAAGGGAGGAAATTACCTAGGAGCTCCGCGGTATAGGAAGTGGCAGATTAGGACGACTGCCTAGCAACAGGGCGTTTCTGGTTAATAAATTCTTTTTTTAGCCAAATGTTTTTTTATATGTTTCCCTATGTGTGTTAATGAAAAAAAATTCAGGGTAGAACTCCACTTTAAACTAAAAGTTTGTCATGAATTTTTCTCGAAAAAAACACCTCTTTGTTTGTGCAAATCATCTCAGACAAGTAATGTAATTATGTTATCTTGATTCTATACAATTCTCTTTGAATACTGTAAGTAAGATGTTCTAAATTTAGAAACTCACTTCCTGGGCAGTTGCCTTTAAGTATTTCAACAGTTTGGCAGACGGCTGTGTTAAGAGTTATATATACGATGACAACAAAAATACTTGGAGAGGAATTCTCATGGATGCTGTGCACGCTATATACTGGGCTGGTTTGAAATTGTATTTATTTTAAAATTATAACTAGATCAGTATTAAAGGATAATTCCACACAGAGCACAACCCCTAGTGTGGGCTCGGGTCATAAGCTGATTTTGTTTGTTTCTGTCATTTTCCTGCTTCCACATATATCCCAAGGTCTTCAGGAGTAAACTACTGTAGTTTTCTATCAATATAAAGTACATTTCTAATTATTGTTTAATTCTAAAGAAAATACTTTCTAAGGGTACACGCAAAAGAAGGAGAATCCCCCAAAGACTGAAACCAAGAACACCAAAATTGTATTTCATGCACACCAGATACATTTTTTTTTAAAACTGGTAGGGGGAATTGTACTTGAGTTACTAGGTTTATCTACCCAGGGGGTGAGACTCCTGATAGAACAAGAGGAGTGATGAGATCTTACAAATTACACAACACTAGCACACATGTATAACCAAAACCTCAGTACTGCATGGATTCATTACCTTTATTATTGTATCTCCACTTTTCAAATTTTTGACAATACACTCTATCATGGCAGTATAGAAGTTGCCATACTTCTTTGGTAATGAGAAAAGGAAGACACTGCTCCAGGTAATTGGATCCAGATGAATTAATTGAATGGGTGGCATTCCTCTAACGGGTGCACGCCTCAAAGAAGTGGCTGCACACCGAAGTACCCAACACAGAGGTTGATGCATTTCACACAGTTACATTGTACTTATTCAAGCCTTGAGTAAGTACAATGTAACTGTGTGAAACGCGTCAACCTCTGTGTCGGCTACTGTTCTGTGGTGTATGTCATGCATTTTATTTGGGATGATGCAATAAATAGACTTTTGGTACTTCAGTGTGCAACCACTTCTTTTCATAACCATACTTCTTTGCATACTTCATGGCATACTGTATATTTACATATTTTTTCTTCACTATATGTAAAAAAATGGTGCATAATTTTAATTGTAGCATAAAATGTGAAGTTTCATTGCATCAACCTGTTAGCGCTCCTGTTAACTGATTTATTTTGTTTATGGGGCTAGATTTAGTGGTTAGGCCAGATAAGATTTTTTTTTATGGTTAGGTTTAGGTTTCAGGCTTGAATTTTCATTCAAAATATACCAAACCCCAGTGGGATGGTATCTTGAACCTTACACACACTTGCCTGTATTTGTGACTGAGTTATGATTTCCATCTCCCCCATAGATCTCTCACTTTGAACCCTTCCCTTAGCGCCCCCGTTTTTTTTTCTTCCCTCCTCTCTCTCTCTTTTATCACCCACAAGGACTTTACATCGACGGACCGACCCCCCTCCCTTCTGAGCGGCAGACCGCGCTCTCCTTGCAGACCTATCCTTTCCCTTTACTCTCTCTTCCTGTTACTATGGGGAACCTTCCACAGTTTAGTTCCCCTTTGTTGCTTGAAAACAGTTGGATGTCATCACAACACCTGGAGCTTGTCTTAATTTCCTTTTTTCGCAATTTACAAAACTTTTTTTTTAAAGGTTGAAATAATTTTAGCAATTTAGTCCGCTTCTAGTGGTTTTGTTAATCAATGGATTTCATGACTGTAATGTTTATGTGATTTATGCCATGTTCTTCCCAATGGCAATGATCTGTATTACATCTCTTTGTTCAGTGTATGTGATGTGCCCTTTCTTCAATAAAGAACGTAAAAAAAATATATACTGTATGTTGTTGACCAGATAAGGGTTTGGCTCAAAATTTAATTTGAGCCTTTTAGGAACAGTTGGAGTATAATTATGAATCTCTCTATTGAGTGATTCTAGCTTGGGATTAAACATTGGGAAATAAGCTGACCGTTTAATTGTTCCATATTCTGATACTCAAACATACAAAAAAATACAAATGTTATGAACATCTGCAACATGGGCCTTCAACCAAGTGCTGGAAATGATGGCTCTAGAGCAGGAGTCCCTAAACTCTTCAGTTCATCCACTCCCTTCTTAAAGTTACAGATTTGTTAGTTGGCCCCCAAACATTTTTTTTATGAAAATCAAAGATTTGATGAAAAATTTCATGGCATCATTACTATTTTTTTTTTATAAAAGTCAGGCATGCTTTCTCTAGTCAGCTGACATTATGGTTGTTGCTATGTCAATTTTTTTGTAAATGCACAGCAATCAGTTCTTTGGCACCCCTCCCACTGCTATAGGTATATATTTTAAGTGCAAAGGTTTTCTGAATTTTTAATTTTTTTAATTTTACATTAAAAATCACTACATTTTTTTATTTCATTATACTCATTAGGTAGAGTAATTTCATATTTTATAAAATAATTTCTTAAGCAATAGTTATATACATTTTATCTATGTATGAAGCTAAAAAATGTGCTCCTGCTTATGACATGGCCTCACATCAAAAGCTGCAGCTTGCCGAAGCCAATTAAGCAATCTAGGTTGTCTAATTATCATTTGACCCCTAGGGGCACTATTCCACTGGAATTTATGAATGATACATATTATGTCTAAAGAACAGATTGCACAGTAGTGACTTCCAGGAATTCTCTGGGCTGCAGAAGCCCAGTCCATATGTTTTACTCAATATTTACTTGAAAAAAAAGGCAAATAAAAATAAAGATGAAATTATGTTAGTCATTTCATGTGGCTCACAGCTCACCAAAGTCCTGCTGGTTTGAGCTCATAATTTAATCTTGTTAAAACTGTAAAAAGATATTATCAGTGTGATCCATGCTAATAGTTTGATTGAAGCACTGTTTAAGCTCTTTCAACCTGATGTTTAGGCCATAATTAGAGGTATTGTTAAATCTTTTTGTTTTTAGTTCTTGTATCAAAGTAACACAACAAGATTGTTTATAACAAAATACAAATTTATGAACTATAAAAAAATATATATATATATATAGGACAAACCTATATACCGGTAATTGTTTACATTGTTGCATTTTGGTAACATTTCAAAATGATCTGAGTTAATTGCATTCCAGTACTTTATATTCCAAGTATACTACTTACTGGAAGCATTAGGAAGCTGGAAGCATTAGGAAGCTCTGAAAAAAATGGAACCACATTTTCTTCAATGGTGAACACTATGACATGCTTATTGCATCCCCCCCCCCCCCCCAGTTTAACAATTATTATTATTTCTTTCCACTCATTTGCATTACAGGGATGCGTAACAACAGAAAACTACAGAGGAAGGAAGTTATAAACTTTCTTTCATAAACAGTATGATGCCCAGAGGTGAGACAGGTGCAGTCTTCATAATTTAGGTATACGGAACATCATTCATATTTAAAAGACTGACTGCTGCTGGCTTACTTTAATGTATTTAAATCACGTTTAACTCTTCACCCGCTTACAGCTACAGGAAGATATAGCTTAAAGGATCACTAAAGGAAAAAACATTTTTTGCTGAAATGACTGTTTACAGCAGTGGTTCTCAACCTTCCAGTGCCGTGACCCCTTGATAAAATTTCCCAAGTTGTGGGGACCCCTAACAGTAAAATTATTTTCATAGCGCGTGTTGAAAGCACCCAAGGCAAGACAAGTAATTTGCGCCCCTAACCCGGAGACATTTAGTGCTCCCTGAGTGCCTTCCACTCGTACAGTATTAAAACCCCTTCTAGTACATTTTAGGATGTAACACTCTTTCTCTTTGTTTCTCTTTGTTCTCCTTTCTTCCCCTTTCATCTCTCTCTATCCGAATTCCTTGTTTTTCCCCCATCCCTCCCTCTGTTTTTCTTGCTCCCTTTTTTTACTTTCTCCCCCTTTTTCTTTGTTCTTCCCCCCTCCTATCATCTCCCTTCCTGGGAGAATAGTTGCAGGCTTCAGGAACAGCCCAGGATTTTGTAACCCTGGCAAATCATCATTTGACCCCCGAGGGGGTCCCGACCCCCAGGATGAGAACCACTGGTTTACAGGGTATACTGTAGAGACATAATAGTTAACTGATTCCTTTTAAAAACGATTAAAAATAGATACAAATCAATCATATAATGTGCCTCTTAGATGCAAAAACGAAACTGAAACTAGTTTAGTCTTTGCAAGTTATTTTATGCCTCTGTGCTGGACAGTGCCATAGAGAGTCATGGCTAGGAAAACGAAACTAAATACTCCCATGACTTTTTTCATAAGGAGCCAGACAACCAGGAAGTGTCCAGAACAGAGTAGTATTACAGCAACATCAGAGCAAAAACGAGCAATGAGGACATGAAACCAGGACTGCAGTAAGGTAAAGGAAGCTATTTAGCTAAAAAAAATATTTCCTTTAGTGACCCTTTAAGCTACTTATACACAAGAAATACCAGTTTCTGCATTATGGATGTTTTGGGATGGATTGGGTTGTCTCTTTAGCCTGGTATTGGGCCAACTGTGCTGGCATGTCAAACCCGTCTATGGCCAACTTAAATAACTCAAGTTACTTAATGTCTCAAATACATAATCTCAGATATCCAATATGAAAGTGAAGGAAGAGTAGGCATCATTTTATGAAAGAGAAGTTTACTGCAAGGAATTCCTGGTTTAATAAACTGCTAAATCACTGCGGTTGTGATGAATTTTTTTTCAAAAAGTAGAAATTAACCATTCTAAATTCTAAAGTTGACTGTAAGTAGTAAACATCAAATAATCATTTATGTACATTTTGACTGCCCATCTTTCTATCTTAATTATCCTAAAAATGTATGTGTAAGCATGTGAAATAGGTAAACCAGTGTGTTTCATGTACTGAGAGAGGAGCAGGCTGTGATGAAATGCCAAGGTCATGGGTAACCTTCATCTTTTGAGATCAGTTTGCCAAAAGTGTCTGTGGAGGTTTGTGGATGCCCATTGCTCTCTTAATCCTGGCTCTATCTTAGCCATATCATTAATCTGGTATTAAATGTTCGGCTTTTGCACAGAGCTGCCCCAATCCTCTTCTTCTCTGCTCATGGCTCCTCCCTCTTGACCAGCAAGTCACTTGGTATGAGGGTACTGGTGCATGCTCACTCCCGAACCCTGCTATATGTGCCCATGAGACACGTATAGCCACGGCTTGCCCCTTACCCTCTGCTCTCTCCTCATCGACTCAATAGCTTTGATTAACAGTGGCTCCCGCTACTGTCTCAACAAATGAGGGGAGGGAGTCCTGGGACAGCTGAGGCTCTTGTGCACATTGCTGATTCGAGAGAGAGTTCAGGTGGGGGTGAAGCACAGAAGGTTTATTACTTTATTGCATTGAATTCACAAAGGCAAAAAGCCTTCAGCCTTTACAACCACTTTAAGGCACCAAGTTAGTCATCTAATGTTGGGGCCTTCTTATAACAAATGGACAATGTATGGGCTCAAATGATTGCATATATCAGCTTTAAAAAAAAAGAGGTTGATTAAATGCCTTCATTCATTTTCCCTTGCTTCCTATTATGAAAGCAGAAGTAAAGTTGTAGCACCTGTAAGGACAGAACATAACTTAAAGGGTTTGTTAACCCATCCACATAAAACTATGCCAGCCCCTCTATTAGAGGAATGGAGGGGCCGTGATCTCCCTCTGACATCAGCCAGGGAGATCACGTGGCCGCTCGTCTCCTCCGCAGAAGCTGTGTCTCATAACTGTAAAGCGGCCTCGAGTCACGTGACAGCTGAAATGATGTAAATACAACACTTGTTTTTTAACTACAGACACAGTGTGCTATGCCAGCCTCTAATAGAGAGGCTGGCAGTGAACTTTTTATTTTATTCTACAAGAATAGCGGTGGGGGCGGCCGGAGACAGACACAGGGGGATGACAGGCAGGAAGGAGGGGGAGAGAGGAGAGCAGAGGGTACAGCATATGACGGAGGGACACACTTTGACCACAGTGATCAGGGCGGAGCTACCCTGGTTATTGTGGTCTATTTAGAGAGGGCATACAGGAAGTGGCAAGTGCAGGGGGGTTTACAGTTTAGAGGGGGCAGATTACACAGCACAAACGCTGTGCTGTGTAATCTGCTTTAAGGGACCAGGGTCTGCATTTTTTTTCTTTTGAGGGTTAACAAACACTGTGTGCACATCATGTTAAAGTTACAACTTTTGAGAACTAGATTGTTTGAAGATGAATGATAAGCTTGGCTATATACATATTACATGAGATGCCCAATGTTTGTAATTTTTAAAGCTTTAGACGTCAACATGGCATGTTTTGAACCCAATTTACTAAACTCAAAGTACTGTACACCTCAGACACTCTAGCGCCTTGAGGCAATTAAGTTCGCATTTGTGCGCTATACAAGTTACTCACTCACTCACTCACTCTAGCTAAAACTGTAGGTTATGAAATCCAAATAACTGTAGGCTAAGTCTTGAAATGCATACTGGCATGGCTGTTGAGATCCAGGCCACCCCAGTCCCTTTTGTAGGTATCTGGTAATCTGGGACCCTTTTTCTTAACTGTCTGTGATGCAGGAAAGTGGCTATAAAATTCAAAACACTGTATGCTCCTTGCTGTCTCTCCCATACATAAAGAATGCTATACCAAAGAGTCATTATAAGTTTCTTGCAGCCCGAAATCTGATTTTCCTTTCTAGAAATGTAAATCGGATACAATAAGCATATGAAGAAGAAGTTACACAACAAAAATGACTTCCCAATGAACATGCAAAGGGCTGTCTGGTATGTGGCTGCAGTGGATTACAGACAGCTTGGATTAACATAAATTGAGTGCCCATTCTTTCTTTAGAAAAACTGCTGTTTGTTGATATGATTAAGTTGTTTGTTGATTGGATTTCCTTAAAGATGGGAATGAAGCTTTCTAATAATCTAAGAAACCCCATAAAAAATAATTGAAGTTTTGACTCTTCCATATTTCTGGTTTAAACCTAACTCTGAACTCCGGGGTTAAGGTAAAATTTACCCTTTACAGTAGGGCCCCTTTGAACTTCTCTATGATGCTCCTAGTTTATGGGTGGGCCCTCGATATTCTCACATGCAATGCGGGACAACTGGTCCTGCAAAGAGGAGCTGCTTCAGGGGACCAGTCTTAAAAAAAGGAGTATAGCTGAAAGAACAAAGACTAAGGTAAATATTTCTACGTATTCCTTATCCCCTAGACAAAAGAAGCAATTAACGCTAAAGGATTAATTACAAGGTGTTTTTTTCAGCTGTCTCAAATTGAACTTTAAAAGTATTCAAATAATATCATGATAATATCTTGGGGATTCTGCATACCTCTGTACTGTGCCATCACTGAGAGTAGAAGTGACATCCATAAGCACAATATCTACATAGAAACAAGTCATGGAAAAAGATTACTTTGGGTTCACCAATGTATGGGTCAAGTGGACAAACAGATCTATCGCTGTAGTAAGGGTCCATCCTAAGGGTTTTCACATATGAGTACTAGTGTTTGAAGTTAGTGCTGCGATCTACAGTTCATAAATTTAGCACGCTCTAATTCCCAATCAGCTCAAACCGCTTTTTTTGCCTGTGAGTGGTGATCACTTGCTAAATGTTTATGCTGATGCCTACATGTACATTACCAAAACCTTGACATGCATGTATACCCTAAAGCCTGATGCACACTTGACGTTTTTACAGCTGCTGTTTTTGGCTTCAGCCGTTTTTCCTACAGCCAGTAAACTCCCCAGCATGTTATCCTATGTGTCCATGCGCATCCATGCGCATCCTATTTTATATTTTTGGTAAGGGTGTTTCCTGGCTGTAGAAAAACCCAGAACTAGTGGGTTTTAACCACATGCCGACATGTGCCGACACATGGCACAGGCAGGCAAAAGGACTTGCATACCCACGATCGTGTCACAGTGAGGAAGAAGGGGGAAATGCTTATGTAAACAAGCATTTCCCCAGTCTTGCTAGTGACAGGACAGTGTACACAGCTTCCTGTAATCAGAAGCTGTGATCAGTGTCGTGTCACACACAGCCCACCCCCCCTACAGTTAGAAGCACTCCCTAGGCACACCTAACCCCTTCAGCGCCACCTAGTGGTTAACCCCTTCACTGCAATTGTCCTTTTGACAGTAATTGACAGTGCATTTTTATAGCACTGATTGCTGTAAAAATTTCAAAACAATGTGTCAAAAGTGTCCGATGTGTCTGCCATAATGTCGCAGTCATGATAAAAATCGTTGATCGCCTCCATTACTAGTAAAAAAAAAAGTTTTAAAAAAAATTAGGGCTAGGGAAATTAATTAACTATTAATTCATCGATTATTCTTTAAGTTTTTTTGATCGATCAAAATTCTTTTGATCGATCAAAATTATTTTCATTGGAACTCACCTCTCCGCCGGCTTCCGGGCCTTCAGGGAGTTCCCGTCGGAGATCCGGTGATGTCACGGACACCGACGGGGGGCTTGCCATGTCCATCTGAAGGGCTCCTTTGCTGTGCCTTCATATCTGCATGCCGGCGGGAACCTTACTATCTGCCACACGCAAGGGCTGTTACACTTCCCTCTATCAACCTGGGATTCTACAGCCATCCACTGGGAGTTGTGATAGTTCCCTTCACGGGACATCTACATGCTGACAGACTGATGTTAACCCCTCCTCATCTGGATTCAGCAGTGGCATCGTTGTACACATTTTTATACCAGTATCATACTTAGCTACATGTTTTATGACTGCTTTTGCTACCGTTTGATATTACTCGCACCATTTTTACAGTTTATGTAGCTACATCGATTTTATCTCCAGTGCAATTTTTTTTTTTTTACCTACTAAGACTATAAAGGTTTTAATGCTATTCTCATTGAGCGCTGCCTGTGTGTTGTTTGTATCCTGCTATCCATTTTTCCAGTGGTTGGTAGCTGCACTGGGAATCAGCCTGCAAGGAGATCAGCTAAAAGTAGTTGGATCTGTATGTGCGTTATAATTAATCGAAATTAGTCGATTAATCGATTTAAAAAATAAATCGATTAACCGAACACAAAAAATGTAATCCGTAACAGCCCTAAAAAAAATGCCATAAAACTATCCCCTATTTTGTAGACGCTAAAACTTTTGCGCAAACCGATCAATAAACGCTTATTGCAAAATATACCAAAAATATGTAGAAGAATACATATCAGCCTAAACTGAGGGGGGAAAAATTATATATTTTTTGGGGATATTTATTATATTATTAAAAGTAAAAAATATAGATATTTTTTCAAAATTTTCACTCTATTTTTGTTTATAGAGCAAAAAATAAAAACCGTAGAGGTGATCAAATACCACCAAAAGAAAGCTCTATTTGTGGGGGGGGAAAAATAACGTAAATTTTGTTTGGGAGCCATGTCGCACGACCGAGCAATTGTCGGTTAAAGCGACGCAGTGCCGAATCGCAAAAAGTGGCCGATCTTTGACCAGCAAAATGCTCCGGGGCTTAAGTGGTTAAGCGGAGTTTTTCTGTTGTTAAAATGCTCATACTCTGATAAAAGCTTAAAAATGCAAAAAAAATATAAAAAATGCGACTATTCTGCACTTATCAGCATTTTTGGAGCCATGAGCTTTTGTGGGAGTATAGTTTTGCTAAAAAAAAAAAGCACTACAGCTAAGCACTGAAAAACACCACTTCCGGGTATGGGTCTTCGGGACTGGGCGTTCCTTCTTGATTGACAGTCTTCCGACAGGCTTCCGAAAGGCTTCCGACGGTCGCATCCATCGCGTCACGATTTTCCGAAAGTAGCTGAACGTCGGTGCGCAGGCGCAGTATAGAGCCGCACCGACGTTCGGCTTCTTTCGGCTACTCGTGACGCGATGGATGCGACCGTCGGAAGCCTGTCGGAAGACTGTCAATCAAGAAGGAACGCCCAGTCCCGAAGACCCATACCCGGAAGTGGCAGAGAAGATCGCCCTCTACAACGGTAAGTACTGCTCGGATTTTAAAACAACTAGCCGATTCCCCTAGACTAAATGAGCATCCATCTAAGGTTAAAAAAACATTTATGGGTGAACTCCCGCTTTAAGCCCCATTTACACAATCAGAATATCATACAAAGAATACCACTTTTGAATCGATCGTACAATAATATGATTGTTAGTACACAGCTGGCATCCGAAAAATTTCCAAAGAGACA
The DNA here is from genome assembly GCF_905171775.1 of Rana temporaria. NCBI lineage: Eukaryota > Metazoa > Chordata > Amphibia > Anura > Ranidae > Rana > Rana temporaria. Next base: position 227,760,504 of record NC_053490.1, on the reverse strand, counting down.
AACATGAAAAGTTTTCTCGTATGATACTAGTTTGTAGGATTTCCGTTTAATCAGTACAGTTTTTGTTAGAAAATACAATATAAATACACTACAACACATTACATAACTTCCGAATTTGTATTCTGTCATGCAAGAAATTTCGTACTTTAGTAACATATTCATTTTCGATATGGATATTAGCATCCAAAAAAATAACTGACGATCATTCGTCCAATAAGCTCATTGTGTGTCCTTAAAAAAAATGATCCTTCTTTGTTGTGGAGATGAGGAGAGTTAGAGGACTTTATCAAAGCACAACTGGCAGGGCTGACACCATTTATTGTGAATTCAGTCCAGAAAAGTCACTGCATTGTCAGTATACAACAATAAATTAAAAGTGGAGTGCATTTATTGCAGATTAACAGATATATATTTCTCTTCCGTTCATAGACGGACACAGCCTTCATTGACATTAGGGTTATGATTCTTCCTACCAGGAGAGTTTAGGCATCTCCTGGTAGGAAGAAGCATAACCCTAAGGTCAATGAAGGCTGTGTCCGTCTATGAACTCAGAGAAATGGATTTTACGGTGAGTACAAAAATCCTTTTTTCTCTTTTCGTTCATAGACGGACACAGCCTTCATTGACCTTAGGGTTATGCTTCTTCCTACCAGGAGATGCCTAAACTCTCCTGGTAGGAAGAAGCATAACCCTAATGTCAATGAAGGCTGTGTCCGTCTATGAACTCAGAGAAATGGATTTTACGGTGAGTACAAAAATTCTATTTTTTTTCTGTATTTGCAGGGTCTTTATAAAGATAAAACCCAGCGGAAATGTGCATGTACTGTATTGAGAAATGTACTATATATGCGTTTTTTTATTGCCCTACACTTTAAAAGAAGAAATGTATTCCACCCAAAAGCTACTGCTAACGGGAAGATTTTGAGAAGTTCAGAAGACATTTCTCTTGATAATACAATAAAAAGAGTAAGCTTTTGTTATATTTTTAGGTGTGCGTGCAGCTCTACAATATAGTCTTGCTAGTACAATAATACCTGTGGGGAATAAGCTGCTCACACAATAAAACAAATATTGAGAAAGTTTTATTCCCACAAAGAGTGTAAAATTCAACAGAATTTCAAAAGATAAACCTACTCTTTCTGAGTAAATATTAGTAATAAATCTGTAATGTAGTTGTTGCTCCAAGTGATTTTATTATACTTTAGATAATCATATCCAGATTATAAATAAATATTTAAGCTTGGTATTGTATATCTAGTATTTTACAGATGTATATGTTATGTAAAGTCCCTTGGAGAATTATCAGATAGCTCAGAGTGGTATTCTGCATTTTTATTGCCGGTATCTGTAATATTTGCTTTTGGTGGATACACACTAGAAGAAACAAAGTTGACCTTAGGAAGGGAGATAAACTGCTGTCCTGTACTTGCTGTAGGGTGGAGTGGTTAGGATGCCATTTCTGCATTTCCTTGGAACTTCACCTCTAACACCATTTACAGGAGACAGCTATTGCTTATCTTAAAGTGAATCTATGGTCAAAATGTAAAATCCTATATTCATTTCCATTTTGTATTTCACTTATTTCTAGGCTACGCCTAGTAATCTGAATTATCTTGAAGTTTGCAGACTTACATTGTCAAGATCTACACACATTTACTTCTTAGAATCCAGTGACACGTGTTCACTATGCCCTGTGAGTAGGCAATGCTGTGTCATGCATTTCACAGAGCCTGCCTTCTGAACTAAAGAGGTGCTGAGAGGAAAAGTTTCAGGAGGCAGACAGCGAGGTACCATGGGATATGTAATCCTTAAAGGGCCACTAAAGGAATTTTTTTTTTAGCTAAATAGCTTCCTTTACCTTACTGCAGTCCTGGTTTCATGTCCTCATTGTTCATTTTTGCTCTGATGTTGCTGTAATTCTGCTCTGTTCTGGACACTTCTTAGTTGTCTGTTTCCTGATCACCACAGTACTGGGAGATTTTAGTTTCGTTTTCCTAACCATCACTCTCTATGGCTCTGTCCAGCACAGAGGCATTAAATTACATGCAAAAACTAAGCTAGCTCAAAAACGAAAGGCACATTATATGATTGATTGTTATCTATTTGTAATCGTTTTTAAAAGGAATCAGTTAACTATTATGTCTCTATACCCTGTAAACAGTCATTTCAGCAAAAATATATTTTTCCTTTAGTGACCCTTTAATCCGACAGAATTCCATCGGAGTAAAAGAGAACATGTCCTCTATCTAAACTCTGACGTAATTCCTCTGAATTTCCGATTAAAAAAGACCGATAGGGCATACACACGGTCGGAATTTGCGATGGGAAAAGTCTGTCAGACTTTTTCCATCAGAAATTCAGATTGTGTGTATGGGGCATTAGAGATAAAAAGTAAACAGCAGAGGAGAAGCTGCAAAGCACCCAGGGAATGCAGGAAGATGTGTAAAAAGGTGGCCAGCAGACTAGTAGCATTCGCAACATAAACAAAGATTTTTCAAGTAAGCCTATGTTGATTTTTTTTTTTTTTAGGTAAGCTTATATTGGATTGTTAGTATTTGTTAACCTAAAAAAAAAAGGACAAAAAAAAAAACACAGACCCTGCTTCCCTTAAAGCATGTTATATAGCACAGTGCTTGTGCCGTGTAATTCGGCCCCTTCTATCACCTAAAAAAACGGACTGATCCTGCCTGGCTATACCCTCCCCCATGTAAACTGATCACGGTTTATCAAGGCTGCTGAGCCCTGACATCGTGGTCAGTTTACATGCCTCCGTCATCTGCAGTCCTGCTCTGTCCTCCTCTACCCCCCTCCCTGCCTGTCTGCTCGTGTCAGTGCCCTCCCCCTCCCCTCCTGCTGCTCTCATAGCTACTATAAAATACTCTCTTCCCCTCTGTAATATAACAATATGTGTCCCTGTGCCTGTGTTATAGAAAAAGGCTACCAATCTGTACCTATATCAGAGTGGCTCCCAGCGCTCGCATGACTCCTCGGGTCCCCGGCTCTTGCGTAAACCAATAAATATGCGCTTATTGCATGTTTATTTACAAAAGAGAAATAATAATACTTATTGGTCTAAACTGATGAAGAAATTCATTTTTTAAATTTTTTGGGGGATATTTATTATTTTTTTTTTTGTTTCATAAAGTAGGGATATTTATTATAACAAAAATTAAAAAATATTGTTGGTTTTACAGGCGGCAACAGTTTGACAGGTGGTTTAAGTTTTACAGGCGGCAACAGTTTGACAGGTGGTGATGAGGCGTTATGCCGCTTCCTCACTGCCTGTTTTAATCCCTATAAATCTGCACAACTGTCCCGCAACAGTGTGCATTGCATGTGGATGCGGCACGGGCCCATTAAGGTGAATAGGTTGCGTTCAGCGGGCAAACATGAGAGGGGAGATAATTGTTGCTGTGGCCATGAAGCAAAGCATTGTCGCTGTGACATGTGTACACCCCCATCGCTGCCTTTGCAGAGATAGAGGGAGTGGCTGAGGAGTGGTAAAAACATGGTTCAACTGTGTGTTTTTACCTCCCCCAACCGCAAGTGTAAATGAGGCCCGTAATCTTTCCTCATTCCAATTTCTGCATCTGTGTCACCATCGGAAAATTTCCCATCAGTTCCTCTCCTAGTTTTAATATTTGGCAGCAGAGTCAGGGAGTGGATAGTTTTTATTTGACAGTGCAGCTCTGCAACAAATTGAAAAAAGTTTAGAATAAATCTATTTAATTTCACAAGCTTGTTGGAGCCTATTGTAATCAAGACCAGTCTATCCTGCAAGGAGAGAAACCTAATAGTATGGTAAAACAAATGTTATGACATCTATTAATAAAGTCTGACAAACTTGACTTTGCCAGTTTAAAGAGATAAACCAGCTGAATATCTTGCAAAATAATCCTGTGTCCAGAGTTTGAAGCTAAACCTAAAATGCCTGAAAGATGAAATGTTTATTACAACTTCTTATAAAGTTCTTCTTGCAGAAAATGTTCTCATCGTTGAAATACATGGACATTCTACATACTGTACTGTTGTTACTATTGCACAACTTGCCAACAACCTACTTTAAAGTGTTATTCCCATTAAAGTCAATGTTTATTGGTTTTCCGAGTTCTATTTATTGATGATGTAATACCCCTTGCCCTAAACGTGCATAAAGTGCACCTGTGCTAAGACTAAAGACATTAAAGTATTAACATATTCTTATCTAGCAGTAAAATATCTTTAAAACAAGCCCTCACTCACCTGTCTAACTGCTTGTACTGTGAATAAATTCATTCTCAAAATTCAAAAAAGGTCACAACAGAGACTCTTTAATCAGGTTTAAACCTTTTCCTTCGATTTCCCTTCTAAGGGGCAGATCCACATACATACACTGCGCCCGGCGCAGATGTAAGATACGCTACGCCACTGTAACTTACCTGGCTTTGGTTTGAATCCTCAACGAATTTGCACCGTAAGTTACCGTGGCGTAGTGTATCTCACGCGGCGGAATTCAAATTGGGCGGGTAGGGGGCGTGTTTTATTTAAATGAAGCGCGTCCCCGCGCCGAATGAACTGTGCATGCGCCGTCCGTAAAAACTCCCAGGGTGCATTGCTCCAAATGAAGTAGCAAGGACGTCATTGTTTTCAATGTGAACGTAAATGGCGTCCAGCCCCATTCACGGACCACTTACGCAAACGACGTAAAATTTTTAAAATTAGACGCGGGAACGACGGCCATACTTAACATTGAGTACGCCACCATATAGCAGCTTTAATTATACGCCGGAAAAAGCCGAACGGAAAGAACGTAAAAAAATGCGACGGCCGGTCGTATGTTCGTGGATCGTCGGAAATAGCTAATTTGCATACTCGACGCAGATTACGACGTGAACGCCACCTAGCGGACGCCGAAAAATTGCATCTAAGATCCGACGGCGTACGAAGACGTACGCCTGTCGGATCTAACACAGATGCCGTCGTATCTTGTTTTGTGGATACCACAAAAGCAGTGGATATGTCTATAGAACAAAAATTGTTCTCAGTAGGGCAATGAATGTGTCTGTAGAGCAGAGATTGGTGTCAGAAGGGCAGTGGATGTGTCTGTAGAGCAAAGATTGGTGTCAGCAGGCCATTGAACTTGTCAGTAGAGCAGAGATTGGTGTCAGTAGGGCAGTAGATGTGTCTGTAGAGCAGAGATTGGTGTCAGTAGGGCAGTGGATGTGTCGGTAGAGCAGATTGGTTTCAGTAGGGCAGTGGATGTGTCTGTAGAGCAGAGATTGGTGTCAGTAGGGCAGTGGATGTGTCAGTAGAGCAGAGATTGGTGTCAGTAGGGCAGTGGACTTGTCGGTAGAGCAGATTGGTGTCAGAAGGGCAGTGGATGTGTCTGTAGAGCAAAGATTGGTGTCAGTAGGGCAGTGGATGTGTCGGTAGAGCAGAGATTGGTGTCAGTAGGGCAGTGGATGTGTCAGTAGAGCAGAGATTGGTGTCAGTAGGCCAGTGGACTTGTCGGTAGAGCAGATTGGTTTCAGTAGGGCAGTGGATGTGTCTGTAGAGCAGAGATTGGTGTCAGTAGGGCAGTGGATGTGTTGGTAGAGCAGAGATTGGTGTCAGTAGGGCAGTGGATGTGTCTGTAGAGCAGAGATTGGTGTCAGTAGGGCAGTGGATGTGTCAGTAGAGCAGAGATTGGTGTCAGTAGGGCAGTGGACTTGTCGGTAGAGCAGATTGGTTTCAGTAGGGCAGTGGATGTGTCTGTAGAGCAGAGATTGGTGTCAGTAGGGCAGTGGACTTGTCGGTAGAGCAGATTGGTTTCAGTAGGGCAGTGGATGTGTCTGTAGAGCAGAGATTGGTGTCAGTAGGGCAGTGGATGAGTCAGTAGAGCAGAGATTGGTGTCAGTAGGGCAGTGGACTTGTCGGTAGAGCAGATTGGTGTCAGAAGGGCAGTGGATGTGTTTGTAGAGCAAAGATTGGTGTCAGTAGGGCAGTGGATGTGTCGGTAGAGCAGAGATTGGTGTCAGTAGGGCAGTGGGTGTGTCTGTAGAGCAGAGATTGGTGTCAGTAGGGCAGTGGACTTGTCGGTAGAGCAGATTGGTGTCAGAAGGGCAGTGGATGTGTCTGTAGAGCAAAGATTGGTGTCAGTAGGGCAGTGGATGTGTCGGTAGAGCAGAGATTGGTGTCAGTAGGGCAGTGGATGTGTCTGTAGAGCAGAGATTGGTGTCAGTAGGGCAGTGGATGTGTCAGTAGAGCAGAGATTGGTGTCAGTAGGGCAGTGGACTTGTCGGTAGAGCAGAGATTGGTGTCAGTAGGGCAGTGGATGTGTCTGTAGAGCAGAGATTGGTGTCAGTAGGGCAGTGGATGTGTCAGTAGAGCAGAGATTGGTGTCAGTAGGGCAGTGGACTTGTCGGTAGAGCAGATTGGTTTCAGTAGGGCAGTGGATGTGTCTGTAGAGCAGAGATTGGTGTCAGTAGGGCAGTTGATGTGTCTGTAGAGCAGAGATTGGTGTCAGTAGGGCAGTGGATGTGTCAGTAGAGCAGAGATTGGTGTCAGTAGGGCAGTGGACTTGTCGGTAGAGCAGATTGGTTTCAGTAGGGCAGTGGATGTGTCTGTAGAGCAGAGATTGTTGTCAGTAGGGCAGTGGATGTGTCGGTAGAGCAGAGATTGGTGTCAGTAGGGCAGTGGATATGTCTGTAGAGTAGAGATTGGTGTCAGAAGGGCAGTGGATGTGTCTGTAGAGCAGAAAATGGTGTCAGTAGGGCAGTGGATGTGTCTGTAGAGCAGAGATTGGTGTCAGCAGGCCATTGAACTTGTCAGTAGAGCAGAAATTGGTGTCAGTAGGGCAGTGGATGTGTCTGTAGAGCAGAGATTGGTGTCAGTAGGGCAGTGGATGTGTCGGTAGAGCAGATTGGTTTCAGTAGGGCAGTGGATGTGTCTGTAGAGCAGAGATTGGTGTCAGTAGGGCAGTGGATGTGTCAGTAGAGCAGAGATTGGTGTCAGTAGGGCAGTGGACTTGTCGGTAGAGCAGATTGGTGTCAGAAGGGCAGTGGATGTGTCTGTAGAGCAAAGATTGGTGTCAGTAGGGCAGTGGATGTGTCGGTAGAGCAGAGATTGGTGTCAGTAGGGCAGTGGACTTGTCGGTAGAGCAGATTGGTTTCAGTAGGGCAGTGGATGTGTCTGTAGAGCAGAGATTGGTGTCAGTAGGGCAGTGGATGTGTCGGTAGAGCAGAGATTGGTGTCAGTAGGGCAGTGGATGTGTCTGTAGAGCAGAGATTGGTGTCAGTAGGGCAGTGGATGTGTCAGTAGAGCAGAGATTGGTGTCAGTAGGGCAGTGGACTTGTCGGTAAAGCAGATTGGTTTCAGTAGGGCAGTGGATGTGTCTGTAGAGCAGAGATTGTTGTCAGTAGGGCAGTGGATGTGTCGGTAGAGCAGAGATTGGTGTCAGTAGGGCAGTGGATATGTCTGTAGAGTAGAGATTGGTGTCAGAAGGGCAGTGGATGTGTCTGTAGAGCAGAAAATGGTGTCAGTAGGGCAGTGGATGTGTCTGTAGAGCAGAGATTGGTGTCAGCAGGCCATTGAACTTGTCAGTAGAGCAGAAATTGGTGTCAGTAGGGCAGTGGATGTGTCTGTAGAGCAGAGATTGGTGTCAGTAGGGCAGTGGATGTGTCGGTAGAGCAGATTGGTTTCAGTAGGGCAGTGGATGTGTCTGTAGAGCAGAGATTGGTGTCAGTAGGGCAGTGGATGTGTCAGTAGAGCAGAGATTGGTGTCAGTAGGGCAGTGGACTTGTCGGTAGAGCAGATTGGTGTCAGAAGGGCAGTGGATGTGTCTGTAGAGCAAAGATTGGTGTCAGTAGGGCAGTGGATGTGTCGGTAGAGCAGAGATTGGTGTCAGTAGGGCAGTGGATGTGTCAGTAGAGCAGAGATTGGTGTCAGTAGGGCAGTGGACTTGTCGGTAGAGCAGATTGGTTTCAGTAGGGCAGTGGATGTGTCTGTAGAGCAGAGATTGGTGTCAGTAGGGCAGTGGATGTGTCGGTAGAGCAGAGATTGGTGTCAGTAGGGCAGTGGATGTGTCTGTAGAGCAGAGATTGGTGTCAGTAGGGCAGTGGATGTGTCAGTAGAGCAGAGATTGGTGTCAGTAGGGCAGTGGACTTGTCGGTAAAGCAGATTGGTTTCAGTAGGGCAGTGGATGTGTCTGTAGAGCAGAGATTGGTGTCAGTAGGGCAGTGGATGAGTCAGTAGAGCAGAGATTGGTGTCAGTAGGGCAGTGGACTTGTCGGTAGAGCAGATTGGTGTCAGAAGGGCAGTGGATGTGTCTGTAGAGCAAAGATTGGTGTCAGTAGGGCAGTGGATGTGTCGGTAGAGCAGAGATTGGTGTCAGTAGGGCAGTGGATGTGTCTGTAGAGCAGAGATTGGTGTCAGTAGGGCAGTGGACTTGTCGGTAGAGCAGATTGGTGTCAGAAGGGCAGTGGATGTGTCTGTAGAGCAAAGATTGGTGTCAGTAGGGCAGTGGATGTGTCGGTAGAGCAGATATTGGTGTCAGTAGGGCAGTGGATGTGTCTGTAGAGCAGAGATTGGTGTCAGTAGGGCAGTGGATGTGTCTGTAGAGCAGAGATTGGTGTCAGTAGGGCAGTGGATGTATCAGTAGAGCAGAGATTGGTGTCAGTAGGGCAGTGGACTTGTCGGTAGAGCAGATTGGTTTCAGTAGGGCAGTGGATGTGTCTGTAGAGCAGAGATTGTTGTCAGTAAGGCAGTGGATGTGTCGGTAGAGCAGAGATTGGTGTCAGTAGGGCAGTGAATGTGTCTGTAGAGTAAAGATTGGTGTCAGTAGAGCAGTGGATGTGTGGTAGTAGAGCAGAGATTGGTGTTAGTAGGGCAGTGGAGGTGTCAGTAGAGCAGAGATTGGCGTCAGTAGAGCAGTGGAGGTGTCAGTAGAGCAGAGATTGGCGTCAGTAGAGCAGTGGATGTGTCAGTAGAGCATAGATTGGTGTCAGTAGGGCACTGGATGTGTCAGTAGAGCAGAGATTGGCGTCAGTAGAGCAGTGGAGGTGTCAGTAGAGCAGAGATTGGCGTCAGTAGAGCAGTGGATGTGTCAGTAGAGCAGAGATTGGTGTCAGTAGGGCAGTGGACTTGTCGGTAGAGCAGATTGGTGTCAGAAGGGCAGTGGATGTGTCTGTAGAGCAAAGATTGGTGTCAGTAGGGCAGTGGATGTGTCGGTAGAGCAGAGATTGGTGTCAGTAGGGCAGTGGATGTGTCAGTAGAGCAGAGATTGGTGTCAGTAGGGCAGTGGACTTGTCGGTAGAGCAGATTGGTTTCAGTAGAGCAGTGGATGTGTCTGTAGAGCAGAGATTGGTGTCAGTAGGGCAGTGGATGTGTCGGTAGAGCAGAGATTGGTGTCAGTAGGGCAGTGGATGTGTCTGTAGAGCAGAGATTGGTGTCAGTAGGGCAGTGGATGTGTCAGTAGAGCAGAGATTGGTGTCAGTAGGGCAGTGGACTTGTCGGTAGAGCAGATTGGTTTCAGTAGGGCAGTGGATGTGTCTGTAGAGCAGAGATTGGTGTCAGTAGGGCAGTGGATGAGTCAGTAGAGCAGAGATTGTTGTCAGTAGGGCAGTGGACTTGTCTGTAGAGCAGATTGGTGTCAGAAGGGCAGTGGATGTGTCTGTAGAGCAGAGATTGGTGTCAGCAGGCCATTGAACTTGTCGGTAGAGCAGATTGGTGTCAGTAGGGCAGTGGATGTGTCTGTAGAGCAGAGATTGGTGTCAGTAGGGCAGTGGATGTGTCAGTAGAGCAGAGATTGGTGTCAGTAGGGCAGTGGACTTGTCGGTAGAGCAGAGATTGGTGTCAGTAGGGCAGTGGATGTGTCTGTAGAGCAGAGATTGGTGTCAGTAGGGCAGTGGATGTGTCAATAGAGCAGAGATTGGTGTCAGTAGGGCAGTGGATTTGTCGGTAGAGCAGATTGGTTTCAGTAGGGCAGTGGATGTGTCTGTAGAGCAGAGATTGTTGTCAGTAGGGCAGTGGATGTGTCGGTAGAGCAGAGATTGGTGTCAGTAGGGCAGTGGATGTGTCTGTAGAGTAGAGATTGGTGTCAGTAGGGCAGTGGATGTGTGGTAGTAGAGCAGAGATTGGTGTTAGTAGGGCAGTGGAGGTGTCAGTAGAGCAGAGATTGGCGTCAGTAGAGCAGTGGAGGTGTCAGTAGAGCAGAGATTGGTGTTAGTAGGGCAGTGGAGGTGTCAGTAGAGCAGAGATTGGCGTCAGTAGAGCAGTGGAGGTGTCAGTAGAGCAGAGATTGGCGTCAGTAGAGCAGTGGATGTGTCAGTAGAGCAGAGATTGGTGTCAGTAGGGCACTGGATGTGTCAGTAGAGCAGAGATTGGCATCAGTAGAGCAGTGGAGGTGTCAGTAGAGCAGAGATTGGCATCAGTAGAGCAGTGGAGGTGTCAGTAGAGCAGAGATTGGCGTCAGTAGAGCAGTGGATGTGTCAGTAGAGCAGAGATTGGTGTCAGTAGGGCAGTGGATGTGTCAGTAGAGCAGAGATTGGTGTCAGTAGGGCAGTGGATGTGTCAACAGAGCAGAGATTGGTGTCAGTAGAGCAGTGGATGTGTCAGTAGTTTTTTTTTTTATTCTTCTTTTTTTACTATTTTATTTTTTTAATATTTTTTTTTTACAATATTCTTTTTTATAATTTTTGTTTACAGTTTTTTTCAGGAGCCCCTGTGGGGGGCTTTGGTGAACTATCAATGGTCTAAACAGACCCACAAGGTGTCACTTTTGAGAAAGAGAAAGGGACTTAGGACAGAGCTTCCCCAGTCCCTTTCTCTGCAGCCTCAGCTGCACTGGACAGTGATAGAATGGGAAATGCTCTGTGCTGAGCGTCATAGTTTACTATGCTTCAGTTAAGAATAAACACATGAACGATCGGTATAGATCACTCGCTGTGCTCATTCAGAAAAGAAAGGGGCTGGTAAATAAAATATTTACTGGCCCCTTCCCTCGCTCTCTATCCTGAAACATTCCCTGCAGCAGCCGGGGGGAAAGGAGAGAAGAGAAGCTGGCAGCACTGCACTGGACCTAGAAGATCATTGTGATTGTCATGTACCACAGCGATCTTGATGCAGGACCTGAAAGGTCACTGCGGTAGTCATGTGCCACAGCAATCTTGGTGCAGGACCTGGAAGATCACTGTGATAGTCATGTGCCACAGTGATCACTCATGTATGAGATATGCATACTTACTTACAAATCATAGCTAGACTCCCTGTTGTGTGTATGCTATGGGTGTGCACGGCCAACTCCCTTCGGACAAAAATCCAAGGAAAAGTTTGTTTGAAGTCCGATCGTGTGTATGAGGCTTTAGACATATTTAGCTCTTGAGCCTTGATTCATTTCAATTTCCAGAAAAATATATTATTATGGCCAATTAAATGAATTAACGCCAAAGCTCTAGTTGCGCCTAAATGCATTAAAAATGCATGTCCACCGCTATCCCGCGATCATGTCACAGAGAGGCAGAACATGGAGATGCCTGTGTAGTCAAGGCATCTCCCTGTCCAGCCAAGTGACAGGACACTGATCGTCTGCTCCCTCTCATCGGGAGCAGTGATCAGTGTCCTGTCACATGTAGCCCAGCCCCCACACCAGAATCACTCCCTATGGCACACCTAATCACTTCCTTGCCCCATAGTGGTTAACCCCTTCCCTGCCAGTGTCATTTGCACGGTAATCAGTGCATTTTTATAGCACTGATCGCTGTATAAATGTGAATGGTCCCAAAATAGCGTCAAAAGTGTCCGAAGTGTCCGCCATAATGTCGCAGTCACGATAAAAGTCGAAGATCGCCACCATAACTAGTCAAAAAAAAAAATGCCATAAAACTACCCCCTATTTGTAGGCGCTATAACTTTTGCGCAAACTAATCAATATACGCTTATTGCGATTTTTTTTTACCAAAAATAGGTAGAAGAATACATATAGGCCTATATATTTTTGGGGATATTTATTAAAGCAAAAATCAAAAAATATTGCTATTTTTAAAAATGGTCGCTGTTTTTTTGTTTTATAGCGCAAAACATAGAAACCGCAGATGTGATCAAATAACACCAAAAGAAAGCTCTATTTGTGGGGGAAAAAAGGACGTCAATTTTGTCTGGGTGCAACGTCACACGACCGCGCAATTGTCAGTTAAAGCGACGCAGTGCCAAATCGCCAAAAATGTCCTGGTCATTGGGCAGCCAAATCCTTCGAGGCTGAAGTGGTTAAAGTGATACTAAAGTCTTGCATGTTATTCTTACCTGCTCTGTGCAGTGGATTTGCACAGAGCAGCCCAGATCCTCTTCTTTTTGGGTCACTCACCGGCGCTTCTGGCCCCTCCCTCCTGCCGAGCACCCAAGCCAAACCGCTGCTCTGTGTGTCCATTCCGACACGGAGCAGTGGCTCCTCACCACCCCCTCTCTCTCCTCTATGACTCACTGATTTTCTGATTGACAGCAGTGGGAGCAAATGGTGCCTGCTGTGTGTCTCAACCAATCAGGAGGGAGAGTCCCGGACAGCTGAGTCTCTTGTGGAACATTTCTGAATCGTGATGGGGCTCAGGTAAGTATTGGCCTGGGCAGGAGGGGGGTGTATGTGCCAAGTATAAAAGTGGTTAAGGTAAAACACCTTCTCTGCTGCAGGATTCCCCCATGCCCCTCCCCCGCCCCCCTTATTCTTCCCTGAGCCCGATCCAATCCAGCGATGTGCAGGAGAGCAGCGGTTCTTGCCATTGTCTCCCTCCTCATTGGGTAGATTGATAGCAATGGGAGCCATTGGCTCCTGCTCCTGTTTATCAACTTTAGCGATGAGGTGATGGGGCCAGGGTTTCCAACTTTTAGTATATTTACAAACAGTTTGTAAAATCCCTAATTGTTGCACCTGTCCATGAATGTCAGGTATGGACATGCAGCCTACATGTTCCGTAATAGACATTCATGAACAGATGCAAAAAGTACACATTTTACAAACTGTTCATACATTTACTGAAATTTGGCAACTCTGGATGGGGCAGAGTCATTGTCTGTGTCAATGGATGCAGTGGGGCTTGGGAGCGAGCCAGCACGAGTGCCCCCATGGGAATCGGTTTCCTATTGGGGGCACCAGCAAGAAAGGAGAAGCCCGGAATGTTGGCGTGGGACCCAAGAAGAGGAGGATTGGGGTCGCTCTGTGCAATTCTATTGCATAGAGCAGGTAAGTATAGACATGTTTATTATTTACCTACTTGAGGTCCGCGCTATAGCCAAATAACGGCCACAGCGCGGACCTAAAAATCCGGGAGGCCGTCAATAGACGACCTCCTCTTCGCGTGCTCTCCGCACGCCCCTGCAGGGCGCGTGCTGTGATCACCAGACTCGGGTGATCACCGATCCGAGTAAGGGGCCGATTCCGACCCCTTACCACGTGATCAGCTGTCAGCCAATGAAACAAAGAATCGGTAATCGGTTTTTTTTCTCCTCTTGCTGACAGCGTGAGGAGGAAAAAAATCCATTCACCGGCTTGTGCACAAGGGACATCAGTCCCAAAGAGGAAGGAGGCAGATGTGCCTCAGTGCCAGCTGCCAATTGCTACCTGCCAGTGCCCACAATGCCACCTATCAATGCCCACAAGTGCCACTTATCAATGCCCACAAGTGCCACTTATCAATGCCCACAAGTGCCACTTATCAATTCTCACCAGTGATGCCAATCAGTGCCTCATCAGTGCCACCTAGCAATGCAGCCTATCAATGTAACCTACCAGTGCCCATTATTGCCAGTCATCAGTGCACATCACTGCCACCCATCACTGCCACCTATCAGTGCCTATCACTGCCACCTATCAGTGCCACTTCTCAGTGCCCACCAGTGCCACCAATCAATACCCTTCAGTGCCACCTCTCAGTGCCCACCAGTGCCGCCTATCAGTGCCCACCAGTGCCGCCTTATCGGTGCCCACCAGTGCCGCCTTATCTGTGCCCATCAGTGCCCATGAGTGCAGCCCATCGGTGCCCATCAGTGCAGTCTCATCAGCGTACATCAATGAAGGAGAAATATTACCTGTTTACAAAATTTTATAACAAAATATAAAAAAAATATATATTTTTTTTTTTAAATCTCTTTTCTTTTTTTTTTCAACAAAAAATAAAAGCCGCAAAAATACCACCAAAATAAAGCTCTATTTGTGGGGAAAAAATGACAAAAATTAAATTTGGGTACAGCGTTGTATGACCGCGCAATTGTCATTCAAAGTGCATCAGCGCTGAAAGCTGGAAATTGGTCTGCGCAGGAGGGGGGTTTAAGTGCCCAGTAAGCAAGTGGTTAAAGAAAAAAAAATCCTTTACAACCTCTTTAACGTCTGGTACGCACGATAAGATTAGCGGACGATTGATCGTTCATTTTTATTTTTTTTTGCATGCTAAACTCTAATCGAAAAATAAAGAGTTTACCGAAGTTCCCGGAAATTCTCGTACGAATAAAAATTCGGAAGTGATGTCATGTGTTGTAGCGTATTCGTATCGTATTTTCGAATGTCAACGGGGCTGATTATAAATGAAAATCGCACGATTTGGTATCGGACAAGAAAAAGGTTTGTGCTTGTCCGATTGGATAATAACGGATTAACTATCGAAAAGCTGTGTAATAATGATCATATTATCGTACGACCGCGTCGAAAGCGGTATTTTTCGTCAGATTTTCTGATCGTGTGTACGGGCTATAACACCATGTCGGGTCACAGCAGCACAAATAGGGAATTTGAAGGTTTGGAGGGGGCTGAGAGCAATAGAATTCTCCATAGCTGAGTAGATTGTATTATGAATGCAGAGTTTAGTGTCCCCTGGCTTGCTGTGGGGTAGTAGAAGTGGCCCCTATATGCAGCGGCCATTGCTGTCTCCGTGTACTATGTATCATGCACGGAGGGAGCGCTGTGCCTGGGATCCGCTCAGCACTTGTTGCTTCCCCGGCCGCCCGCCAGCGTAGATGAGTAGCCGCCGGTGTAATAGGTGTGGGCGGGGCAGTGTCCCCCTCCTCCTGCCATGCCCCGCCCTCCCCCGGACTCCAGGCTCAGACTGATGGGGAGACAGAGATTGTTGCTCGCCTATGAGTGAGCCTCCTGGAGGATACTTTGTACATGGTGTAATACATGTAATAAGGGAAGCTGTGGCCGGGATTGCCATGATGTGGATGGGCTCGGTGTCCCCTCTGCGGGTGTAATAGGAGAAGTCGCCTTGTCCCCCGGATTGATCTCTCTCTACAATGTTCGGAGACTCGGTGTTCTGTGAGCGGAGGCTGTGCTATGCGGTAAGTCATTGCTCTGCTGTCACTGCCCGGAGAGGTAGGTGACAGTTTGCGGGGCTCTGAAACTTATAGATCGCCGCCTTATCACAGGAAGCCGGCTCGGTCCTTTTTAGGAAGCAAGCGATCATCGGATGCTCTGGTGATATGTACTAAGCGGAGAGCGTCAGTGGTAGCCTAGGCTCAGCTGCAACACCATGGAGATCATCTGCAGTGTGCCTATAGAAAACGGGGATTTATAGCCATGTCTATGCTCAGCAATGTATACAGGGGATTTCTCTGACTTTTTGTACTGTTTATTTACCTGTCTGTGCTATGTACTAAGTGTAGAGCATCAGTGGTAGCCTAGGCTCAGCTGTAGAGTGTCAGCGTAGGTAGCCTAGGCTCAGCTGTAGAATCATGGAGATGATGTGCCTATAGTAAACAGGGATTTATAACCATGTCTATGCTCAACAATGTATGGAGGGGATTTCTCTGACTTTTTGAACTGTCTGTTTACCTGTCTGTGCTATGTACTAAGTGTAGAGTGTCAGTGGTAGCCTAGGCTCAGCTATAGAGTGTCAGCGTAGGTAGCCTAGGCTCAGCTGTAGAATCATGGAGATGATGTGCTTATAGTAGACAGG
Organism: Rana temporaria; assembly: GCF_905171775.1. Taxonomy (NCBI): domain Eukaryota; kingdom Metazoa; phylum Chordata; class Amphibia; order Anura; family Ranidae; genus Rana; species Rana temporaria. Next base: position 227,744,614 of record NC_053490.1, on the reverse strand, counting down.
GATTTATAGCCATGTCTATGCTCAGCAATGTATGGAGGGGATTTCTCTGACTTTTTGTACTGTCTGATAACCTGTGTGTGCTATGTACTAAGCGTAGAGCGTCAGTAGGTAGGTAGCCTAGGCTCAGCTGTAGAGTGTCAGCGTAGGTAGCCTAGGCTCAGCTGTAGAATCATGGAGATGATGTGCCTATAGTAGACAGGGATTTATAGCCATGTCTATGCTCAGCAATGTATGGAGGGGATTTCTCTGACTTTTTGCACTGTCTGTTTACCTGTCTGTGCTATGTACTAAGCGTAGAGCATCAGTGGTAGCCTAGGCTCAGCTGTAGAATCATGGAGATGATGATGTCTATGCTCAGCAATGTATAGAGGGGATTTCTCTGACTTTTTGTACTGTCTTTTTACCTGTCTGTGCTATGTACTAAGCAGGTAGCATCCGTTGTAGCCTAGGCTCCTCAGGATAGACACCATCTACTGTGGATATTCCTCTGCCTTGTTGTACTATCATTCCAACTGCTATGTGCTAAGTAGAGAGCATCAGTTGTAGCCTAGGCTCCTCAAGATGTATGTAGAATGATAGACACCATCTGCTGTTTATGTCTATGTAGCAGAGAAGTATTTATAGCCATGTCTATGTTCAGCAATGTATAGAGGGGATTTCTCTGACTTTTTGTACTGTCTTTATACCTGTCTGTGCTATGTACCAAGCAGGGAGCATCAGTTGTAGCCTAGGCTCCTCAGGATATATGTAGAGTGATAGACACCATCTACTGTGCTTACAGTAGAGGACAATTTATAGCTGTGTCTATGCTCAGGAATGTATGGAGGGGATTCCTCTGCTTTTTTGCACTGTTTGTGCTATGTACTAAGTAGAGAGTTGTAGCCTAGGCTCCTCCCGATAGACACCATCTAGTGTTCTTACAGTGCAGAGGATATGCCTCTGGCTTTTTGTACCGTCATTCTACCTGCTATGTGCTAAGTAGAGAGCATCAGTTGTAGCCTAGGCTCATCAAGATGTATGTAGAATGATGGACACCATCTGCTGTTTATGTCTATGTAGTAAAGGGTGATTTATAGCCATGTCTAGGAATGTATGGAGGGGATTCCTCTGCCTTTTTGTACTGTCTTTCTACCTGTCTGTGCTATGTACTAAGCAAGAGAGAGCATCAGTTGTAGCCTAGGCTTGTCACAATGTGTAGAATGATAGACACCATCTACTGTGCTTACAGAAGATTGTGATTTATAGCCATGACTATGTTCAGGAAAATGTGGAGGGGATTCCTATGCCATATCATTCTATCTTCTTGTATTATGTACTAAGTTGAGAGCATAAGTTGTAGCCTAGGCTCAGCTCCATGTATGTAGAATGATAGACATCATAGTCTGCGCTTATATTAGAGGGTGACTTATAACCATGCCTTTGCTGAAGAATGCTCAGGGAGATGTTAGGATAGGATTCCTCTGCCTTGTTGTACTGTCTTTCTGCCTTTTTATGCTATATACTAATCAGAGAGTATCAGTTGTAGCCTAGGCTCAGCTCCATTTATGTAGAATGATAAACACCATAGGGTGATATCTATAGTAATGCCAGTGCTCAAGCATGCTTAAGGGTGATATCATGGAGGATGGCTTTTTGTACTATGTAAAGAGTATCTGTTGTAGCCTAGGCTCAGCGTCATGTACGGTATGTAGAAAGATGGACAGTTGGACACCATCTGCTGTGCCTATAGCAGAGGGGAGCAGGAGAGTTATAGCCATGTCTGAGCTCCAGAATACTCAGGGGTGATGTCAGGGGGGTCCCTCTGCCTTTTTTTTAGCGCCTTTCTGCTTTTTTTGTGCTATGTACTAATTAGAGAGCATCATTTTTAGCCTAGGCTCAGCGTGATGTATGTAGGAAGATGGACACCATCTGCTGTGCCTATAGCAGAGGGGAGCAGGAGAGTTATAGCCATGTCTGAGCTCCAAAATACACAGGAGTGATGTCGGCGGGATCCCTCTGCCTTTTTTTTATTGCCTTTCTGCTTTTTTTGTGCTATGTACTAATTAGAGAGCATAATTTTTAGCCTAGGCTCAGCGTGATGTATGTAGGAAGATGGACACCATCTGCTGTGCCTATAGCAGAGGGGAGCAGGAGAGTTATAGCCATGTCTGAGCTCCAAAATACACAGGGGTGATGTCAGGGGGGTCCCTCTGCTTTTTTTTATTGTCTTTCTGCTTTTTTTATTGTCTTTCTGCTTTTTTTGTGCTATGTACTGATTAGAGAGCATCATTTTTAGCCTAGGCTCAGCGTGATATATGTAGAAAGATGGACACCATCTGCTGTGCCTATAGCAGAGGGAAGCAAGAGCATGTCTGAGCTCCAGAATACTTAGGGGTGATGTCAGGGGGACCCCTCTGCCTTTTTCATCGTCTTTCTGCTTTTTTTGTGCTATGTACTAATTAGAGAGCATCATTTTTAGCCTAGGCTCAACCTTATGTATGTCGAAAGATGGACACCATCTGCTGTGCCTATAGCAGAGGGGAAGAGGAGGTATATATAGCCTTGTCTGAGCTCCAGAATACTCAGGAGTGATGTCGGCGGGATCCCTCTGCTTTTTTTTTATTGTCTTTCTGCTTTTTTTGTGCTATTTACTAATTAGAGAGCATCATTTTTAGCCTAGGCTCAGCGTGATGTATGTAGAAAGATGGACACCATCTGCTGTGCCTATAGCAGAGGGAAGCAAGAGCATGTCTCATCTCCAGAATACTCATGGGTGATGTCAGGTGGACCCCTCTGCCTTTTTCATCGTCTTTCTATTTTTTTCTTTTTTGTGCTATGTACTAATTAGAGAGCATCATTTTTAGCCTAGGCTCAACATGATGTATGTAGGAAGATGGACACCATCTGTGCCTATAGTGGAGGCGAGCCGGAGATTTGTAGCCATGTCTGATCTCCAGGGGTGATGTCAGGGGATCCCTCTGTCTTCCAATCTTACTGTTACACAGATACATGAAGGTGCAGCATATTGCTGGCACACTGCAAGTATCACTAGCATTGTGAAAGACTTAATTTGGGGTTTTTGTTGTTTATATGGCAACCAGCTGTTAGCAATGTTCTAGGTTAAAGTGCATCACCCTATGATATAAGCAGACATCTGGATGGTGTCACTTCTCACTTATAGAATATTCTGCATAGCAATCTAAAGCTGGCCATACATGTCTTGCTGTCTCTTGGGCTGAGCAGGAGAAATTGATCAGATTTACTATCCACACTAAACATCATGTCCAGGTATTGTATTCAGCAATTGCTGCTCCCAAATACCCAGACGGTCGGTCTGATTGGATACAACCAGCAACTTCTGAAAAAAAGTTCATCAAAAGATCAAATTATGGCCACCTTAAATTGTATTTCCACTATTTGTACCCAAATCGGCATGACTCTTACTTTATGTTCCTATTCCCATCGCACAACTTTAAAAAAAATGCAGTTTACATTTTCTAGATGCTCTTCAGCACGGATAATCCTATGTAGTTCTATTTTCTAATGAGGGGACTGGGGGGCTGCATTTGCCGTAATTGACCCTGTCTGCACTGTGCTGGCAGATCTCATAATCAGTTGTAAACTAGATTTGATCACTGTCTGTCCTGACACAGGGTTAAAGATTCACAAAGCACTTACGCCGACATATAACAATATACGCTGACGTAAGTGCAAATGTGCGCCGTCGTATCTGTGCGCCGGACCCACAAACTAAGATGCGCCTAAAAACAGGCTTCATCCCGCCGACGTAACTTGCCTACGCCGGCGTAGGGTGGGTGCACATTTAGGCTGGACGCATGGTGGCGCTCCCATTGATTGGCCATTCAAATATGCAAATGAGTGAAATACGGCGATTCACGAACATACGTGCGCCCGACGCAGTGCGCGTAAGTTTTACGTCCGGCGTAAAGTTATTCCCCATAAAGGAGGTGCAACCCAGCAGCAGACATACAAAGGTCTGCACCAGGGAACACAAGCCGGCGTATTTTACGTTGGACGTGTCTGGCTGGGCGTACGCAGTGATCCGGCGTAGTTTAGGCAGTTGTTCCGACGTGGTGGTGAGCATGCGCAGGGGGATGCGTCCACGTCTCGGGGCATGCGCAGTTCGTGATACGTATCTGTCTGGCGCTCGGCCCATTATTTGCAGGGGGTCACACCTCATTTGCATGGCTCACGCCCACTTCCACCTACGCCGGCGTACGCCTTCGAAACCCAGCGCAGCGTTGGGAGCACTGGCTTGGTGAATTCCATGCTTGCCTCTCTGCGCTGCGTTGGCGTAGCGTACATTGTTTGTGCTACGGCAGCGTAATGTGCGCCCGCTCTCTGTGAATCTGGGCCTTAGAAGCTGGGTTCCTTTATTGTATGGTAATAAGAGGTAGCTCATCGTGTCCTAATGCCTGGTACACATTACTAGTTTTTGTTCGTTCAACCCAGAGGGTTGAATAATAATAATAAAAAAAAAAACTGACAACTCCCATTGGAGTCGATGTGTTCACCATCCGAAGTTAAGCGACCTCCCCCCACTGAGCTTGTGTGTTCTTTACATGTTACACCCATATTAAGGGCGTAACATGTATAACAATATGAATGCACCGTCCACCCCACCCCCCGTAACCTGCTGTGACAGCAGACCGGGGATCTTCTCCCCACGTCTGCTGCCACAATTTAAAAAGGACGTGGCCAAGCGGGGACCTGGCCGCGTCACTCATTCAGTGTCCTCTGTGAATGGAAAACTACAAGGTCCAGCAGCCTTTGTGGCTGTCAGCTTGTAGTTTTCAATAAACTACCACCACGCTGTGAGCGCTCATTGAGTCTTCCTGTCAGAATTAATCAGCTTCCTCGTACAAGGGACGAGCAAGCTGATACACTCATGCCGCGTACACACGATCAGTTCGTCTGATGGACCGTTTTGATCAGACGAACCGATCGTGTGTGGGCCCCTTTGTTTTTTTATCCATCAGTCAAAAAACTAGGAACTTGCCTTCTAAGTTACGGCGGCGTATCGTAAATGGGGCCGGCGTAAGCGCGCGTAATTCAAATGTGGATGAGGGGGCGTGTTTTATGTTAATTCTTGGTGACCTGATGTGATTGACGTTTTTCCCGAACGGCACATGCGCCGTCTGTGGAATTTCCCAGTGTGCATTGCTCCAAAGTACGCCGCAAGGACGTCATTGGTTTCGACGTGAGCGTAAATTACGTCCAGCCCTTTTCGCGAACGACTTACGCAAAAAAAATCAAATTTCGACGCGGGAACGACGGCCATACTTAACATTGCGTGCGCCTCCTAATAGCAGGATTAACCTTACGCCGAAAAAGACTAATGTAAACGACGTTAAAAAATAGCGCCGGGCGTACGTAAATTTGTGAATCGGCGTATCTAGGTCATTTGCATATTCTACGCCGAAAACTACGGAAGCGCCACCTAGCGGCCAGCGTAAATATGCACCCTAAGATACGACGGTGTAAGAGACTTATGCCAGTCGGATCTTAGGCTAATGTCGGCGTATCTTGCTTTCTGAATACAGAAAAAAGATACGCCGGCGCAGCTTTGAATTTACCCGGCGTATCTACAGATACACCGGCGTAATTCATTGCTGAATCTAGCCCAATAAGCTTTGCCAGCATTCCCTCCAGAGTCAATATACTGTATTTCAATTGTATTAGTGTGCTATTCAGTATTATGGCACTTTGATTGTTTGTTGACTTATCCTTAGTGCTTATAGGCTAAAGAACATAATGATAGCTATACACTTAATGAGCCAATCAGAGGATTCTTCACAGAATCACGCCAATATAATGAAATCTTATCAATTATCAGTTTTCAGAAAAATGATTCTGATCGGTCTTAAAGTAAAATCTGATTACAGTAAAACCTTGGTTTGAGAGTAACTTGGTTTGAGAGCGTTTTGCAAGACAAGCAAAATGTTTTAATACATTTTGCCTTGATATACAAGCGATGTCCTGATATAAGAGTAGCGTCACGTCACAACTGAGTATAAAAAAAGCAGAGAGGAGCCTCTAAGTGTAGCAATATGGTTACATTTAATGAAGGTACAACATTTAGCAACTTATTGCTACACTTAGAGGTGCCTCGCTTCTCTTTTATACCCTGTAAAAAAAATGCTTTGATATACAAGTGCTTTGGATTACAAGCATGTTTCTGGAACGAATTATGCTCGCAAACCAAGGTTTTACTGTATAGGAAAGTAGATAGATCGCCATGATCATCAAAAAGTGGTCATACATGCATCAATTTTATATACGGTCAGATAATTGATAGATTTATTTTCAAAAATATCATAAACGCACAGATCAAGGGATTCGCCATACACAGACCAAAGTGTTCTGCCTTTCCAATCATATTTTTGATTTGAAAACTGATTGAAACGTATGAGACAAGAGGTGGTTATACACGCATCGATTTTACAGATGATCGAATAACCAGTTGATTCGTTGGTAGAAACATTGCATCCCTCGCAACATACCGAAAGGAAAATAAAATAATGAATTTGAACTGATCGTCTGATATTCTATATACACAGCAGTATATATATATATATATATATATATATATATATATATATATATATATATATATATATTGCTATATATATATATATATATATCTCTATATATCTCTATATACATATAAAATTATATATATATATATATATATATATATATTGAAGCATACTCAATGGACCGCTTAAAGGGGAGGTTCACCCTAAAAACGACTTTCTAGTATTATATATGTACATTACAATACAATTATGCCTATTATGTTTTTTTTTTATGCTGTACATACCTCGGTACAGCTAATTCACCCGTGGCTTCCGGGTTGCGAATCCCGCGGGAGTGGGCGTTCCTAACTTGCTGGTGATTGACGTGATGACCAAAAACTAGCTCCCCCCGTCGCGTAAGCTGCGTCACGATTGCCGAAAGGAGCCGAACGGCGAGTCGGCGCTATACTGCGCCTGTGCACCGCTATTCGGCTCCTTTCGGCAATCGTGACGCAGCTTACGCGACGGGGGGAGCTCGTTTTTGGTCATCATGTCAATCACCGGCAAGTTAGGAACGCCCACTCCCACGGGATTCGCAACCTGGAAGCCAGAGGTGAATTAGCTGTACCGAGGTATGTACAACATAAAATAAAAACATAATAGGCATAATTGTATTGTAATGTGGCGGGCCATTGTAATACTAGAAAGTCGTTTTTAGGGTGGACCTCCTCTTTAATCTTTTCTCTGCCTTCACTCTTTTAGGTTTCTTTGTTTCATATTTTGTTATCTGTAATCTTGTTTCTACACATTGCTGTTTAAAAAAAAAAATGTTTACAAAATAACAACTTGTTGGCTGCAGTTAAAAAGTGTATAAAACTGCAGCAGAATAAAATATCCTGAATGTTATTGTTGGTGTTATCCATACATTGCTGTACGTTGGAATGTTGCAGATAAAAATCTTTTTTTTTTTCCTTCTGAACTAACCAGGCACAACGTGCCTGTGCCCATGCATTTGTTTTTAGAGAACATGAAACAAACTTTAGCTGCCTTGCTTTATTTTGAAGTTGCTTTTGTATCTAGAATATAGAAAACCACTTCCTTCTTTTACAAAGCAAACGCACAACCATTTCCTTTACAGCCAACACAGTCAAATCCGCTGCAATGTATATCACAAATGTGCTACGCAAATAGCTAAACACACAGACACACACATATATACAGTGTGTGTGTATATATATATATATATATATATATATATATATATATATATATATATATATATATATATATATTTATATATATATATTTATACACACTATATTACCAAAAGTATTGGGATGCTTGCCTTTACACGCACATGAACTTTAATGGCATCCCAGTCTCAGTCCGTAGGGTTTAATATTAAGTTGGTCCACCTTTTGCAGCTAAAACAGCTTCACCTTTTCTGGTAACCTTTTCTGGTAAACAAGGTTTAGGAGTGTGTCTAGGGGAATGTTTGACCATTCTTCCAGAAGCGCATTTGTGCGGTCAGGCACTGACGTGGACGAGAAGGTCTGGCTTGCAGTCTCCGCTATAATTCATCCCAAAGGTGTTCTATCGGGTTGAAGGCAGCCCAGTCAAGTTCCTCCACCCCAAACTTGCTCATTCATGTCTTTATAGACCTTGCTTTGTGCAATGGTCCAAATCATTTGGTGGAGGGGGGATTATAGTGTGGGGGGATTATGGTGTGGGGAAGGGAACTCTAATGCCGTGTACAGACGGTTGTTTTTTGTGATGAAACAAAACAACGTTTTATGTGATGAAAAAAAACGACGTTTTTGAAACTTCATTTTCAAAAACGACGTTGCCTACGCACCATCGTTTTTCAAAATGCTCTAGCAAAGCACGGTTACGTTCAGCACGTACGACGGCACTCTGTTCCATTTAAACTCGCTTCATAACTTGCTTGTGAGCATGCGCGGGTTTAAAAACGTTTTCAACGTCGTTTTGCCCACACTATCATTTTAATTGACACAAAAAACTACGTTTTGAAAAACGACACCAAAAATTCGAGCATGTTCGAATTTTTTTTTTGACGTTTTTCAGAAGACATAAAACAACGTTTTCCCCACACACGGTCATTTTAAATGACGTTTTCAAAAACGTTGTTTTTTTTCATCACAAAGAACGACCGTCTGTACACGGCATTAAGGCATCAGCCTACCAAGATATGTTGGACAATTTATGCTCCCAACTTTGTGGTAACAGTTTGGGGATGGCCCCTTCCTGTTCCAACATGACTGCGCACCTGTGAACAAAGCAAGGTCCATAAAGACATGGCTGAGTGAGTTTGGGGGTGCAGGAACTTGACTGGGAGTAAAGCCTTTAAAGGGACGCTAAAGGTTAATTTTTTTTACCTTAATGCATCGGCTGCTGTCAATCATATCCAATGACACAGCGCGCCAGGTGATACAGTGATACAGTGAGCGGCTATAGCCACCGACTGTATCATTGGAGCACACCCGCAAGAACTAACCACCATGCGAGAGAACTCGCATTTAGGTGTTTAGTTCTTGTGGGCAGGACCTGAGACAGCCGCCGGGGGACCCCAGAAGAGCAGGTTCGGTGCCACTCTGTGCAAAATGAGCTGCACAGTGGAGGTAAGTATAACACGTTTGTTATAAAAAAAAAATTGCCTTTAACCCAGTAGAATACCATTGGGATGAATTAGAGCGGAGACTGCAAGCCAGCCTGACCTCACAAATGCACTTCTGGAAGAATGGTCAAACATTCCCAATAGACACACTCCTAATCCCCCCTCCACCAAATGATTTGGACCAGAGCACAAAGCAATGTCTATAAAGACAAGGATGAGCAAGTTTGGGGTGGAGGAACTTGACTGAGCTGCCTTCAACCCGATAGAACACCGTTGGGATGAATTATAGCAGAGACTGCAAGCCAGACCTTCTCGTCCACGTCAGTGCCTGACCGCACAAATGTGCTTCTGGAAGAATGGTCAAACATTCCCCTAGACACACTCCAAAATCTTGTGGACAGCCTTCCCAGAAGAGTTGAAGCTGTTATAGCTGCAAACGGTGGGCCAACTCAATATTGAACCCTACGGACTAAGACTGGGATGCCATTAAAGTTCATGTGTGTGTAAAAGCAGGTGTCCCAAAACTTTTGATGATATTGTGTGTATATGTGTATGTGTATATATATATATATATATATATATATATATATATATATATATATATATATATATATATATATATATATATATATATATATATATATATATATATACATATTACATTTTAAAAATTGTGTAACTCTCTTCAGCTAGTTTTGTGATTCATACGCCCATGCCAAATAACAAAGCTACCAAGGCAACATTGTATTTCCTGTTTGATTTTTGCCATGCCATGCCTGCTTATTGGACAGTGTAATGGTGTAGTTGATCTGTGCATGTTATGCCTAGAATCACTATTTAATGATAGAATGTGGGAAAAGGGGGATATGGGTTTCTAGGCCCCCCTTTTCCTCATGGGAGAACGGCAGCATAGAGGTTTCAAGATCCCCTCTGCAGGGTAAAAGGGCTTGCGTTAGGGAGCCTGTAACTGCCCGCTTGGGCAACCTTGAAACTAGGAGTGGCGAAGTTTCCAGGCCCCCAGGGTCCTCTATATATAGGGGGTCCTGACTGGAATTGTGGCCAGTCGCCATGGAAGAATTTGGCTGTAGGAGCTCCCCAACCCTCCCTCCCCCTTTTTTTTGTCCTGGCCTTTGTAATGTGGTGGGTCACCTTTAAAAAAAAAAATTAATAATAAATAATTTTGTTATTGATAACTGATGAAAGGGGGACAGTTTAATAAATCCTGTTGTGGTTTTGTAATACAGCTCGAGCTGTAATAGCTGAGCTGAATAAATGGTCGTTATATATATATATATATATATATATATATATATATATATATATATATATATATATATATATATTTAAGTCGGTTTAAAATAAATTCCTATGGTGAATTTTAAGTGAATTGTTTATAAGTTATTAATAAAATAAAACCAATAATAAAGGCCGCGGCCATATATTTATTCCACATAATCTTGAGTGGTTGTTTGTTATTTAAATAATGTCTGGTGGTCATTTGAAATTGCTGCCTGTTGTCCCATCTCTTAATTATTATTTTCGTATCATGACTAGCAGCACTGCAGCGTTAATGTTTTCTATATAAATAAAAATAATCAACCTTATTTATTAGGACACATTGCAGTCACCCCTGCCAAAGGTCTTCTTATGACACCTCGAATGTGATGTGTTATTGGTTGTAATGGATAACTATCACCACTGAATTGTGCATTGCTTCTGTACATACACATTCTTTATTAAACATGGACTTATGTTTTCTGAATGTTGGAGCTTTTGTCTGTATAACACACAATCATTTTCTATCAGCTGGTTAATCATCTCCAAGAACGTGTTTAGGTTAGCTGCTGTAGCTACAATAGGCAAGTGGAGAATTACAAGGTTGTAATGGGTGCACACACTTCCACATGCCTAGAAAGAAAATGCTTTCTACCCTAAGAAGAATTTAGCTTTCAACAATGGCGTTTAAGCATGCCCCACAGGCACTCAACCTCTTCATTGCTTATGTACAAGTAGATCACAGCGATGTCTTCCAGGTACTGAGATGTCTTCGTATTTTTGGACGCGATCCATAACAGACGCATGGTTTTATTTGGGGATTAGGCAGAGCACTTGACAGCCAAATGTTGTTTTATAAACACCATCAATATGGCAGCAACATAGTATGTCTCAGAAGGACATTTCGGTTTGGGAACAAAGACTGTGCAAAAAAAGAAACAAGAGACTCTGCAATATACAGTGTATCAATTGAATGTGCCAATCAACAATAAGGGACAATTCACAATGTTGCAATATGATAAAACACACATTTTACCTTGACAAATAGAGCTACTCCAAAGAGCTACTCCAACACACCAGAGCATCAGCAAAAGTACATGGGTTTTAGTGCACCACAAACTACAGATGTGAACCATTTATGCGTAGTAAGAAGCTGTATTCTAGTAAAGGTTGCAAGTACATTAAAAACTGTGTTGATATGCGCCAACTGCCCTCTTCAAATGAATGGGCTGCCAAACCACAGAGCATGTTAAAATGTTCATTTAGGTGTAGAGGGGGGGCTTTGCTTGTCTTTATCTGGCCCCTGGGGCACTATCCCACCAACTGACACCAAATATGGGACACCATTCCACCCACTGACACCATCAATCCATCAATAGCACTATTCTTCCCATTGACACCAACAATGGGGCTCTCTCATTAAAACCAATGATGGGGCATTGCTTATGCCCACTGGTGCCGGTGTCCTGCTGAAAATGTTTCCCTGGCGGATAAGGACCACCCTGTACTGTGCAGGCGCGGCGCTTGCGCAGCACAAACTCAACTGAGCCTCCGAAAATAGCCGGAGATGTAGAGCTGAGAGTCAGCTCTACACTGCGCACTGACTATGATACAAGCCGCACGCTCCCGATGCTAGTGTTACTCTGCAAGGGGTGGGGGGATTTTAGCAATAAAGTACACATCTTAGCGGGGGAACACATTGCAAAACTCAACCATCAACAGTGCAAAATCCGCCCTTCATGCTAAGACGTGTACTTTATCGCTAAAATCACCCCTGCCCCTTGCAGAGTAGCACTAGCATCGGGAGCGTGTGACTTGTGTCATAGTCTGTGCACAGGCACCGTGTAGAGCTGACTCTCAGCTCTACATCTTCGGCTATTTTTGGAGGCTCAGTTGAGTTCGTACTGCGCAACCGCCGTGCCTGCGCAGTACAGGGGGTCCTTATTCACCGGGGGGAACTTATTCGGCAGAACACTGGGGCATTTTCTACTCCCATTGGCCACAGTCCACGCTCCCTAAAGCAGATAGTAAACTGTCACTTTGCTTGGAAAGTTTGGAGACCCCTGGTCTAGTGTGAAGTTGCTCAACTAGGATTCCTCCAGAGGTCAATAGGGGTTCTTTCAGCAATGAGACATTTCTGCCACTCAGATAAGTTCTGACTGACACCATTGGTCTTTTTATCTGTAAGGCCTCGTACACACGACCGAGGAACTCGATGGGCGAAACACATCGTTTTGCTCGTCGAGTTCCTTGTTAGGCTGTCGAGGAACTCGACAAGCCAATTTTCTCCATTCCCGTCAAGGAAATAGAGAACATGCTCTCTTTTTGGCTCGTCGAGTTTCTCGACAGTTTCCTGGACGAAAATGTACACACGACCGGTTTCCTCGTCAAAAAAATATCTCCCAGCAAGTTTCTTGCTGGTTTTTGCCGAGAAACTCGGTCGTGTGTACGAGGCCAAAGAGGCTTATTCTTCCCAATGACTACAAGTGTAAGGAGCATTTTCCCCCACTGATCAGGTATCATGAATTGTAGATAAAGTCATTTTTGGCATAGGTTCCCTGAGACTGGAACGTTATTTGGATGGGTTCCTCTATGTTGAAAAGGTTGAGAAAGGGTAGAGGTTGGGAAAAACTGTTTTACATATCTGATCCCCACTCCCCCGGCAGGCAGTGCTCCCCTATGCTCTGGTCAAGTACTCGCTGATACCGAGATACCAATAGCTTTGCGGTGAGATTTGAGCCCATACAAAATAAATAAGCTCAAATTGCATTACAAAAAGTCGCATGTAATTTGAACAGAAATGTGGTCCAATTCCTGTCCGAATCGCATGTGGTTTCCCGCACCACTCCTGTGTGAACCCATGCTGAAGTCACTATGATAAACCTGGGTTCACACAGGAGCAGTGCAGGAAACCGCATTCATGTTCAAATCGTTTGTGATTCTTTGTAAAGTAGGTTTAGCCCATTCATTTTGTATGGGCTCAAATTGCACCATAAAGGTATCGGTTTTAGGTACAAGTACTCAGGCAAATGCTTAGTATTGGCCAGGGGTCAAGTCCTGTGGAAAAAAGTGTGGGAACTCCCACATTAGATCCACTCCCCCACCAAAAAAAAATAAAAAATGATACGCTCATATGCATAATTACTAAACCGCATGTTTTCTTTTTTTCGATCCACTGTACCTGTAACTGTAAAGCAAGTTCTTTCTAAATCCTGCGATAACTCGCGACAGACCTCCGCAATGTCTCCTGGGAACAATGACAAAAGCTCCCAGGAGACATTGCGGCATCAAGGAAGTGACAGAATACCCGCACACTACCCGATAAATCCATATACAGGAAGTGGCCAGTAACATAAAGGATTACTAAGGTTCGCCTGCCCCTGACAGTGACTCGAGCTGCGCATCGCGCTTAGTGAAGGATTGGCTTGGGCGGCTCGGCTGCTCTCGGCTGCTCTAGTCCTGCAAAGGGAACTGAGTTCCTGCTGTGAAAAAAGTGCAGGAACTCCGTTCCCACGCATTCCCGCAGGACTTGAGCCCTGGTATCGGCACTGATAACCCTAGGATAAACAGAAGACTATCCTCAGACAGGAATGTTAAAAAAGCAGACTCCATGGACCACTTGTTTTTTTTTCAGTCTTCTATTTTTCTATATGGAAGATTAAGGCAATTTGAGAAGAAGGCAACCGGTCCTTCCCTACAGTTTTCGCAAAACGTCATTGCTCATGAGTTATGATTTTTCACCATAACTTATATTACAATCCTGCTATTACTTTGGAGATGTTAGGTCATATTTGACCAATACCAGCAAGGCCAGGGCTGCTGTTAAAAATCACAGGGCCTTATACAGCCTACCTGACAGGCCAACCCCCCCCCCACCCCCCGAAATATATCAAAACAATATTTTCACAAACAAAGACAATAAAATCATTATTATCAGACAAAAAAACATAACAGAGAACCTGTGTGAATTAGCCCCTTTTAAAATAGTTTTTAAAAAGCTTTAAACATTTTTTTTATATATAATTTTTTAAAGAATGTTAAACTTTATTAAAATGTATTTTATTTTACAATTTGTTATTTTTTTTTTACGAGACGGGTAAGCCAGCAGTGCCGTGGGGGGGGGGGAGCACAGTGACAGGGGGCACACAGGGGAGATCAGAAGCAGGCAGAATAGGGAGGGGGATTGGTGTGGGGGAAGTAATTCTGTAACTGCCCCTCCATACTACTACAATGATTCCCTCTGCTGTCCGGGGCCCCCTACAGGAGGACTGGTTGTCCCCCCTATCAGCGGCCCTGAGCAAGACATCTTATATAGTAGGTCTTCTCTCATCAATAAATTCAGTATTTGGAGAAGGCTGTTTGTGAAATGAAACAATTGCAATAAAGTCAAGTGAAAAAGAAATCTTCTAAATAGCAGGAACATATAAGTATTGCAGGGTGCCCTCCTGCTTACAGACAACAAACATGCTTCAACTAGTCTAGAATGCTGTAACTTCATTATAGAGATAGGCAATGGTGAACACTGCTCATTTCAGTAGCTAATTAATCATAGTGCTAGATAATTATACAGATCAGACCTTCAATTCTCAGAATGTCACAGGAAATTAACCTTGAAACCTAAACAGACAGTACAATGCGTGTGTCAGCTCTCATACCCACACACCATTGTGTTTACAGGAGCATACTCTTAAGTAATAAGCTTTCCAAATAAAACTCTCCAGTTAGTGACATTAGAGTGACTTTGTACCAAGTTCCAACGTAGACGTTCTGTATTATGGTAGCAGACACTATAGGATGCCTATGCTTACCTAACCAGTACCTCTCTGCCACCCACTCTGCCTACTGTATGTATCAGCAGACCCGGTACTTCCAAATGTAAACAAAACTGTAGCTCTCCTTTATGTCTTCTACAATTAAGCAGCTAATTGCCAGGCACACGCACTTTTCCGAGGGGACGTGTGGTTAGCCCTGCGTGGCTATTGACTTTAGACAGTTCCAATATATCTATAGGGTAGCACAGTGACTTAGTGGTTAGCCCTTCTGCACTGCAGCACTAGAGTCCTCAATGTGAATCCCAACCAGGACTCTACCTTCATGACATTTGCATGTTCTCAGTGTGATTGTGTTGGTTTCCTCCAGGTGATCCAGTTTCCTCCTACCTTCCAAAAACACGCTTCAAGAAAAAAAAAAACACGCTTCAATTCCTTCAATTCCTACGGCAGTGTAGGCCTGGTGTCTCTTGGACTCACAGTGCAATTGACCCTGCCTCGTGGGGGGATACAGAGTAGGTGGGGTGACTGTTATCTGGCGATGGTGGCTTGGTCAGTTCCACCATCGCGTATGATGGGAGATGGGCTGAAGGTTCTTTGGCTGGACTATATGTCATCCAACTATTCAATAATATGCATTATGTTTGATACTGTATACTGGATGTTGTAATTTCTAAACAAATGTCATTTTTCTCTCTATAGAGCTATAACTATTTTGGTCACGTCCTACTCCCCTGATGAAGCCAATGTCTTGGCAAAACTAGTAGGGAAGACTTGACCGCTATTTAATCAATTGTACTACAGTCAGAGGGTTTGTTTTTTATTGTTGTCCATATCTCTGTTAGGCCACCCAGAGACAGTTTACATTTCAATCTATCTATGAGCAGGCTGGTTGTACTGAAGTTGATCCATCAATCCACTTCAGTATAACCAGCCTGATGTTTTTTTTGCCCGATCAGCAGTGGTCCTTGTATTCTGCTGGTAGGGAAGGCTCCCCACACTCTCCGCTGGCAGAACACAATAGAAGTGCAGGGAGCCTTCCCTACTAGCAGAATACAAGGACCACTGCTGGTAGCTATCGCGACCGGGAGAGATCGGGCAAAAAAAACAAAAACATCAGGCTGGTTGTACTGAAGTGGATCGATGGAGCCACTTCAGTACAACCAGCCTGCCCATAGATGGATCAAAATTCAAACTGTCTATGGCTGGCCTAACAGAGATATAGACAACAATAAAAACCCGACAGGTGTCCTAATCTGTTTCCACCCTATCCAAAACGAAAAAATAAATAAAAAATTATGTAGAAATACTTTAACATTAAAAAAATATATATATTAGGTCGCCGTATTTACTTGTAATTCTGTTGTATGGGTAATACCTTAAAGCGGAGCTTCACCAAATTTTTTTTTTTTTCAAAGGCAACTGTATTGATGTTATTATTTTAAAATCGCCTCTGTAATTCATTTATTTTTTATAAAACAAACCTTTTTTTTCTGTGTTGCGCGCTTCCATCTTGCTTGTGGGCATGTGGAGCCCACTAGGATACTTTTCCGGGATAAAGGTGCTGCTGGGTAACCAGCATGCACCTCGTGATCTCGCTCATGCGCATTAAACACACGTTGCAGCGCAGGAAACGTCTCTGGGTTGCCGTCACATTTCTGCCTTTGCTATCTCGTGATGCTGAGAGGTGGCAATGCCCACTGACTCCTGGGAATCATGACACACATCTCCAAGGAGCCAGGGCGCCGCAGGAAATCACATACAGTGCCGCGGAGGGGAGAAACAGGAAGAGAGAAAGAGCCTTGAAAACAAGGTAAACTAGGAGAAAAAATAAAAAAGAATTGCCCAATGCAGTTATTATGGACTGTTTAAAAGCTAATGATGAGAAGATTATAAAGTGGGTGGAACTCCGCTTTAATATTAGACAGTTTTCAGTTCAAAATATTATAGTTAAAAAGAAAAAAAAGGAAAAAATGTCTGTAGAACTCCAGATTTCGATAATTACATGCTGTCATTGCTGATTGTCTAGTGGATTGAGCTATTGCAGATAATTTGTAGATAAGAACTTGAAAGACTTCTTGATTTGTTGCTCTTATCCTGTGACAACGTAATGCTCCTGTTTTTACAAAAACAGACATGTTCACATGCAGAGCTTCGGGGAAAAACCAAGTGTCAGACTCTTGTCAGTGGATAAAAGCTGTCAGTGTACTCTGGGATGGAGCTTTCACGTGACAGGCCGTCCTGGTCTCCTTTGTACTTCATCCATCTCCCTCATACTAGTTATCTGCAGCCCTAGCTTCGCTCATAAGGTAATATATGATGAACCTGCATACGTGTTGGTAAAATCTCACCATCTCATCCCAGGAGAAATATTATTTCAGCAAACAAGTCGTCATGGAAGTGAAGGAGAATGCCCGGGATTACTTTACCCAGCGCACAGGCATGCTGCCTTCTCTCTGTTTGCTTTAGTTTTATGAATACACAGGAATCTTCTGTAATTTTCAATACGTGACTTCTCATAAATATTGGGTGGAACACTGTAGGATGCTTTATTTACCTTTTTCCTTTTTTACTGTACATATAATCCTAATGTTTACCCAGAAGCCACAGAATCATTTAAGGCTCCATGCACACTGAAGCTGATAAAAGCTATAAAAAAACGCCAGTAGCTTTGCAGGGAGCATTTTTAAGTTTTTTAGCGTTTTTGCAATAGCTTTAATCAGCGTTTTTCAGTGTAGCTTTTTTTTTTTCCCTTTTTTTTTAAAATGGATTAAAAAACGATTGCACCTGCGTTTTTGAGAGGTTTTAAGCATTTTTGAGCGTTTTCTGCGTTTTTCAGCGTTTTGCGTTTTTGAGCGTTTTTTCCCCGCCAAAAAACGGCACTTTGAACGCAGATTTCGGGCGTTCAGAAAAAAGCCAATAAACTCCAAAGCTCATTAACACTAAAAAACTTTGCTGGCAAAAAAATATGCCTCTGGGTGCCCTTATCCTTTAATAGCACACCAAACATAATGCGATTCTTTCGCCAAAACGCAGCTTTAAAAATCGCCCCCAAGGTAGCAGGAGTTTCTTTTTGAGAGACACATGTGCATAGGGCAGGTCGTTCAGTTGAATGGGCTAGCCTAATTCCAAACGTAGAATCGCTTTTTGAAATTCGCAAATGGAGCCTTAAAGTAAACCCCCAAAAAAACAAAAACCTGCAAGACAAAGGCATAATGAGCTAGTATGCATAGCATACTAGCTCATTATATATTACTTACCTTACATGGAAGCCCCCGCTGCGGCCCTCGTACCTCCCTCCGGCCAGCGACATCTCTCCCAGAGTTACTTCTCGGTATTGCGGGATCAGGCGCTGTGATTGGCCGGAGCCGCGATGGCGTCACTCCCGTGCATGCGCGCGGAAGCCGTCGGTGACGGATCACTCAATGAAGCAACAGCACATACGCATGTGCCGATCACATCGGCACATTCAGATACGAGGGATATCTCCTAAACCTGGTTTAGGAGATATCCGGGGTAGCTATAGGTAAGCCTTATTATAGGCTTACCTGTAGCAAAAAGTGGTTGTAAAGGGTTTACAAGCACTTTAAAGTGTTACTAAACCTACAACAGTAAAATCAGTCTGTATATGCAGTAAAGCATGCTTGTTATACTCACTATGGAACCTAAGGGGTTAATCCTCCACATTGAGTAAAAAGGCTGTTTGATTCTGTCTTCTCTGATCCTCCCCTACTTCCACAGTCCCCAACCCATCTCCTGTTAGCACAGAGACTTGGAGGCACTCTGCACATGTTCAGTTTGGTGCATATTAATAAAGATTTTATTACATTTTTTTTCGGGAGGGTGCATGTGATCAGCACAGGACCAATCAGTGCAGACAGTCCCATCATGCCTCTGGGAGTAATTGTAACTGCCAGCCTTGCAATGCCTCATGGGAAATGTAGTTCCACAGCAGCTGGAGGGCCCCAGGTTGCCTACCCCTGTTTTATATGAACTGCATAAATAAGGTAGGAATTTTAAGGATTCATACAAGTGGAAATGTAGGAAAGGCCCATGAAGAAAGGCAGGTAGGCATGTCGTTGTGTCCTTTTCTCTGCCTCTATGCATTTCCTAACATGTCTGCTAAAAAGATAACATATTTGATAAGAAAGAACTTTTCAACGTCTACATCTCAGCGATAACAGAACGAGGAAGTGACGGATTGTTCACATACCAAGCTATTAAACTGTTTTGGTGAAATGTATCTCTAAAAACAACAACCAAAAAAATAAAATCGTTTTTTCGTGTTTTTCTTTTCAGTCACACATGAGAGAAAATGGTTTACAGCGTTGTCAGTCTGCGGTCGTGCATCATTCAAGGATGTATGTGTTGAAGTGTAGTTGCAGATGTCACTTTTTCACAATGCTAAAGTATCCACGCACATCTGAGAAAAGAGACATGAATGAAATACAAGGTTAGCGGAAGTACGTGGAGTTAATGGGGCTAAAGTGATGAAAAATATTGAGTGGGATGCGAGAACATGAAACGAAAGGCAATCTATAAATCATAAATACAAAAGGAAATGTGACTTTGGAAAACAGATGCTGAATCAGTGCTGCAGCAGAGCTTGGCGTGGTCACAGGTTTTAACCACTTCATTACTGGGCACTTAAACCCCCTTTGTGCCCAGATAAATTTTCAGCTTTCAGCGCTGATACATTTTGAATGACAATTGCGCGGTCATACAACACTGTACCTAAATGATATTTTTATCATTTTTTTTCCCACAAAGAGAGCTTTCTTTTGGTGGTATTTGATCATCTCTGCGATTTTTATTTTTTGTGCTATAGACATAAAAAGACAGAATATATAGAAAAAAAACACAATATTTTTTACTTTTTGTTATAATAATATCCCAATTTTTTTAAAAAAAATAAACATTTCCCTCGGTTTAGGCCAATACGGATTCTTCTACATATTTTTGTTAAAAAAAAAATCGCAATAAGCGTATATTGATTGTTATAGCGCCTACAAAATAGGGGATAGATTTATGATTTTTTTTTTTTTACTAGTAATGGCGGCAATCTGCGATATTTTTGTCAGGCCTGCGATATTGCGGCGGACGTATCGGACACTTTTGACACAATTTTGGGACCATTCACATTTATACAGCGATCAGTGCTATAAAAATGCACTAATTACTGTATAAATGTGACTGGCAGTGAAGGGGTTAACACTAGGGGGTGAGGAAGGGGTTAAATGTGTAGCCTGGGTGTGTTCTAACTGTGTGGAGGGAGGGGACTGACTGGGGGAGGTGACCGATGCTGTGTCCCTATGTACAAGGGACACAGATCGGTCTACTCTCTCCCTGACAGGACGTGGAGCTCTGTGTTTACACACAGAGCTCCACGTCCCTGCTGTCACCGCCGATCGCGGGTACCTGGCAGACATCGCGGCCGCCAGGCACACGCATCGGCTCCCGAGCGATGCGCCGTGAACGTTGATTCACCGATGCGCGCCCCCAGCGGCACGCACGGGGAATGACAACAACAGGACGTCCAAAGACGTCCACTCGGCACTTGAGAGACGCGCTGTGGATGTCTTTCGTCCATAGCGCGGATCCCAAGTGGTTAAAGAAAAAGGGTAATAACATAGTTTCAATATAGAAACATAGAAGAGCGATGGCAGAAAAAAAGACCAAGTGGTTTATTATGGAGTCTGCCCGTTTTTTTTTTTTAGCCTCCGCTCACACCGAATCTGACTTTGATATTGTGCGATTCCACTTGAAATCGCACAATTTCAAAGGCGCATGTCAGTGAGACTTCAGGTGTGAATTGGCTGACAATTGTGAGACTTCATGCAAGTCACAACTAAAAATTGCCAAAAATACTGCAGGAACTGCTTTTTAAAATTGCACTGCAAAGTCAGCATCACATCGATCTGAAACGTTCCATTGGTGACAATAGGATATGATTTGTCATGTGATTGGGATCTGCCAAGTCACATCACAAGTAGCACCAGTGTGAACAGGGGCTTATACTTTTTTTTTTGGTTACTTTTTTGTATAGATCTATGTTTGTCCCAAGCATGTTTGAATCCCCTTACTGTTGACTGACTCACTACCTCTGCTGGAAGTCTATTCCAAGCATCAACTACTTTTTCGTTAAAATAATACGTTTTAAGATTCGTTTTGAACGTTCCACCTGCTAGTCTAAGGTCATGTCCCCATGTTCTTGATCTTGGCTCTCCTGAACCTTATTCGCCCCCTTAATGTATTTAAGCGGTTCCCGACCGGCCGCCACAGTTTTACTGCAGGAGAATGTCTCCCCTGGGCGAGCCGCCATAACTGTCTGTCGGCCCTTTAACACACACAGATCCCGGTTCTCGCTCTGTCACGAGCGATTGCGGGTGCCCGGCAGTCATCGCGCCCGCTGGGCACGCCCATCGGCTCCGGAGACAAGCTGTGGGCCAGCGCCGCCGATGTTCCACATAGGACGGCTCGCCCAGGGGAGCCAACCTGCTGCAGTATAACTGCGGTGGCTGGTCAGGAAGAGGTTAATGCAGGGCATGCATTTAAGTGTAGAACCACGTTAACTCTCTCTAGATCTTCAGACAACCACACAATCAAGGAATCATGGCAAATATAATTTTATTACACGATTCTCTGCAAACTGGATGAATATACATACCTATATTGAGATGAAGTAAAACCAATTTGCCTAGTTTGCAAATTAATTCACCTATCCCTAGATATTATGAAAGTTAAGTAAAAGAGTTATGGCATAATTGCAGGTACTATGATTTGTCTCAAGAACATTTTGCCATAAAAAATCTGTTGCATCCTAATAACCAGGCATTTCTGATCTTCTTAATATTTACATATGTTGTGAAATTCAGTAGACTGTAAGCTCCTTGAGGGCAGGGACTGATGTGAATGTACAATATATGTAAAGCACTACGTAAATTGTCAGCTCCATATAGGTACCTGTAATATTGTTTATTCTAAAAATACAATATGCTTGATTAAAGAACTTTGGTTTGTGACAGTAAAAGATGTACTGGATCCAGTTTATAAGAATGCATGTCTCTATTGCCTACACTGGCCAGATATTTTCGTATTTGTCTATCATGCTGCAGTGAAATGGTTACTGGTAAATAAGTGACTACCAGGGCTTTTTCACGCCACTTCTGTTGGGCTGCGTTGCTCAACAAAGGCAATCTGAAATCTATTGTTTGCAATAGGCCCGGTTCAGCCCAATGCCCTGTGCGAAAATGGATCATGCTGAATTTACATAATTTTTTTTTTACTGGTACTTACATAGCGCCATCAATTTACGCTTTATATATATATTATACATTCATATCAGTCCCTGCCCTCAAGGAACTTACAATCCAAGGTCCCCAACTTAAATATACACATACTAGAGTCAATTTAGACAGGAGCCAATTAATCTACCAGCATGTCTTTGGCGTGTGGGAGGAAACCCACACATCTACAGGGAGAACATGCAAACTCCAGGCAGGTAGTGTCATGGTTGTGATTCAAACTGGTGACCCTAGTGCTGCTAGGTGAAAGTAATACCACTGTGCTTCCTATTTAGCTGGAAAAGCAGTGGCTGGGGGTCTACACATGCATCAGTCCTTGACCTCAAGGACCTCACAATATAAGGTCCCTAACTCACATTCATACATACACATAGTAGGGCCAATTTAGACAAGAGCGAATAAAGCTACCAGCATGCAGCCCAACATACTACACATGCAACAGTACAATGGTACTTTTACAATTTAGGGCCCTTTCCCACGTATGGATCCCATGAGGATCCGTACCTTTCTTATCCGCTTGCTCAGCGGGGATCGCTCTGTTGATCCCCGCTGAGCCAGCAGATGACAGCACGGTTCCCCTATGGGGAGATCGGATGAACATGGTCTGTCTGTCCGTGTTCACCCGATCCACTCTGCAGATGGATGGAAAAATAGGATTTTCCTCCGTCTGCAGAATCGGAAACATAACGGGGACCGATGAGATCGGGTGTCAGCGAATGTTCATCCGCTGACACCCGCTATCCTATAGGGATTAATGGATGTAATGGATGAATTAATGGATGAATGAAATACGGATAAACTGTACACATGTGTAAAAGGGCCCTTGACTAAATCCATTCTAGATGATGCAAGCAAACATTTGTTTGGTTGCTTTTTGCCCCTTAAAATTTCCTTTGCTTCAGTATTTACAACTGAAACACAATAAGATTTGAGGTTAGGCAGAATACAAGAAGGATCGATTACAGGAACTGAGTTGGGAGCGAGTCAAATTGTTGTAGAGAATATTGTGCAGCATCTTCTTTTTTGTTGGCATACAGCACTAGTCATATTGCCTTTTGTTTTTCCTATCATTTTTGCATTAACTTAGTTCTCTTAAATGAAAACAGTTCCTTAGAACATTAGATTCTGGAAGGTAGTTTTGCTTGAACCTTAGTTCTCTTAAATGAAAACAGTTCCTTAGAACATTAGGTTCTGGAAGGTAGTTTTGCTTGAACCCTAGTTCTCTTAAATGAAAACAGTTCCTTAGAACATTACATTCTGGAAGGTAGTCTTGCTTGAACCTTAGTTCTCTTAAATGAAAACGGTTCCTTAGAACATTAGGTTCTGAAAGGCAGTCTTGCTTGAACCTTAGTTCTCTTAAATGAAAACAGTTCCTTGGAACGTTAGGTTCTGGAAGTTAGTCTTGCTTGAACCTTAGTTCTCTTAAATGAAAACGGTTCCTTAGAACATTAGGTTCTGAAAGGCAGTCTTGCTTGAACCTTAGTTCTCTTAAATGAAAACAGTTCCTTGGAACGTTAGGTTCTGGAAGTTAGTCTTGCTTGAACCTTAGTTCTCTTAAATGAAAACGGTTCCTTAAAACGTAAGGTTCTGGAAGGTAGTCTTGCTTGAACCTAAGTTCTCTAAAATGAAAACAGTTCCTTGGAACGTTAGGTTCTGGAAGGTAGTCTTGCTTGAACCTTAGTTCTCTTAAATGAAAACAGTTCCTTGGAACGTTAGGTTCTGGAAGGTAGTCTTGCTTGAACCTTAGTTCTCTTAAATGAAAACGGTTCCTTAGAACATTAGATTCTGGAAGGTAGTCTTGCTTGAACCTTAGTTCTCTTAAATGAAAACAGTTCCTTAGAACATTAAATTCTGGATTCTGGAAGGTAGTTTTGCTTGAACCTTAGTTCTCTTAAATGAAAACTTCATTAGAACATTACATTCTGGAAGTTAGTCTTGCTTGAACCTTAGTTCTCTTAAATGAAAACAGTTCCTTAGAACGTTAGGTTCTGGAAGGTAGTCTTGCTTGAACCTTAGTTCTCTTAAAAGAAAATGGTTCCTTAGAACATTAGATTCTGGAAGGTAGTCTTGCTTGAACCTTAGTTCTCTTAAATGAAAACAGTTCCTTAGAACATTAGATTCTGGAAGGTAGTCTTGCTTGAACCTTAGTTCTCTTAAATGAAAACAGTTCCTTAGAACATTAGATTCTGGAAGGTAGTCTTGCTTGAACCTTAGTTCTCTTAAATGAAAACAGTTCCTTAGAACATTAAATTCTGGATTCTGGAAGGTAGTTTTGCTTGAATCTTAGTTCTCTTAAATTAAAACAGTTCCTTAGAACATTAGATTCTGGAAGGTACAGTAGTCTTGCTTGAACTCCTTCCATATGCCTGTGGTTTGCAGAGCATGGAAAATATACCTGCCCACCCACCTTCTACTTAACTACTCAACCTAATCTCAGTATAAAACAAAATTGAAAAAAACAGACATGTGTAATCGCTTGTTTTAGTCAGTGCCAGTTCATGCAGAAAAGTATGCAGCTCTACTGAAACACTATACCATTAAGGGACACGGAAAGAAGACTCATTAGCTAGGTGCATACTTTTCGGATGCTTTCAGAGATTTAATAGAGACATTTGTGGAAAATTTCTAATTTTCAATATTTTATTCTGTTTACTTTTGCAAATATGATCACATTACTTTACATGTATATGTTTTTTTATGATTAGTCAATGTTGAAATATCTGCTCACCTTTGTTTTAGCAACAAAATAAAAAAATATGTCAAAACTGTATTATCAGGAGACATGTATTACTCATCTTTATTGATTATAACCCATGGTCAAGGGAAAGTGTCCCTTCTAGTCGTTCTCAAGCATGCAAATTATTGTGATCCAGGTTGACTTTTGTATGAGTTTTGTACACTTTTAACACATTTCTGGTTTTTGAAACATCTGTAAAAGGTCATATGTCTTTTTAGTCAGATGTGTCTGTTTTAGAGATAAAAGTAGATCTCCAGGAGAGTAGCATTGAACATAGGATATACACACCCCCACCCATTTCCAGCATTCCAGCCTAACAAAAAGTGTGTGTTTAGGAGCCAGATGACACAGGAGGGATCTATTAAACAATCACTGCTTCAGCCACTATGTGAGAAAGGTCATAAGCAGAGGCCATACCACTGGAGGTGTAGTAAACTCCATGTGCCATTAAAAAGGGAACATCTTCTTCATACCTTAGGGCAGGATGATTACTGTAGTTTCTCTCAATATGTTCTTAGAGGAGTGTTGTACTATGTCAGTCATTGATTAAGAAATGTTTGGCCTTTAAGTGATACTCTTTATTGCCTAAATTAGGTGTTAAAAATTTAGTTTAGCCAACAAAGGGGTCGATATACTAAAACTGTAGAGTGTAAACTCTGCAAAGAAAATAATCAACTCCCATTTTTTTTTGTCAAAGCCTAAAGTGATTGTAAAGGAATTTTTCTTATAAAAAAAAAAAAAAAAAAAACATGGAATACCTACCTGCTCTGTGTAGTAGTTTTGCACAAATCAGCCCCAATCCTCGTCTTTTCAGGTCCCCTGTCTGCGCTTTGGGCACCTCCCCCTTGCAGAGTGCCCCCATAGCAAGCCAGTTGCTGTGGGGTCACTCACATGTGGTCGCCCCATCGTCGGCTTTCTGCGTTCATAAGACACGGAGAGCGTGGGGGAGGCACACGGAGACCCCCCCGGCCTGCCTGCAGCATAAGAGAGGAGGAGAGAGTAAGGACGAGCGCTCCAGAAAGACACCCGCCCCATTTTCGGCGCCATTATCGGCGTGAATTCTCTTTCGGCAAATTGCCGAAAAAAAGGCAATTTTCGACCGAAATTTCGGTGCATCCCGAGTTTTCAACCCCTTCTTTGGGGTTAAAAGCGCCCCACTAGCGGCCGAAAAGCACCGCCTAAACAGCGCTGCTAAAATGAGCGCCGCTTTAGCGCTAATGTGGCTGCGGTCCCAGTGTGAAAGGGGTCTTAAAATTTTGTTCAAACCTTGCTGTTTACACATGCCTGGCACACTGGCAGTAGAGTGATCCTACTATTCCTAGGTGCAGTTTCCTGTGCCACCTCTTCCCTTCCAACCTCCCCATTGAGCAATGATTCTAAGTGGTGCGCAGTGGGGCTGTTTGGCCAAAGGCTTTATGGGCTCGCAGTGCAGAACCATTTGATTTTCATGTACTAATTTTGCTGTTACTTCCATGAACTAAGGTGATAATTGTGACTCAAGGGTAACTTTTTCAGAACACAGGAAAATATTTTTTCAGTTTGCCGCTTGAACACCACAACGTGCCACTGCTCAAGTTATAAGTCAGCATATATGGGCTTTTTCCAATATATAATATATGGACTTAATTGTAAACTTTATTGGAGTGTCTGATCCATGTCACCATGCTGGCTGCCCTTATCACTTTAAAGTCCACAGAACCCCCTGTTTACAGATTTGACAATAACAGCATAAAAAAATCTATAAAGGCCTAGAACTACCATATCAAATGGGGGGGGGGGGGGTAAACCAGTTATAAAAACACATTTTTTGTATCTTTAAAAAATATATATCTAATAGTGCACAAAAAATATCAGTATATACATAGAATATAAACAACATCATGCGTTGATTCCTGTTTACTGTGAATTGCCTACTAAACATATGGACGAGTAACATGCTCTTCTTTATTGATGACTAATCAAGTCACAGTGACAGATATTTTACTGAATTGTGTGCTTTTAAATTTGCATATTAAGATTTATTCTCCCTAATTAGTATTTTATTTGTGTGTATAAATAAATAACTGTTCAAATGATGTTTTTTTATTAAATGCAACATTTTTGTATGTGCCAATCAAAGCTAATTTAGATAAAATTAATTAACGCAGCAGAGCACAAGAAACGCATGCAAGCACACCAATGCTGGTGATCTAGAACTAATGCTAATTGAAACATTTTCACCACGTCTAAAGAAATTCAAATATTGTTATGTAATGTCTTATTTCTGTTTACCATTGGGAGCACATTTGTTGGGATTGTGAAATAAATTATATGAAAATCACATAATTATGTGAAGTTAATTACAAATGAATAAAAAAGGAAGTGTCAGAAATTACAGATGGAGTTTATCATTGTCTCTTGGTAATACCAAGAAGTATTTTGCCATTGTTACACATTACAAATTCACTGTACATTCACCCATCCACGCTATTGCAATGCAGTAATGTGAATGTGCTTTTTTGCAATGCTCATTGCATGTGTTTGTGCAATGTGGTGTTGCAATGTACATATCTTACAAGTGTTCGAGCAATGCAGAATAAATGTCAACCCAATGCACAATGCTGGTGATCTGGCGTTGTAGCTCATCGCAACACATAGCAACACACTAATGTGTTGCAGTTCACTGCCAAGAATGAACTTTATTTTGGTGTGTTGTGCTGTGTTTTAAGCAGCCCATCCAAATGAATATGATGCCTTAGGGCCCTTTCACACGGGGCGGATCAGTAATGATCCGCCTCCGTGTGTCCGTAAAGCTCAGCGGGGATCCTCTGTAAAATCCCAGCTGAGCCGTCGGCTGACAGGGTGGTCCCAGCACACTGTGCAGGGACCGCCCTGTCTTTCCTCCATTCTCCCCTATGGGGGGATCGGATGAACACGGACCGTGTGAAGGCGATCATGCCGTCACTGTTGGCTCCCGCACTCATCCACGGGAGTGATGTAATCGCTACTCCAGCCAGTCACAGCGCCGGAGCAGTGATACCCGGAAGTTACTCCGGGAGAGATGTCAGCAGCGGAGGAGGTGATCGAGGACCGATGCGGGCGCTTCAATCTCAGGTAAGTAATTCATAATTAGCTAGTATGCCTTTGTCTTGCAGGGTTTAGAGAGGGTTTACTTCCTCTTTAAAGTGATTGTAAAGGCAGAATTGTTTTGTTATCCTAATGCATTAGGATAAAAAACCTTCTGTGTGCAGCAGCCCCCCTCAGACCCCCCTAATACTTACCTGAGGACCATCTAGATACAGAGATATTGCATGATAGACTCGGCTGTCCTGGACTCCCCTCCTCATTGGTTGAGACAGTAATGTGGCGCCATTGGCTCTCGCTGCTGTCAATCAAAGTCAGTGAGCCAATGAGGAGAGAAAGGGGGCAGGCCGGGACACGACTCTGTCTGAATGGACAGAGGGAGCAGCGGCCTTGGGTGCCCCCATAGCAAGCTGCTTGCTGTGGGGGCACTCTACAGGAGGGAGGGGCCAGGAGCACCGAAGTGGGGCCAGAAAAGAGGAGGATCTGGGTTGCTCTGTGCAAAACCATTACACAGAATAAAATATGAGACTGTAGTATCACTTTAAGATTTACCAAAACTACAACATGTGGACCTAACCAAATCAATCAATTAGTTTCCAATCAGGGAGGTCTTTGAAACCAAGTTATTGGTGGATCTAAAGAAGATGTCCTGCTGTCATTATGTGACCTGAACTTTGCCCTGTTGTAAGTGATGTTTGGACACAGTTCATGGCTTTTGACATATAATACATGCCTGGGGTTCTTACGTGAGAGCAGATGCTGAAATGCTAACTCTATTAGGACACAGGTTGCAACTGCTGCTACTGGCATCTGGTTGGTAAAATACTGATTTTGTATAATCTAAAATGTATCTAAAATATGTTTCTTCCTATTACTGGCGCATAGTTAGTTTAATTGCCAGTTTTTTAATATGATAAGAAACCGTCATTGTCTGCTCACTTAATTAGTCTAATTTAGCCTTTCTCAGCCTTTTTCCTCCGAGGAACGCCTAAAATATCTTTCGGGTCTTGGGGAACCCCTGCTTAAACCTATTTTTCAGAGTTCATTAGAAAAAAATGCCCCTTACATTGGTTGTCAATGGAAATAATGATATTTATGTTGGAGGTCAATTGGAAGAATGATACTTAAATTGTTGGTCAGTGGGAAGAATGGACATTGTCGGTCACAGGAAACAATGGGCCAGATCCACAAAAGGGATACGCCGGCGTATCTACTGATACGCCGTCGTATCCCTGTTTCTATCTATGCGACTGATTCACAGAATCAGTTACGCATAGATTTTCCTAAGATCCGGCAGGTGTAATAGTTTTACACTGTCGGATATTAGGATGCAGTACCTTGGCCGCCGCTGGGGGCATTTCTCGTCGAAATTCCGCGTCGGGTATGCAAATTAGCACTTACGGAGATCCACGAAGCGGTTTCCCTTCGTGAAGTCTCCGTAAGTTGTTAGTTTGCAAACGCAAAATTAGGGCTACTTTTACAAAGTGTAAAGTTAGTACACCATGTAAAAGTAGACCCTTCTTTCCCGCGACACTGTCAAATATTATTTTTTATTTTTTTTTTTCCCGCCGCATCTCTTCTTTTTCCCGACGCAACTTTTTTTACCCGGCGCGATTCACAAAACTCGGCGTAACGTAACTTCGCGCAAAGCACGTCAGGAAAATCGCGTCAGGAGCATGTGCAGTACGTCCGGCGCGGGAGCGCGCCTAATTTAAATGGGACTCGCCCCATTAGATTGGGCACGCCTTGCGCCGGACAGATTTAAGTTACACAGCCGAAAATTTCTTGGTAAGTGCTTTGTGGATCGGGCACTTAGGTAGAAATTTTGCGGCGATGTAACTTAAATAGGAAGATTTAAGTTAAGCCCGCTGGCTGTGGATCTGGCCCAATGTGCCTTACATTGGTGGTCAAAGGGAATAATGTTCCTTACATTGGTGGTCAGTGGGAAGAATGCCCCTTTAGATTGGTAGACAGTGGAAAGAATGCTTTTTACATTAGTAGCCAGTGAGAAGAATGCTTCTTACATTGCTGTTTAATGGGAAGAATGCTCCAAACATTGGTGGTCAATGAAAAGAACGCTCCTTGCATTGGCATTTCATTGGAAAGAATGCTACTTACATTGGTGGTCAATGGGAAGAATGCGACTAACATTGGTGGTCAATAGGAAAACACTCCTTACATTGGTGATCAATTGGAAGAATGCCCCCTCTTATAGTGGTGTTTTTAAAGGAGCCCTGAAAAGATCATTGACCGCTGGCTCTGCTAAGTGGCGTTGGCACCACAACTGTGTGGGCCACCACCAAATAGGAGGTCAGTCAGCCACTGCTCAAGAAACCCCTAGCATTCTGTGGAGGAGCTCTGGTTGACAATAGCTGGTCTACTCAATTTATATTCATTTGGGTCTATATGACTTAGCAAGGGATAAAGCTCTGAACCTTCTCTGATTTATTTGCCTGTTTATGTGTGTTATTATTATAGCTGCATGACAGGAGGTAACATCATAGAAGTTATTCATAATATTTACAGCATAAGGCCCCTTTCACATTGGGGCGTTTTTCATGCGGTACAGCGCTAAAAATAGCGCTGCTATACCGCATGAAAAATCATGCCCCGTAGTGTTCAATGTGAAAGCCCGAAGACTTTCACACTGAAGCGGTGCGCTAGCAGGAGCGCTCCAAAAGTCCTGCTAGCCGCATCTTTACCGCGGTATAGGAGCAGTGTGTTCACCGCTCCTATACCGCGCCTTCCCATTGAAATCAATGGGAAAGCGCGGTATTAACCCTTTTTCGGCCGCTAGCGGGGGTTAAAACCTCACAGCTAGCGCCCGAATATCGCGGTAAACACGAGGGTATAGCCACGCTACAAATAGCGCGGCTATATCGTCACCGCGGCTCCACGCTGCAATGTGAAAGCAGCCTAATAGTAGGTCAAGTTGGTAAAAAACAAGACAATAGACCTGAGCATGCCATCTGCAGGCTGCAAGTTGTAAATATGAAATATTCAAATGCAAATGATTCTGATTTAACAGAAAACTTTGCGCCGAGCATAACAAATGGAGACAAATAAAGAGTGAGTACACAACAAACTATAGAATCATTTTTAAAAGCAAATGTAGTTTCCTGTGTTTATTCATCTGAATTTATTCTTCTGGACCATAATTATGTAATATGAGAATTCTTACAAAATCTTGCACATTGCCAAAGATTTAGTAGTTTATTTAAACGGAATGTTTGGTTTTTAGGGTCTACGCAAGGAGAAACACATTAGCGTGCAAGATACAGCCAGCTAAATTCTTGAGTTTTATTGCACAGAGTTTTACTGTATATCTTCTTCTTATACCAAATAAAGGATGTTGAAATAGATCATGGTCTGCAAAGGGATATGCTTCAGTAGTGCCGATCCTGACCTCCCTGGGGCCCTAAGCAAAATGACATGTCAGGCCCCTTACACACGACCGAGTTTCTCGGCAGAATTCAGCCAGAAACTCGATTGGAGCTGGATTCTGCCGAGAAACTCGGTCGTGTGTACACTTTTCACCGAGGAAGCCGACGAGGAACTCGTCGGGCCAAATAGAGAACATGTTCTCTATTTCCTCGTTGTTCAATGAGGAAAGTTGGCTCGCCGAGATCCTCGGCGGCTTAAACACAGAACTCGACGAGGAACTCGATGTGTTTGGCACGTCGAGTTCCTCGGACGTGTGTATGAGGCCTCACATTAAAGTTGAGAAGTGGGGGGGGGGGGGCACTGCCGATAGTGACATGTCCTATTAAATATTAAAGTTGAGAAGCAGAGGGAGGGGGTGTTCTGCTATCGGAACTGACATCTTACATTAAAGTGAGAAGGCGGGGGTGCTGACTTCTTACCTCTTCTCCCATGCAGCCAGCGAGTTGAGAAGCGGGGTGAGGGGCCAAAAATGACTTCTCACCAGGCGGGGCCTCTTGTAATTTTGGGGGCCTCCTGCAGCTTTGCGGGGCCCTAGGCAGCTTGCATAGTGAGCCTATAGGGTGGATCGGCCCTGTGCTTCAGAATCTGAATAAAGGATATCTAAAACCAAACCTTTTTTTTTTTTCTTGTGGGGGATAAGTTTTAAAACTTCTGTCAAGTTTTAATTTTGTGTCCCTGATGGAGCATGGTTGTCTACTGTATCGAAAACTAAAAAAAAAAGAAAAAAGTTTTAGTTTTAGGTATACTTTAGTCTAGCTATATAATAAAAACATTTACCAGCTGAACAGGGCAGATAAATGGCTTTGCTGTTGTATTTCATTTCCATAAAGTCTATTCTATTGCCTTTACTTTTTAGAGGATGCTAACCAGAACAACTGCACTGAAACCACAAGTTTATACAGAGCTGTCAATGACATATTTATGAAATATGAAGATGAAAATGAAATAAGAGCGAGCTGTGCATGGGGCAATGAGACACAGTAATATGCCTCCTTGGTCTGGCTTGCATAACATGTAACATTCTTACATGAGTCGTTTTTCTCATTATTTAGAAGCATGCTTAAAGGAGTAGCAAAAATTAGCTTTAACATAAATTATCTTAGTTTACATAAAGTTTACATAAAGTAATTTCATTGGAGTTATTATTGCCTATAAAATAGTCTGATTAAAAATGGACATACTGTAATTACTTACTATACAACACAGCAAAAAATGACATTATTCATCTTAATGTGAATCTGTTACTTCCGTACCTCATCCGTACCTGTATCTGTTAGTGCTGTGCGAGTAAACTCTATAGCTGGCCATATATGGATTTTTTTTTTCGATCAGTCAGCAGCTTGATCGAAAAAGCTGCACGGATTACCCCATCCACACAAGCAAGGTGGGTAAAGGAATCCTCCCTGCTGCGCTATTGTATTCTGACAGCAGGAACTCCTCCGCTGTCAGAATATACTGCGTTGCAACTGATTGGCTACAGAGCTGATTGAACATCAAAATTCCAGCAAGCCCATGCAAGAGAAGTCCGATTGTTACATCAAACTTTCACAGCCATAGATGGATCAAAATTCAGCAGCTACAAAAACTGTAGCTGCTGACTTTTAATAAAAAGAACACTTACCTGTCCAGTTTTCAGTCTCCGACACTGGCATACTAACTGTGTGCAGCCAGCTGTGACTGCTTGCGGCTTCACAGTTGGCCGCTTACTGCGCGTGCGCAAACTGCACTGCTCTATCTCCCGTAGTCCGTGGTCTCGTAGCTTTCTGGGACCTGTGACATGCCCCAGAAAGCTGTAGGGGAAGGAGGGGGTGAACCTCTGCTCAGATCGCCATGGAGATCCGACCAGAAGTGTGGGAGCGGGTACCTGTCAAAGCCAGGTGCGATTTGAGCCCTTACAAAAATCACACTGTAAAGAATCGCATGTGATTTGAACAGGAGTGCGGTGCGATGCTTAAACAAATAAAAAAGTTGCGCTGTTTGGTTATGAACCCATAAAAGTTAAGTGATGCACAGTATTACTATAAAAACAAAATTTTAATCACCTTAGGTGCAAAAAAACAACAACTTAATATGTACAAAACAATAAATCTAAACACAGATAAAAAATATATAAATACAACCCCTTTCACACTGGGGAGTTTTCAGGCGCTTTTGGGCTAAAAATAACGCCTGTAAATCGCCTGAAACACGGCTCCCTTGCAGTCTCAGTGTGAAAGCCCAAGTGCTTTCACACTGAGGCGATGCGCTTTACAGCCAACGTCGCCCTCACCATAGTGTGAACACAGCCTAGCTGTGCATATTAAAGCGGAGCTCCACCCTAAAGTGGAACTTCGGCTCATCGGATTCCTCCCCTCCTCCGGTGCCACAATTGGCACCTTTAGGGGGGAGAGGGGACAGGATACCTGTCTTTGACAGGTATCCTTTCCCACTTCCGGGAGTCCAGCTGCGGCCATGACGTGGCAGTGACATCACTGCGGGGCTCCCTCCTCCTCCTCCCCTGGCCGCCGGGCTATTAGGAGAGAGGAGCGGGGCCTCGCGCATGCGCAGTAGGGTTCCCGGTGTGAAACCGAAAAGCTACACTGCCAGGTTCCCTTACCCACAATGGCAGCGGCAGCACCTGAGAGCTGATTTTTTCTGCGTCAGTGATTTTTAATGAATTTATATGGGAGAATGCGTCAATACAAAAAATTTGCACATAAAAAAAGGAGATACAGTAATATTAATTGTGCAAGTAAAGTATCAAAATTGCATAACATGTTAAGAGATAAGCTGTAGAAACAACAGGCATATGAATCAGTTGGGTTTAAGGCTTACGTTAGTTTTGCTGTGGCTTTAACGATCAACAGAAAAATATGGTAGTGACATGTCAGGAATGTATTCATACAGAATTACTGTACTGAGATGCCCACGTTGAGTTTCGCAAAACACAGGTTATAACAAATTAAAGTGTGTTTTTTTTCAATTGCCTCAATGCATTAAGGTAAAAAAACTTTTGCAAGCAGCTCCCTCCCCAGCCCCCCCCCCTTTTACCTGCATGAGTGCCCCCATAGGAAGCGGCTTGCTATGGGGGCACTCAGCAAGGGGGGCGGAGAAGAGGAGAATAGGGGCTGCTCTATGCAAATCTTTCCACAGAGCAGGTAAGTAAATCATGTTTGGTATTTAAAAAATAAAATAAAAACTGTGCCTTTACAATCTCTTTAATGTAAGAACTTGCAAAAGAAATTGTTGATTAATTTGTATTTTTTGTTTCTGAAGGAATTTATTTTTCCTACAGACAAAGATCACATGTACAGCCTTAAACCAAAAATAATCCAGCGCCTTGACAAACAGAATAAATAGAAACATATTCACAATGCTGATGCTGTCAAAATGTGTTCCTTTTTCTTGAGAAGAAAGCATTGCTGCCAGTGCATTTGCAATTGCCCAAATGCCTTTTGTCTATAAAATCCAGCATTTCACAATGCTCTTGGCTAACGAAAAATGCCCACTTTGTAGTATCAATTTGAAGACAACATTTTCAAAAGAAGGTGGCACTTCAAAAAATGAAGATTACAAGAAGCATAATTATAAAAATGAATCAAGCTGACCAGGTGGAATTGCCAACTCTCCTTGATTTTCAGGGACAGCGCTATACTGTATGTTATATATGCTGTTTATGGAGAAGGCTATTCAAACAATACAATAAAATGCCTAAAAGCCTAGATTTACCACCTCCTTGGCTCAAACAAACAAATAAATAAACAAAATCAATCTACGCTTACCACCTCCTTGGCTCAAACAAACAAATAAATAAACAAAATCAATCCACGGCCGAGGAACTCGACGGGCGAAACACATCGTTTTCCTCGTCGAGTTCCTTGTTAGGCTGTCGAGGAACTCGACAAGGCAAGTTTCTCCATTCCCGTCGAGGAAATAGAGAACTTGCTCTCTTTTTGGCTCGTCGAGTTTCTCGACAGTTTCCTCTACGAAAATGTACACACGATCAGTTTCCTCGGCAAAAAAATATCTCCCAGCAAGTTTCTTGCTGGTTTTTGCTGAGAAACTCGGTCGTGTGTACGAGGCCTCAGAAGTGACACATGCTGGTAACGGAGGAAGGAAGCACCAGAGAGAAATTACACTTAGAGCTTTGGAGAGGGATAAGTAAACAATACAGATATATGTGCTTTGCTCAGATTCCATGACTGGTGTTTACAACCACTTTAAAGTGGAATTCCATTAAAATTATAACTTAGTATAACTCTACTCCCACCCTATTCTTCGACTATTCTATCTACCCTATAAAAGAAATTACGCCTACACTTATCTGTTTTGAAGTTGCTCTGGTCTGGTCATATGGTCGAATCCCAGTGGCAGCTTCAGTGTAGAGGAGAGGCAGCCAACAATGGCTTTAGAGCCTGGGCGATGGTGTCACCCATAGGCTTACTATGGGGCATCTGTTGTCAGCTGTCTCTCCTCTACACTGATGCCGGCGCTGGCACTTGATCATGTGACCAAACTGGAGCGACTTCAAAAAGCGTAGCTGCTGACTTTTAATAAGCAGACACTTACCTGCTCCATAGGCCAGCGACGCGGCCGCCTGGAGCTCCACTCCTTTCCCCCCCCCCTCCGGTTGGCGCCTCCATTCATAGTGTGGGCACCCGTCCGTGACAGCTTTCGGCTTCACGGCCGGGCACTCACTGCGCATGTGCGAGTCACGCTGCGCACTATGATTGGTCAGGCGATCTCCTGGGACCTGTCACGTGTCCCTGGAGATCGCCTAAAGGGAGGGGCCGACCTAAGGTGAGAAGAGAAGTCGCAGAGGCGATCCCTGGGAGGAAGTGGGACAGGAAGTCCCACTCCTACTGAAGCCCCCACTCCCCCCAAAATAATTTCATGCCAAATGTGGTATGTAAGGGGGTGAGGAGTGCTTAAAGCAGAAGTTCCACTTTTCCGCTTTACGTAACACTCTATATACTATTCAGAGCCTGACCATCTATATATATGATAGGTACTGAAATGCTCTTCTGATTGAGTAATCCCATAATTAAAGGAATTATGTTTATTGTCCATATGGTAACAATCCTTTGGGTATTGAGCTGCCCAGTACAATCAGTTCTTCTATAGCAGTGTGTCAGGCTTTTGAGAATGCTCAGCATAATGTGCCCAAAGCGGCAGAAAAACATTGCATTTATGAATAGGCTTGCTACATTTTTCCTGCAGCCATGGAAGTGGTTAATCAAAGTGTTACCTTTGTAACGCCTAAAGTATTTCATTTTGAGTAACAAGTATTTTCTGCCTGTAGATGTTCATAATGTTAGGAAGTGTTTGAATGGGTATTGATAAATGGTTTTAGTCTATATATCAGTGAATTCTGTCCAATAGTGTTAGCAGTTTTTTTTTTTTTTACTTATGACACATTTTTGTTTCCTCTAAGAACTGTGGCTTTTAAATATTTCACTTCTTCCTGGGCCAAAGTTTACAAAAAATTAAGATGAAAGTTTAGGGAACTAAAATGACAGACTAAAGATAAATGTAACATTGTTCCCAGCTTTGATTTATTGCTTTATCTGGGGTCTTCAGCTTGTCGCCTGTGAGAAGGGCAATGGAGATTTCCCCGACTTCCTTTCAAACACCAGAATATGTCACGTCTGGGCCATGTGTTTCCAGTTTGTTGTGTCTCCATTTCAAAGGGTGAATGCTTTGCAGATTTTAAGAGAATTTTTTGGCGATGGGGTAATGCTGACATAAGTGAAAAGGGCTTCTACTTCCTTATAGGTGGCATTACAACAAAGCAGGAAACATGCCTATGTCTGGTAGTATTTTAACCACTTGCTTACTGGGCACATATACCCCCTTCCTGCCTAGGCGAAATTTCAGCTTTCAGCACTGCGTCACTTTAAATTAAAATTGCGCGGTCGTGCAACGTGCCTCACAAACAAAATTGACGTCCTTTTTTTCCCACAAATAGAGCTTTCTTTTGGTGGTATTTGATCACCTCTGCGGTTTTTATTTTTTGCGCTATAAACAAAAAAAGAGTGACAATTTTGAAAAAAAAACACAATATTTGTAACTTTTTGCTATAATAAATATCCAATATTTAAAAAAAAAATAGTTTTTTTTCTCAGTTTTGGCCGATATGTATTCTACATATTTTTGGTAAAAAAAAAAATAATAATAAAAAATCGCAATAAGCTTATAGTGATTGGTTTGCGCAAAAGTTATAGTGGCTACAAAATAGGGGATAGAATTCTGACATTTTTTTATTTTTTACTAGTAATACGGCGATCTGCGAATTTTGTCAGGGCTGCGATATTATGGCGGACACATCAGACACTTTTGACACATTTTTGGGACCATTCACATTAATACAGCAAACAGTGCTATAAAAACGCACTGATTACTGTATAAATGTGACTGGCAGGGAAGGGGTTAACACTAGGGGGCGAGGAATGTGTTAAATGTGGATCCTGGGAGTGATTCTTACTGTGGGGGGAGGGGACTGACTGGGGGAGGTGACCGATGCTGTGTCCCTATGTACAAGGGACACAGCATCAGTCTCCTCTCCCTGACAGGACGTGGAGCTCTGTGTTTACACACAGAGCTCCACGTCCCTGCTCTAAAACTGCCGATCGCGGGTACCTGGCGGACATTGCGGCCGCCAGGCACGCGCATCGGCATCGCTGTGACGCGCCGGGCTTGCGCTCGCGCCGCCGCACGCACACCCCCCAGTGGCCGGAGGACCCGAGGCCGTAAAAATTCGGCCTCCCGGATTTATAGAGCCACCTTGAGGCCGTCTTTTTACTATGGCCCGGGTCTGAAGTAGTTAAATAAGACGAGAGTTTAGTATTATTGATTAGAATTGTCCAGTTTAGGTCTCCTTGCTATAAATGAGGAGACTTAAAGCATGTGTTACCCCAAAACGTCATGTTCCTGATATGTGCCTGCTGTACCATGTACTTGTATGTGAAAGTATCCTGTTCTCTTTGTATTGCTTCCTTTGTGTGAAATCCCTGGTGTTCCTGTTTTTCCCTCTGCTTTCCTATTAAAAACTGACCACACGAAGCAGGAGAACACACCATGATCAATTCTCTAGCTGTGCTGGGAATTCAACCTGCTCTCCTCCAATGATCAGAGTTGTTCTGACACACCACCGCTGCACAGCCATTCACTGGGAAGCTCAGTGTGCTGCTGCTTCTCCTCCCCCCAGCTCTTGTGCAGCTGAGAACAGAGGGAACGTGATCACTTATAAAAAAATTATTAATATGTATTTTTATATCTATACGAAAATGTTTTGCCTTTCATTTCTATTTTATGGGTTGTTTTACAAGGTTATCATTTACAATCACTTTAAATGTACCTACACAGAGCCAAAAGATTTGTTCTAATTCAGCGAAAAAAAGAGAAAGGGACATTTATAGGTCACTTAGAACCGGTTCACACTGGGGCGACTCGTTAAATGAGCAAGTTTTCAAAATAATCCGACCGTGTGTACGCTCCATCAGACCAACTTTTTCGGTTTTCATCGGACAAAAAGTTCGCTCTGCAAACGGACAAACTTTACGTCAACAAGAGTCCGATGGTGCCTAGCCCGACCGTGAGTACAGCAAGCAATCAGACTTTTGTACAAAGTACAAACGCGCATGCTCAGAAGCAAGGACCAGCTGGAAGCATTCTCTCTGGTAAAACTAGCGTTCGTATTTGAAAGAGCACATTCGCGACGCGGCAAGTTCTGAATTAAAGCAGCACACATTCTCTTCTTCTTTATAATGTGATAATACTAAAAGCTGCTTTGCTGGTGATACTGACGGAGTAAAAAAAAAATGTCTTTACTTTGGATTAGTGTATTTTGGTTATATGAATCAAACATATTTCTATATTATTTTGTGGGTCAAGTTAGTACAACCCCATTGCGCAACATGTCTTGACGAACGGACATTCAGAAATGAACAAAATTGCATGAAACTGAAAATCGCGAATCCACACAAAGCCTCTACTAACTCTCGATTAGCAGAAGGAACCCAAAGGGTGACGCCAGAGAATTTAACTTCCTCTTTTAAACTCTTGTCAGTACGTTGAAATGTCACTACGTTTGTGTTTGTTGCCGAAAAAGTCAGAGCGTGTGTATGCTATGGGTGTGCCCGGACAACTCCATTTGGATAAAAATCCAAGGAAAAGTTTGTTTGAAGTTCGATCGTGTGTACGAGGCTTAAGACTAACCTATCTAGACCTGTAAGCTTCTCTGGTCCTTCTCCAGTGGAAGAAGCTCTGTGCAGGAGACAGCCGACAATGGTCGTGAAATGCCTAGGAAGTGAGGTCACCCATAGACTTACTATGGGGCTTCCTTTGTCACTGCATCCTCTGCACATGCCTCCACAGCAAAGCCGCCGCTGACAGCTCAGTGTGGGACCAGCCCGGAGCGGCTTCAGAAAAGGTATGTATAGCGATTTCTTCTTTTCAGGGCTAGATAGGTTAGTTTTAGATAGTGGATGCCTTTAGATTTTCAAATTTTAGCGTTAGGGTAAACTTCTACTTTAATTGAAGAAGCTGAAGTTAGAAGCTGATTGACTACCATGCACATCTGCACCAGATTTTGCACTCCCCAGTTTTAGTGAATCAACCCCTTAGGCTTCTCCAGTAGGTGACATTGAAAATAGGCGATATGGTGGCAAAATCAAACTTTTTGGCCTTGTACACACGACCGAGGAACTCTTCGGAAAAGACACATCGTTTTCCTCGACGAACTCCTTGTTAGGCTTGTCGAGGAACTCGACAAGCTTGCTTTGCGTACACACTGTCAAGACCAAATCTCCTCATTCTCAAAAACAGTGACGTACAACACATACAACGGCAGGGGAAGTTCGATTCCACTGGCACAACCCCTGGGGCTGCTTTTGCTAATCTCATGTTACTGCGTGTTAAGTAAAAGTTTGGTAGGAGACGATTTGCACTTTTCAGTCTGTTACAGCGTGACAAATGTGCTATCTCCATTACAAACCCTACTTTTACCGAAGGTGCGCTCCTGTCTCATACTTTATTCTGAGCATGCTTGGGTTTCTAAGCGTACACACGAACGCGTTTCTCGTCGAAAACCAGCCCAACGAGGAACACGACCAGGAAATTGAGACTCCCGTAGAGGAAAAAGAGAACTTGTTCTCTTTTTTCCTCGTCGAGTTCCTCGACAGTTTTCTCGATGAAAAGCGTACACACGGCCGTTTTCCTCGGCAAAAAAGCTCTGGCACCAAGTTTCTTGATGGATTCTGTCGAGGAAAACGGTTGTGTGTACGAGGCCTCACTCTGTGAAGGAAAACTCTTTGACGGATAACTAGATGACTAGTAGCTGTGAGTCTTGAAGAGTTGGCTGGGCAATTTGGGAGGAGAAGGATAGTAAATAAAACATAGGCAGCGTTTATAGTAACATTTCAGACTTCAGGCTAACATATCAATGAAGGTTTGAAGGTGAATCTCCAATTATAAAAAATATTTTCTTCTGATTATTTATTGTTAAATGGGCAAATCCATCTAGGCATGACCAGTTGACAGAAAATAATAGATAAAGAAAAAAAATAGCCTTCTTCTGGGAGATACTGGGAAAGCAAATTGAGCAACCCCTATAAATATACTAGCAAGGAATAAATTTGAAATATTCTTACAAAATGGCATTTTGTTTTTGCTGCATCACATCAACTATAATGATTGCCAACATAAAGCTATTAACACGTTGCCAATATAAATACTGTAATTAAAACCATTTTTTAGTTTCCATGCCAGCGTTTTGTCGAGGGTATTACAAAGACGTTTGAGCTAAAATTCAATATAGCAGAACTGAGCAGCATTAGAAAGTAGTATAGGCTTACTAAAGGAGTATACTGAGCAAGTTCATCTCATTGCAAAGTGAATAATGTAAAACTGTAATAACTTGAGGACCCAGTCGTGTCCAAAGGAATAACATACAGAATGTTTGCATATGATTAGATGATCCTTTATTGGATCATTTATGTTATTTACTAAGCTTGGTAAAAAAAATTACTTTGTAAAGTCAATAGTCTCCACTGTAGTAAATTCAACCCGTTGAATTGGTTTAAATGATATAGAGTTGGTTTTAAATGGCAACATGAGAATGGTTTCAGGCTCCTAGAATAACAGCCTGTCTACGGATGAGGTGGAGTTAACCCATCTTCAATTCAAGCCTCCAATCATGCGCAGAGACATTACAAGAATGTTTCCATAACACGATTGGATGTTTCAGTGACCAAGAATTTACCGTTCAGTCTATGTTGCCAGTGAGTGTAAGCAGCATTTATTTGCCGTCTTAGGCTTTATAATCCTTCACAGTGCCTATGAGTTAATGCTCTTGGACATTTGCATGGCCTAGCATGGCATTACTTTATTGGTCACTGCTATGTTAATTATTTTTAATAATTAACACCAACAGTTATCTAAAAAAAAAAAAAAAAAACTGTTCTGAGTGGAATGTTGAAGTTTGCTGAAAAGAGTTGTTGAATATAAAAAAAACAGTTGAGTTACAATTTTTATATGAAAAAAAAAAAAAAAACCTATCTATTTAACAACACGCTTTATTTAAAGGAGAAGTATGGGATAAAAAACAAAAATACACTCCATACACACCTCTTTGCTGAAGCAGCTGTCCCCAGTTGGCTCTAAGACCGAGAAGTGAGTCACTGCTCTCCGCTCTGCCCCTCCAGCGCTCTCTGAAGTGCAGGGCTGGGAAGGGAATCAATATTGTCAGGATGCTCCTGAAGCCTCGTACACACGACCGAGGAACTCGACGGGCGAAACACATAGTTTTCCTCGTCGAGTTCCTTGTTAGGCTGTCGAGGAACTCGACAAGCCAATTTTCTCCCTTCCCGTCAAGGAAATAGAGAACATGCTCTCTTTTTGGCTCGTTGAGTTTCTCAACAGTTTCCTCGATGAAAATGTACACACGACCTGTTTCCTCGGCAAGAAAATATCTCCCAGCAAGTTTCTTGCTGTTTTTTTGTCGAGAAACTCGGTCGTGTGTAGGAGGCCTGAGTCTGGAGCAGCTGTGTTAGTCAGCTGATAGTGGTCAATAGCTGACTCTGGGTCACAGGAGGACAAAAGTAATTGTACTCCTGTGACCCACAAGAGAAGAATGGCAAAAAAAGCTTTGACCATTGTCATTCCTTTGAGGAGATTTTCATTCACTTCCTGTCAAGCCCTCAGAACAGGAAGTGACTGGAAATCTCTCTGGAGAACACATTCCTGCGCACACTCACACACATTGGGTGTTTAGTGTGACATGTTAAAGAGGAGTTCCAGTCTCCCCCCCAAAAAAATAAAGTCAGCAGCTACAACTACTGTAGCTTCTGATTTTTAATATAAAGGACACTTACCTGCCCCTGGATCCATCGCTGTCCTCATCCGAGCTGATTCTTCAAGCAGGTTCAGGTCCAGGTGCCGGCATCTTGACCAAGGGAAACCGGCAATGGCCCTTAAGTTTTCTGTGTCCCAAAAGGCTGCGGGGAAGGAGGGGGTCGAAATTCTGCTTGGATCGCTGCAGCGATCTGACCAGACCTGGGGGAGCGGGTACCTGTCAATATGAGATACCCCCCTCCCCCCCTCAAAAAAAAACTGTAAAGGAGGAGGAAGGGCGTAACTTCCCCTTTTGGTTGAAGTTCTGCTTTAAGTTAGTTGGATGCAATGTCTTCCTTCATGTGCATGCTGTCAACCAGAGTGTGAAAGAGCTTTGAATAATGATGAGTACTCAGTTCACCATATATTTTAATTATTTTACACCTTCCAAAAAAATATGTTTTACTCGGTAAAAAAAATATGCTGTTCCCTTTTTGAAGAGTTATATTTTTAAGTAGCATAGTTCAGCTGCCACATGTGTATGAATAATCGTAAAAATAATATCATTTTCAATAAGAGTTGCATAATGTTTTTATTAGTTGCATTTTATGTATTATAAAATAATGTTCTATTGTTTGCATTTATTTATCATTTACTTTAATGTATTGTAGCATTGCAATAATAACACAGGATGATTAAAACTAAATATAAGATACTGTTTTTTTTTTTTTTTTATGCGATAACAAATTTTTTAATGCAATAACACATGTTTAAAGTGTATTTAAATTGAAACCCTTTTTTTATAGTTTTGAATGGAGTGGGAGCAGGTTTTTAACACTGTTACCTTTTTATTGCTGTCTGTGTCAACCTCCCTGGTGTCTATTGTCTGTCAACTAAAAGTAAGTGAAGATCCAAAATTTTGAGTTGTCACCGGAACAGAGGATCTAATGGGGACACTTGAAGCCCTGATAGCTAAGAAAGGATTTCCCTCGCTTTGGAGAGATTTCCTCTTGCCTATTGTTGTGTCTACAGCACACAATGAAACACAGACGGCAAAAAATTCCTTCCCCTTTCTATGCAAAGCTAAAAAAAAAAAAAAAATGCAGATTTGAATATACTTTAATCCTAAATAATTTACAACTGAAAGGAACAACATTCAAATTGCAATTAAACATTGTAAAAATAATTTATTCATCTATGCATGCATGCTTTTGTGAGGGGATCAGACAAAAGGCTGGGTGAACAGTAATGATATATTTTCAACTTTAGTATGATCAGATGCATGCATATAACATTGGAGTACAGCAAACTTACAACTGTGGTAAATCAGCCTGCAGGTCTACATAGAATACTGAATTTGGAGTTAATACTCAACAGAATAGTAAAATGGTTGTCTGGGTGTCCATACAACACTGTTAGCAATGCTTGTTTAATTGCCCTCTCAAACTGGCTTAATTGATTGTGCCACTGGAAACACATTCCAGATTTTTTTTGTGTTACTAATGTGTCCACATACAGCTCCACCACCATTCCCCACTCATGTAACATATTTTACCACTGCTAGCTGACAATAATTTGTACAGTACACTTAAATGAATCCCTGATAACTATTAGTTTACAATGCTATTTCAATCACCACCTATTTTGTGCTTAAACATAACATAACGTATGTAGCGCCTATGTACCTTACAGTACAGGTGCTACTGAAATTTAAGGGCAGATCAAAGTGTAGTTAAACTCTGATCCAGATTGTTAGTAGCAAATTGCGGTCTCTGTCTCAGCTCGGGTGCTTTTCCCAGTAGCCAATCACGAGGGTTTGTCCTTGCTGTGCATGCTGGGAGGGGTATTTATGGGACAGATGCCATTTGTTCGGGGTCTTCTTCGTCCAGTGTGGCACCCACCTTTAGGGTGGCCACATCACGGC
The DNA here is from genome assembly GCF_905171775.1 of Rana temporaria. Lineage (NCBI taxonomy): Eukaryota > Metazoa > Chordata > Amphibia > Anura > Ranidae > Rana > Rana temporaria. The sequence continues at coordinate 227,699,635 of NC_053490.1, read as the reverse complement.
GCCCTGGCGTTATGGCCTACCTGGCCGGAAAGCGTGCATGCCACGCGGTGTTCCTGGTTCCGGGGCCATGCTGACCCGGAGCATCTGAACAGTGGCGGGGACCCAGTGAGTGACTGGGTTCCCAATCTGAAGATCCCAAGCTGTACTGCTGTTCTGTGGGGAGTCAGTCTGAGGAGCGCCATTGAGAGGCTGGTGGTCCAAAAGGGCCTGGACAAACCACCGGGGATCGAGGTAGCTGGACACCGAGGGATTGATCACCTGTTGGTCGGTACCTGGGCGGCAAGTTGAATTAGATCCAGATATAACTCAAGTAAGGAGGCATATCTCCAATAATCCAACCCAGAGGGGATCTGTGGCAGAGGTATCTTCTCGTAGACACACAACCGAGAAACTCAACGAGAGAAACACATCGTTTTCCTCGTCGAGTTCCTTGTTAGGCTGTCGGAACTCGACAAGCCAATTTTCTCCATTCCCATCAAGGAAATAGAGAACATGCTCTCTTTTTTGATCGTCAAGTTTCTCGACAGTTTCCTCAATGAAAATGTACACACGACCGGTTTCCTCTGCAAAAAAAATTCTCCCAGTTTCTTGCTGTTTTTTGCCGAGAAACTCGGTCGTGTGAATGAGGCCTGAGGCTCATTGAGAGGGGTCTGTGGCAGAAACTTTCTCCCAAGTTCAAGTTCACCAAGGAGGGTCTGTGGCAAAGACTTATTTCTAACATTGTCCGAGTGATACTCCGGCTGCCAGGTCAGTGAGAGAGGCCTGTCCGGGTACACTGCACCCACTCCGGCGGGAGTGGTGAAGAAAAGTGTTACGTTTGGGAGCAGGACTGTTTCCTATCATTACGCCTGAATCTGCTATTCTCCTATCTTCTTCAACTTTACTTTCCTCACCACAAGTTTACTGTTTTTACCCGGCTGGGTAATAAAGAGCACAGCAAAGAGCACCTGTCTGGACATTCCTTTACTTCTACTACATGCAATACACATCACATCACCCCTAGGAATTTTGGAGGAGCCACGAGGTAACACGCCGCCCAAAATTCCAGCAGCTCCTCCGGGGGTAATGCTACACGTACATATCATAACATATAGCACATACTACATTCTTATAGATGAACTGCAGTCTGCTCACATCATTTGTAATAAAAACATCTTTGCCATCCTGAAGCTTCCCTCCAACCACTTTGCATATTATTTTATATATACTGTGATTCTTTACTTGCCAAATATACTGCAGAAATCTCCCTACACTGAGTCTGGCTGCAGCCATTTTAACAGCTGAATCTGCTGCCTGTTCACTTCCTGGATTTACACAGATACACACCTCCAGCTCTGCAACTTTCATTGGCCCTCTTATGACTCATCCCCCTTCTCTTACTGGCAAATTCTCAGAGTGAGAGACAGAGATGGGCATGATGTCATAATCCTACACCAGGGATCTTCAAACTACGGCCCTCCAGCTGTTGCGGAACTACACGTCCCATGAGGCATTGTAAAACACTGACATTCACAGACATGACTAGGCATGATGGGAATTGTAGTTCCTGAACAACTGGAGGGCCTTAATTTGGAGACCCCTGGCCTTGGTTAATGACCAGACAAGAAACAGGAAGTGGACTGTATAAGGTATTTACAGGCAGAAAAAAATGTTTTAATATCCAATGGTAAAACAACAAGGGCAGAAGATTTAATACATGGAAAGTTGAAAAAATGACTTAAGGTAATCAAATATGTGGTGACCAATAACAACTGATTTTTTTGGTTGCCCAGTTTGCATAAGTCTGTTAAGCATTAATGACTTATAACACTATTAATATGATTTATAACTGTTCTATTGCTTGGTAACACAAATTGCTAATCAGCCAATCACATGACAGCAACTCAATGCATTTAGGCATCTAGACGTGGTGAAGACAACATGCTGAAGTTCAAACTGAGCAACAGAATAGGGAAGAAAGGGGATTTAAGTGACTTTGAACATGGCATGATTGTTGGTGCCAGATTGGCTGGCAGAGCATTTAAAAAACTGCTGATCTACTGGGATTTTCACCCACAACAATCTGGAGGTTGTGTTGACAGAAATGCCTTGTTGATGTCAGAGGTCAGAGGAGAATGGGCAGACTAGTTTGAGATGATAGACAACAGTAACATAAATGACTCCCAAGGTATGCAGAATACCATCTCTGAATGCACAACACATCGAACCTTGAATCGACAAAAAGATCAAATTTTTCTAACATTCAATTAATACTCATTCTTGTAGCAACTGAACGTTCATGGATTATTATTTGTGGCATCACATGTACAAATACTAGCTGAATTTTCAACCCAGAAAATGGAGTGTATTCTATTCTAGCCCACACATAGGGGTTGGTCTACTAAAACTGCAGAGTGCAAAATCTGGTGCAGCTTTGCATGGTAGCCAATCAGCTTCTAACTTCAGCTTGTTCAGTTAAGCTTTGATAATAAAACCTGGAAGCTGATTGGTTTCTGTGAAAAGATACACCTAGTGATCATGCTAATTCTGTATTCAGTACCAGGTAATCCATTTAATTGTATACGTGAATGTTTCACAAAGACCTGACCTAGGTGCAGCTATTATGTAGTAATATTCCCGTAAAATGACATTGAAGCAAAAAAGAAAAAGAAATCATAAAAAAAAAGAAATCACTTGAGTAAACCAGAATCTGCGCCAGTGCAAACAAAAGACCCGTTCTAATTTGTCCTGACTCTAAATTGAAAATCTTCTTTTCATACAAAGGGATTAACAACTGAAGAAAAGCAATGTGAACTTTTTTGATCACGATTGTGCTTTGGAATTATATAACACTCACATTAGTCACTGGGGCAGAGAAGCGGCTGCGTGATTCATACATCATTATTTTTATAATATTTCCAAAGTGGGATGCAATTGTAAATTGAAATATGTGAAAACAAGCTGTGTTTCAATTGTCTCCCCCAGAGGATGGAAGCTGGTTCATATTTACCACAAATGTATCAGCGTAGGCAATAGACAATAAAACAGCTTAAAAAGTAAGTGCACTTTTGACAGCCAACGCAAATACTACCCCCCAGGTTCACATCATTAGTGCTAAATATAAAAACCCTACCTCTTGCTGCCCTAGATTTATCTGTTAGTCACTTAGCATGAGAAAATCGGAAATCGGATTATTACACTTTGCATTTTAGCTGTAGGCCCCTTTCACACTGGTGCGATTTTGCTGCACTTTTTATGGATGACAGAAGTGGATGAAAACTATCCCCTATTTTTCACTCCAGATGCGGTGGGACTGCAATGGGAAATTATTCCAGTGCAGTCACACCGCAAGGACAAGGCAAAATGCCTTGTCTCCTATGTACCCGGATCACACCACTCCCCTGCAGTGGTATGTGGCCACTATGCGCTGAAAAAAATACTGCATGCACTACTTTTTTTTCAGCCCAATGCGAGGCAATCCAATTGAACTTTGTGAGATGTTTGTGCTAGACTTCCTCTGTAACGCTAAACAGGTAAACACTGCCACAACTTGGGATCCAACTTGTGAGACCCCAAGTTGAATGACATGGGCGATTCCATGTTAGTCAATGAGAGCTGTCTTAATTAGCACTACTGAAGTCACTCTGACTTTAGAAAAGGTTCCTGTACTACTTCAAGGTGACTTCTATCTGACTTGTGCCCATTAAAGTGTTACTAAACCCAGGACCCTGCACTCGCTATATCGCGTCTCCAACAGTTTACAGAACATGGAAATGCAATTATTTTAGTAACTGCTAAATACCTTTTCTCATTAGCATTATATAGCTTTAGTCTTGTGACTTCTATCAGTGTCTGGTTAAAGCTTGTAGGAGGAGTTTTCATTCTACTCTTACTGTCCTATGAGGCTACAGGACCCATGACCCTCTGTCCGGACAGTGCTGATTGGCCCTTTGCTGATCACATGCACCCTCCCAAAAAAAAAAAAAAAACCCTCTAGCAATACACCAACCTGAGTGACTCCAAAGGCTCTGTCTTATCAGGCGATGGATTGGGCATAATGAAAGAAGGGCAGAATCAGAGAAGACAGTATCAAACAGCCTTTTTACACAATGTGGAGGCTTACCTCCTTAGGTTCCACAGTAAGTATAACAAGTATGCTTCACGTCATATACAGACTGATTTTTCTGTGGGTTTAGTAACACTTTAATGGAAGCCGCTTCCAAGTCAGACCCTCGTTTATATTGAAGTGATTTGGATCCGACATTGCATGAAGATGACCCTCCCTCGCTTTAAAGTCACATTGAAGTAGTACTCAGGTCGCCAGGAAGTCACACAACTTTCAGATTGCAGTAGTGTTAACCAAACCTGGTGATCAGATTGCATCATTGTCCTTTGAGAGGTTGCAGAAGAGGTTGATGTGTGACCTATATTTGTGAACATATAACTGGACAGGCAGCAAGATGTTGATGATTGTATACTGTTCCAGGAAATAGATGCTGTGCCTGGATGATACCTAAACAAAAATGGCACTGTCCTAAGAAAAGTACATTAAAACATTATCTGGGAGTTCATGATCTTTGTTAGGCCCCGTACACACGACCGAACATGTCTGCTGAAACTGGTCCGCAGACCAGTTTCAGCGGACATGTTCGGTCGTCTGTACGGCCGACCGGACAATTTTCCGGCAGATCGGACAGGTTTCCAGCGGACAAATGTTTCTTAGCATGCTAAGAAACATGTCCGCTGGAAGCCTGTCCGTCGGACATGTTCGGTCGTCTGTACAGACTCACCGGACATGTCCGCTCGGCCGAAAGCCCTCGCATGCGTCGAAGTGATTCGACGCATGCGTGGAAGCATTGACCTTCCAGGGTCGCGCACGTCGCCGCGTCAACGTCGCCGCGTCAACGTCGCGGCGACGGTGCGGCCACGTCACCACATATCCTGTCCGCGGGGATTTTGGTTTGATGGTGTGTACAACCATCAGACCAAAATCCGGGAGCGGACATGTCTGTCCGTGTGTACGAGGCCTTAAGAGAAAAAAAAATTTGTGTCGCATTCTCTCTGCTGCCCGGTGCTTTAATTGAACTTGCATTAAACTCAAGCAGCATATAAGAAACGATTGTTAACGTTAGCTTGTTATGCTTGCATTTGTACTTCTCAAAAGCTTTTGCTCAGATTATCCTGATTATAAATCATTAAACTGATGTTTATAAATTCTTTGGATTGCATTTATTATTTGTATAAAAAATACAGTTTTTGTTTTTTCCGTGCAAACAAACATGGTTTTTTACTTAGTAGTTTCTCAGGGCTGTAAACAGCTGTACTTAGGCATACCAGTCAGAAATGCTTTTGAAAAGCTGAGAAAATTCAATATTGCAATATTTTTTGTCTGGGAAACGTGACATCCTCCTTGATCAGATTAGCTGAAATTTTTTTTAATTCTCTTTATTGTTTTACTGGGCAGGAATGTTAGGTTGATCAGATGTAATCTGTTACCTGACTATCCTGTTCTGGAGGAGTCAGGGAAGTAAAAAAAAAAAAAGAACTTTTAAATATAACATTTAACTGTGCAGTAGATATAAATATTGACATACTTTTCTCTAGGTCACCCCTGTGTTTATCACTATAAGGGCCTTATTTACTAAAATTGAGCTCATGCTGCAATAAAAGGTTAGCAGCATTCAATGCCATTGGCAAATATTGATTGCTTGATCACGATGTGTTCCAATACGACTTTTCTCAGTGGTCCATCTCTGTAATGTAGCCTTCTATTGTGGATGTACAACAATATATATATATATATATATATATATATATATACACACATAATACAGAGCTGCACGATTAATTGTTAAAAAAATTGTTATCACGATTCAACCCACTCACGATCTTAATACAGCATTTCCCTGATTCTATGTAACAAGTGCAGAGCCTTCTCTGCTCAGAGCTGTCAAAAAAAAAAAAAACTCATCTTGATAAAGAGAAACATTGGGGGTTATTTTACGAAAGGCAAATCCACTTTGCACTACAAGTGCAGTCACTGTAGATCCGAGGGGGACATGCAAGGAAAATAAAAAACAGCATTTTAGATTGCACATGATTGGATAATAAAATCAGCAGAGCTTCCCCTCATTTCAGATCCACCCCTCAGATTTACAGCGACTGCACTTCCAAGTGCACTTGCAGTGCAATTTCAAGTGCACTTTGCACTTGTAGTTTGCACTTGTAGTACAAAGTGGATTTGCTTTTAGTAAACAACCCCCATTGTATCTCTTCGTCCTTTTAGATCAAAGGGATAAACTTCGGTCTATAAATGAAGGCAGTTTAAGCACATAAAGACTAAACCTTTTTTGACACTTGTTACGTACAAGTTAAAATAAGTATTATTTTGCTAGAAAATTACTTAGAACCCCCAAACATTATATATATATTTTTAGCAGTGACCCTAGAGAATAAAATGGAGATCGTTGCAATATTTTATGTCGCACTGTATTTGCGCAGCGGTTTTTAAAAAATATATATATTTTTTTAAAGAATAAATATACTTCAATGAATAAAAAATAGAAAGAAAGAAAAAAAGTAAAGTTAGCCCAATTTTTTTGTATAATTTGAAAGATGATGTCACACTGCAAGAATCAATTTAAGCAATAATGTATTCTAAGCAAAAAAATTGTGATTCTCATTTTATCCAGAATCGGGCAGCTCTAATACTACATATTTTTATATTTATATATATATATATATATATATATATATATATATATATTTATATAGATATATATCTATATATCTATATATAGATATATATATATATATATCTATATATATATATATATATATGTATATATATATATATATATATATATAATTTTTATTTTATTTTTTACTAATTGGTTTGATTGCTTTCACTTTGTTCAGTGCATATGATTATTTTTTTTACACCATCAATTAAAAAGCAGTGAAGCAGGTTTAATAAAGAAATGGCTACCAGTGGTAACAAGTCTCAGTACAGAAACTGTACATACAAGCAGTTGCATTATTTCTTGAATTGTGAAAATGTTTTTTTTTTTTTTTTTTTTTTTTTACTTGAATGTATACACTTAGAGAATTTTAAAATTCATGAAAATTCAAACTGATCTACATGCAAATATTTATTAAAAACAGAATGTGCTTAATACAGATTCTCCTGACTTGCTGTCATAAAGCAGTGTTGGACACACACATGTACAGTATATACAGCTTAAAGATATTTGAAATGCCGTTACTCACCAATTTATATAGGCACAATGGTTGCAACTTTCAAACAGCAGTTCCAAACCTACAGTGGTGAGATGTAGTTTGTAAGAGAAGGGTTAAAGAAAAGTGAAAGCCCTAATTCCAATACTTGCTATGTTTAGGCACCAGATCAATGATCTTGAAGGTATGGCGTTCAAGCACTTTAAAAAGTCAAGTAAGGCTATGGATTACGATCGCATGCTGCTGCAGTGTAAAGCTTACTGGATGTGCGGTTTTAATATGGCTCTTTCCAAGGGTTTTAACTCTGTACTGTCTTTTTTTTTTTAGATTGTTTATATGATTTATTGTGTTGTTTGTTGATTGTCTGTCTTTATGTTTTGTTAACTGTTATTGTACAATTGTCATTATTGTTTAATGACTTTGCATTATATATATTCACCTGATCCATGGATTTTACTGCAACAGTTTAATTAGTAAAATCAACTCATTAAGTTTGTTTTAAATACTTATTTTCTTTCTCTTGCACTCTACCTTTTCCAGCACCTGTAACATTATTGACTGCTGAACCCCTTCCCACAGCATAGGCAGCATCCATTTTTTCCTGGCTTTAAGACCTATTGCTAGTGTTTGATATCATTAACTCACGCCACATTTATCTTGGCATGATTGATTGAAGAGTCAGGCCTCGTACACACGCACGACCGAGTTTCTCGGCAAAAACCAGCAAGAAAATTGCTGTTTTTTTTTTTTTTGCCGAGGAAACCGGTCGTGTGTACACTTTTCGACGAGGAAACTGTCGAGGATCTCATCGAGCCAAAAAGAGAGCATGTCTTCTTTTTCCTCTACAGGAATGGAGAAATTTGGCTCGCCGAGATCCTTGACAGCCAAACAAGGAACTCGACGAGCAAAACGATGTGTTTCGTCCGTCGAGTTTCTCGGTCGTGTGTACAAGGCTTCAGGATATACCGCTAAGGACACAGTCGTTTTTGTAAGCCATGGTATATGATTCTGACTAGGCTTATTTATTATTACATGAGCCATTTGATGGTACATTTAATTGACTTCCTGCTTTCCTCATTTATGTTTTGTGTTACCAAGGCTTTGAAAGTTACTCCTTTTGTTTTAAGCTATTATCGTAAGTGTATCCTGCCTATCCCAACCATATTACTGGAAAAGCATGCTGACTTCACACAGTATATACATTGACCTCATGTGTTGGTGAGAAAAAAAAAAAGTATATGGATCATTAGTGTTGCCATGGTACCAAGGAAAGCTATAATTTTCTACAGTATGCATAAAACCTATATGTAGCCACTTAAGTCAACCATAGATGGTTTAAATCTCGACTGGTTCAGCAGAGACCGGCCGAGATTCTAACCATGTATGGAGAAGCAGAATGTACCCAAGTTGATTGCTCAGCGGGAGGGATTACCCCATCAACACTGACTGTGTTGATGGAGAAATCAAGCGATTTTCTTTCCTGCAACCATCTATGGCCGGCTTTAGCCAATGCCTCGGAATCAGCCTAGCATCAAAGACATTGAGCATTGATGATTGAAAAGAGACCAGATAAGACATTATTATATTGCAAGGTGCATTTTTTGACAAAATGTAATTAGTTGTTATATATCATTTTTTAATATTTTATTTCTGGTAGTTTTTTGAATCTTGAGAAATAGATCAAACCCTTGGTGCTGCTAGTAATGGTTTATTTATTTTGTACAAGTAAATGCCATATTGGATCATTGGGGAGCTGGTAATGATTGTATACTATTATTATCTATATATATAAAACTCAATGTGTGTATGTATGTTCCAGCATCACGTCCAAACGGCTAAAGATATTAACATGAAACTTGGCACACATGTTACTTATATGTCAGCAACAAACATAGGATAGGTGGTTTAACCCTTACCCACCCCCATTTGCCATGGTCAGGGTTTTTCTTTAAAGTCCCATTCAACTCTATGGGAAATACATGTTACTTCATGTTCCAGCATCACGTCCAAACGGCTAAAGATATTAACATGAAACTTGGCACACATGTTACTTATATGTCAGCAACAAACATAGGATAGGTGGTTTAACCCTTACCCACCCCCATTTGCCATGGTCGGGGTTTTCCTTTAAAGTCCCATTCAACTCTATGGGAAATACATGTTACTTCATAACTTCCAAACGGCTGTAGATATTTCGATAACACTTGGTCACATGTTACTTATATGTCCACTTAAACTATAGGATAGTTAATTTATCCCTTAACTACCCCCATTTGTGAGGGTCGGGGTTTTTGTTTAAAGTCCCATGCAAATCAATGGGAAATGTATGTTCCCACATAACTTCTGTACGCCTGGAGATATTTCAATAATACCTGGTACACATATTACTTATATGCCAAATAAAAATATATGACAGTTAAATTAACCCTTACCTACACCCTTATATAAAAGATGGGTATATTTATATTACTATGATTTTCCTCCCCAAAAGGTTAAGATAGGAAGACCGGGCAACACCGGGTATTCAGCTAGTATGCAATAAAATGTGTGCTTACTAAACTGAATTTATCTTCTCTTCTTTGGGTATGGTTTTCAAGTTCCAAGTTTTAAATAAAAATTTGCTAAGGTATGGACAGCACAAGTGTTCATCATTTTTCAAAATACTTAAACCAGTGGTGTTCAACTTTTTACATAGAGGTCTCGAGGGTAGCCCCCAACATATCCAAATGACAGCACCTTGGTACGTAAAAAAAAAAGATATAACTATTCTTGAATTTCTTGGATAATATTCATTAAAGTGGTTGTAAACCCTTATTTGTCACTTTTACCTACAGGTGAGCCTATAATACGGCTCACCTGTAGGTATCAAGAATATCTCCTAAACCTGTATGGTTTAGGAGATATTCCCCCCGCAATGCGCCGCTGATTGCAGCGGCGCATGTGCAGGGGGGATCCTCGGCTAAAGGACCGGCATCCGCCGGACCTTGCTGAATTAAAATCTCCCGCGCGCACGCGCGGGAGTGACGTCATCGCCGCTCCAGCCAATCACAGCGCTGGAGCGGCGATACCCGGAAGACACACCGGAGCAAGATGACATCTCGCTCGGCGTGAACCAGGTAAGTGTTCCTCACCTCGTTCCAAGGTAAGTATTTCATAATCAGCCAGTATGCGGTGCATACTGGCTGATTATGCCTTTTGCCTTGCAGGTTTAAAAAAAAAAAAAAGGTTTATGCGGTTTACAACCGCTTTAATTAGCATTGAAGATTGTATACCCATTTCTACTGTGTTACACATCATTTGGTGGGTGGGAATGAGAGTCACGTGTCTTCATGCACCCTACTAGATTGCTTTGCACCACACCCTTCACCCTCCCTCAGGGGACTTGTGTTACATGTAGGTAATCTGCATTGGCTCTCAGCAGGAAAGCCCACAAACTAGTCATGGCCACTACCGCAAGTATCTTTGAGCAAAATTAGTGCAGCCTTTCACATACCAGTAAAGCTGTGTAAGGCTTACCGACTACTGATTGGGAAGCTGGGAATCTCCCTTGAACCGGCAGATTGCCAGGGAGCCACCCTGTACTTGATATGATAGGTTGTGCCCTGGAGGGGAGATGGTTTGTGACAGCTTTGACCAGCACAAAAGTTCATGTGAAAACAAAAACAGTGTGCAGTACTTTCTTTTTCTTGCTTGTGCTCAGAATGCTCAGAATGCCAAGCACAGCCAGTGCTTCACATGGCCAACATAGTCAAAGACAGGGGCCTTGTGTTGGGCACCAGGGACTATGCAATGTTATGCTATAACTTGTGATCATCCCATCCCATCATTCTATGCTTCCTCTGAGGTTGAACAGGAATATCTCTAGGAAAATGCAGATAGAAATCTATGGAGCTGTGTATAACATTTTTTTGTAACAGAGCATGCATTATCACTGTCAGATACCACAAATGTATAAGTACACTAAACTCTGACTACTCCTAAAAATGTTTGATTTGTAGTACATTGAAATTACAGGTGTTTTATTAAGGAAATACAATGATCACGCATCAATTGTAGTTGTCAGTTATACCTTGTTTCTAGGGACAGCAAAAAAATATTTGAAGAATTTGAAGATATTCTTCCTTTCTGTGAATATTCCAAAATTCAAAAATTGTCTGAGCATATTAGTTTTGTTTTTAACTTGTTAAACAGTAAAAAAAAAAAAAAAAAATCACCAGATGCAGGCAATTCCATTTCTAGATTTTTTTTAATAAGTTTTGTATAAACAGATAACCAAGAACGGTCTAAAAATTGTTTCCTAACAAACCATGATTATGAGAGCAGGAAGATGAATTTGAGCCGTATGCGTTTTTGGGCTTTTAGGAAACAATTTTCAATTGTTGAGGGTGGAGGAGCATCTTTATATTGTCTGATATATATGAGGTAACTTTGGTGAATAAACCTAGGAGACATTTATATACTGTAGAAGCAGCACCTACTGCTTCAGTTATCAGTAGAACGGTAGGCCAATTTCATAGCTGTTTCTATTCACTTAGAGCAGCGATCTTCAAATTCCGGCCCAGGTGTCAGATGTGGCCTTTTGCTTGCTTTTAGCCGGGCACTGGGGCATTATTCCTTCTACTGTTGCTGACATGGTTCCTGCCACTGACCCCAACAAGGGGGCACTAATCCTCCCATTGACACCAAAGATGGGGTACTATTCCTTCCATTGACACAAATGATGGGGCACTATTACTCCCCCTAATACCAATTATGGAGCATTGTTTACTCCCACTGATGCCAGGACATTTTCTTTTCCCATTGACCAAACTTTGGCCCCCCTAAAGTTTGAAGGACAGTAAACTGGTCCTTTGTTTAGAAAGTTTGCGGACCCCTCACTTAGAGCATAAATGGAGGAAGATTCTGCCTGGGATCTGTGATGCTTTTATACTTTTACTGTACTTATACTTCCAAATCTTTGGGTACTCATAGGCATCCCCCTATCCAGTCTCTTTAAGGTAGACCTAATAGCCATCTTTCATCTATGGTACCTTCTAATACCTTCAGTTGACCTGGGTTAGGACCAACCTAGGATAAGCTAGTGCCGGGTGTGACATTCTGTAGTCGCTTCCCTCTCCTCTAACATTGAATTAAGGTTCCCATAGACCCCCGCAGGTGGTCAGATAAAAAAAAAAACACATCAGGATAGAAATATGGAAGATGTTGTTTCCAATTTGTGTCCATATTTTTATTCTGGCATGCTCCTGTGCTGCACATTCAGCCTTTTGTTGCCTGGGGGTGGAAGTGTGCATTGACATTAAAATGGTTGTAAACCCTTACAGACCACTTTAACCTACAGTTAAGCCTAGATTAAGGCTTACCTGTAGGTGCAACAAATATCTCCTAAACCTACACGGTTTAGGAGATATTTGCAGAAAAGACTGCACCGATGTCTACGGCGCATGCGCATCGTAGACAATGGCGCAGGCGCACTGAGCGTGCTGTTAGTGAAGGCGATCATGCGATCATGCCGTCACTGACGGCTCCCGTGTGCATGCGCAGGTTAGACAATCACAGCGCCGGAGCCGCGATACCCAGCAGTCACTCGGGTATCATGGCGGCGGTGGAGGTGAGGAACGAGAGTCGCTTCAGAGGCTTCGATCTCAGGGAAGAATTTCATAATTTGGTTGCCACATTTTTTGAGTTTCAGCTTCAGAATCTGTTCATCCAGTGAATATTCAGGGTTGATTTCATTCAGGATTGACTGGTTTGATCTTCTTGCCGTCCAAGGGACTTGACTATGGTACCATCAATTTATTAAACATGCCACAGCAAATTAACAAGACTCTCGCACAACACAGAAATGATCTGAAACAAATAATTGTATTTGTGCTCTTTTTTAGTTGTAATTATAAAAAAAAACACTGGGTTTAAGGTAAGCATTTTACAAAAAAGCTCTTTTGTGAGGCATCCACTGGACACTGAAAAACTGCCTTTCTATAATAGTTAGAAGTCCATGTTGTGACGTGATTATTTTCTTGCTGACAAAGACTGTCCTCCATATGTGCATGTGTTATTCAGTCATTTATTATCTGATAGAGTCCATATGACCTGCTGTTGTGAAATAAAAAAAAAAAAAAAAAAACGTAAAATCTGAGGATCTGTTGTTCTTCATACATGTTGTCCTGAAATATCCTTTATGGGATAATTAAATGCACATTCCAACTACATTATGTTGGATTAGATTACAATTTTTTTCATATCATTTCAGGTGGTCACTACAGCATTTCCTTATTTAACTCATTTTTGGTTGGAGTGGGCAAGGGTTAGAACATCTGTCACGTTGTATTAGCTGGCTGTGTCCCAGCTAAGGAGATTTAACCTGACTTTTTGACCTAAGTATTCTAACTGGATGAAAAGTGATAGAAAATGTGTTCAGTGTGTTAACACATTTTATGTTGTGACTAATGCACCAAAACCCCACAAAAATCGGAGTCAGTGTCACAACAATTGGATGTTTTTAACTCCACGCATTGTGTTGCCACTACAGTGCAGCAACCTATGTAATAAAGCTGTGTCCAAAAAAAGGCAAATAGAAGCCAAACAACAGTTGTCAGTATTGCGGGTTGTCTTCCTGCAGCTGATGTTTTCCCTATTAATGACTGACCATGCCTTGTTACTCACATGCCAACGAAGGGGTCCTGCACGGCTCCAAAATGTTGAACTATGTCTTCTGTCATGTGATCATTCTTCAATAACAAATTGGACATAATTGACCATCTGTGGTGTGCTGGCAAATATGTACATTTGTTCTGCACCTTGTCTCTGTATGGAGGTGGCCATATTGGTGGAGGCAGGACTTTACTTCATTATTTTAGAGCTTCTAACAAGGAGATCAATGAGCAGCACGGTAGTGACATCACAAAATCTCATCCTGAATCTCCTGAGACATGCAAAGAGAGGCAGCGGTGGCTTAGATTCACACTGCTGGTTTACCGCTATGAGACACCAAGGCACTACTGCATACCAGGAAGTGCACTTTTATTTTTAAGGAAGAATTGAGGACAAAAGGTACAGTTTCAGTGTACTGCTTAGGCACATAACATTTATAAATGTCTCCAATAGCACAGCACACTTAAATTTTTAAGCCTCGTGCCCACAGGCACGAAAAAAACGTCGCTAAAAACACGATTTTATCCACGTTTTGCATTGGCGTCAATGCGTGTTTAGCCGCGCTAGATTTTAGCCACATTTCTCTGTCTCTATTCAAAATCAGTGGTTCCCTATGGGAGCCCATAGATTTGAATAGATGTTGCACCAGAAGTCAGATCAAGCTGATCCGACTTACAGTGTGACTTGTGTGCTGAGAATCTTGGAGGGGAACACCGCCAAATATTTTTGTGAGATTCCCCCACAAGATCCATACCAGACCCTTATCCGAGCATGCAGTCTGGAAGGTTAGGAAGGGGGGGGGGAACGAGCGAGCACCCCCTCCTCCTGGACCATACCAGGCCAAATGCCCTTAACATGGGGGGGGGTTGGCTCTTTGGGGCAGGAGGACCCTGGGTCCCCCACCCCAAAGCACCTTGTCCTCATGTTGATGAGGACAAGGGACTCTTCTCGACAACCCTTGCCCGGTGGGTACAAGCAGGTACATGTATTATGTAGGGAGATTTGTTTCAGCTCTGTGTATCACTTGAGGCCAGTCACTTCACTGGATATATCTGAGAGAATACAACCACTTTAAAATGGTTGTAAATTGGCCCTAGTATGTATATATATAAATGTGAGTTAGGGACTTTAGATTGTAAGCTCCTTGAGGGCAGGGAATGATGTGAATGTATAATACATGTGTAAAGCTCTGCATAAATTAATGACTCTATATAAGTACCTGTAATAACTAAATAAAGGCAAAGGGTTTTTTACCTGCATTAAGGTAAAAAAACTTCTGTGTTCAGCTCCCCCCCAGCCCCCCCTAAATAACAACTGAGCCAATCTCAATCCAGAACTGTGCCCGAGAGCATCAGTGCAGCTCTCTCTCCCCCTCACTGGACATGAAGACAGCAGTGGGAGCCATTGGCTCCTTCTGCTGTCAATCATAGCCTGTGAGGAGAGAGTAATGGGTGGTGCCATGCTGTGTGTTGATGGACACACAGTACCCGGCTTAGGAATGAGCCCACATGAATGCCCCCATAGTAAGCAGCTTGCTGTGGGGGCACTGGGAGAAGGGGGGATCCAGGAGCACCAGAGAGGGGCCCCAGAGAAAAAGCATTGGGGCTGCTCTGTGCAAAACAGTAGGTAAGCATAACATATTTTGTTTTCTATCTATAAAGCACTTATACTAGGTGTATAAGACCATGTACTTCATTCTCCAGTATGAACAAAAAAATATATTCCTACACTTCAACATGTCTGTTACTGGACATAGAACATCAAAAACAAGAAGTCTAAATTCAGCTGCATTCATCTACACCAGACATTCTCTTGGGAACTACAGTGAAAGTGAAGTTGAATTTTTGGCTTTTAGCCTGTTTCCCCTTGAAAGCATTAGGAGTAACGCTGGGCTCACTATGAGCAACATTTGCAAGATATTATATTTGTTTAAAAAATCTTTGTCATTATTCTTTTTTCAGCAGTTTTGCTCATGCACGCGGTCAGTTAGGGCCGTACACCAACCAGATCAGCGTATTTCTGTGGCACGTAGGTGTTTTCGATCAGCCGAGAACAGGAAGCATGAAGAAATCAATGACAAGCTGACATTGTCTACGGCTATCCACATCTGGTAATCGCACACATAGAGTGTTTATCTACAGTTAAGGACAGATGTGCACCCCTGGATACAAACAGTTCACATTCAGAGCCGCACATTAGTCCCTAACCGCGTGTATTTGACCTATGTGCAATTAAGCCAACACCTGTGGACAGCCATGGACAGTGTCAGCCTTAACGGCTGATTGGGAGATCGTTATTATTAATATGGTATTTGTATTTATTATTACAACAATTTACTGTTTCATTTCTCCTAGTTGTGAAGAAGGGAACGTAAACTTCCTTCATTTTGTGGTATGTTTTCAATTTCCCAACTAGCCTCTTCCACTTAATATCCTGATTACATCTTTTAGAGAATCAATTTCCACTGGTAATCATAACATATATTGCAGCAGTTAGTAAATGTTAGTACTTGGCTTTTTATAGACAGAATTATTATTATTATTTATTTTTTACTTCACGTAGGAACGCCCATTCAGGAGGAGGAGGAGCATGATGTGAGGACTCGTTCCTGAGGCTGCTGCCGTCGCTGACCCCGGATCCCCAGGCTCTACAGGCTCCACGGGCTCCACGGCTCCACGGCTCCATGAGATCGATGAGCCATCCCCATAGGCGGTGCTGCGATAGGTGGCGTCCAGCCGTCCAGCTGCTCGGCTGTGATCAGCTGAGCGATTAGCTGAGCAATCTCCCCCACCTCCCCGTGTCAGCGCGTCGGGTTGTTTTTGAACTGACCGGCCCCCCTCCTCCACCTCTCTCCCACCTCTCTCCCCGCTCTCTCCCCCGGAGTACGACAGCATGACAGCTTGTTTGGCTTTGCTTGGCGGGCTTACGCTGGGCAGTGTTGTGTAGAGCTGTGCTGGTTCACTGGGTGCTTCCAGCACGCTCACATCCATACTCAGTGGGTTTAAAAGGGAGGGCTTGTGAGTGTGTGGAGTGAGCTGAGCCAAACGAATCCAAGCCAGGAGCTACAGCATGAATGCTGCTGCACGCTGACACTGACTCCCGCTGTGTATTGAGTTCTGGGAGATCCTCATTTGGGGAAACTGCCCCCCCCCCTCATCCTCCAGTTGCTTTAGTGGGTCAGCTGGCTCACTCTGGTAGCCTGATAAATTCTGTGTCAGGGTAAAGGGGTCCAACGTATTCACGAATACACTAATCCACCCTCCCCCCCAGTAAAGTGATACAGCCTGAAGGAACGGCAGACCGACGGGTCCAATATCCATGAGCAAGCAGGGAGGTACAAGGAGGTACAACAGGTATACTATATAAAGCTAGAAACAGTATTCACAGAGAATTCTACAAATGGTGAGTCATCTCTGCATACTATGCATACTACGCCTACTTCATACTTTACGCTCCTATGTTTAAAAAACTGACCTGCAAGATGTAACGCAAGATGTATGGTTTTGACTATAAATACTAAAGTGTACAAAGGAGAGTGATATAACTGAGCTTACAGACTGGAACAGAGATTGGACATTCTGGGCATTCCTTCTGCATTTTCTTTAGCATATATATCACACTATAACAAGATAAGAAGGCTGTAAGAAAGTAACATCAACCTGGTTATCCTGCATTATGTATCTGTGCGACTGTTAAATGTGACTTTTTAAATCTTAAATTTGATCCATTACTGCCGTTACTATATACCACACATTGATTCATAAAGTTTTTTTTATTTTTTTTTATTTTTGACCCCCGGGCTCTGGGTGTCCCATGTAAGGGATCACTCTCTCCACCCACATCCTACTGCACTGATCCATCGTGGTTGCTCGGTGGCTCGGATATTCCCTGTGGTCTTTGGGCTTTGGACTGGGGGGAGCAGCATTGTGTACTCTACCAATATCCTTACGGGGTGACTGATGCCTGAAGGATAAGCAGATGCGGCGGTTCCAATGAACATGCAGAGGCTGCTCTTTAGGTAACTCTGAAACAAATTAAAATCAGCCCACATAGAGAGTTCGGAGGTAAATAAACGAAGTGTCACCATCTCTGAAATTATCTCATATTTGATGTGTTTCAAAGACTGTTCTGCAAGATGAAATGAATGAAAATGATCGCTAAAGTGAGTTTTGCATGGGAATTTAACTGTGACTATTAATAAGACTTTAAGAGGTGCCTTTTTGATTACTCCCTAATCGTGATACAGATTGGCCAGCTTTACAGCACCGATTGTATGCACACGAGGGCTGTCTCACTAATGGTTATTGCTCAATCGCATCGCAGGTAGTAACTACAATAATAAAAATATAATTGTTATTATAAGCAGCGGGTATTATTTACTCCTTCTTATACATTCATATTTTTGTATTGTAACCGGGCCTCTCTTTTTTCTCTGGGGTGCCTTTTCTTGGCAAAGCAGAAAAGAGGGAAGGGAGAATGAGAGGCCGTCCTGTAAGAGGAGTGGTAGCCAATGCCCCCAAAACCAGTGCTAGCCCAGGCACAATAAAAAAATATATGACTCAAAATGGCACCAAAGATAACGCTGGGAGAATAGCAGGGGCCAAAAGTAGACTATCGGAGGGCCAATTAGAAAACAGTCAAAGAAGACAATCAGAAATTGGGATAACTGAAGAAACAGAGGAGGTTGCTGCAGGACCAAGCGGAGCAAGTTATATAGACCTACCCCCATCAAAAGGGGAGTTATTGGAGATGTTTTCAAAATTGCAAATATCTATCACTCGGATGGAGAATACGTTAAAAAATGAGATATCAATAGTACATGATGACATGAATCATCTATTAAGAAGAGTTGAAGAAACAGAGGAAAAACTGGACTGCCAGGCAGAAGAAGTGATAGAGTTAAAAAAACAGATGAAGGATTTACAGAGAGAGCAACGGAATATGCGGTACAGAATGGAAGATCAAGAAAATCGGAACCGGAGGAAAAATCTGAGGATCCGTGGTTTGCCAGATCAGGAAGGAGAAGATCTTCAAGAAAAATTGGATAAAGTTTTTGGTCAATTATTGGGAAAAATTGAAACTGAAAAAATTAAATTTGAAAGGTTTCACCGGATCAGGAAACCTACGGAATTGGCTGCGGAAATACCTAGAGATGTTATCGCGCGGTTCCATAACTTCCAAGATAAAGAACAAATCTGGCAAGCCCTGAAATTAAGACCTGCGAAGTTAAATGAGGTCAACTTACAGATCTTTCCGGATCTTGCTACCGAGACCTTGTCCAGAAGGAGACTATTAAAGCCATTATTGGAACATCTTAAATTGAATAATATTCAATATTTTTGGGGTTACCCTGCTTGTTTAACGGGAAGAAAGGAAGGCAGGTCCGCGACCCTAAGATTTCCTGAAGAGCTGGCTAAGTTCTGCAAAAGACTTGACATTCCACTGATAGATATACCTGGATGGAGTGAAAATGAAGAGAAAACACCGCAAGCACTTGAACAACAGACATGGCACCGCATTCCAGGAAATAAAAGAGGAAAATAAAAGAGGAAAATAGTAATAGCAGAAATAATAATAAAAACGAGGGAGTAGTAGGGTGGCTTTAAATGGAGGGGGGAGGGCTGTGGAATAAAGGCCTAGGATCCCACGGCATGGAGCGTTTTGGGAAAGGAGGAGGGGGGGAATAAAAAAAAAAAAAAAAAAAAAAAAAGAGGGGGGAGGAAACGAAGAATGATATGGGGTTAGAGTCGACTTTATAAGTGATGGAAGTTTAAGTAGGGGCGCGGATATCGGGGGCGGGCGGCAGAAGCTCTCTGAGGGTCTTGTATCAGAGCTCAACCTCAGGGGGGAGAACCGTAGGGCCGGATGGAGAAGGAGGGCCACGGATCCTTAAGCCTTTTGAAGGCTGCAATCCCCCAATATGATAGGGGTAGTAGGGGGAGGTTTTGGGGGGGTAGGCCTGGTACGGGATGTTGTGGGTGGGCGGGAGGGGGTGGATGGAATGGGGGGGAAGTGGGAAAGGGGGGGGTGGGTTTTGGATTGAGGTTCTCTCCGAACCTTCAGTGTAGTCCTGGTGACATACCATCCGGCAGTTAAAATAGGAACCCTAAAAATTCTTTCGTATAATGTTCGTGGTTTGAATAACCCTACAAAAAGAGGTAATATTTTGAGAGAACTTAAATTTCTTAAAGCAGATATAGTTCTATTACAAGAAACACATATTTCACTGGACTCTAATCTTAAAATAAGTTCATATGACTACCCGTTATGGTACTATGGGGACTCACCGATTAAACGTGCTAAGGGTGTTGCCATTGGCTTTGCCAGGGGAGTCAGATTTTCCCTGGGGGAGAGAATGGTAGACCCCGAGGGGCGCTATCTTTTCCTCAAGGGCAAAATAAATGAAGTCGATTACTCTATAGCTAATATCTATGGCCCAAACCAAAACCCTGTTAAATTTCTTAAGGGAGTAATTGAGAGGTTCATGGATTTTAGGTCCGGCAGGGTAATTATGGCCGGAGATATGAATCTCTGTCTGGATCTAGATGCCGACTGCACGTCGCGTGTACAGAGGGGAGGGAACGTACAACGGAAATTACTAAAAAAGAAATTACATCAACACCAATTAATGGATGTATGGAGAATTCAACACCCAAAAGTACGGGATTATTCATTCCGCTCCTCTGTACACGGGACGTATTCCAGAATTGATTTATTTTTGGTGGACCATGAATCTTTGGAGACAGTCAAAAGTTCTGATATCGGAATAGTAACTTTGTCGGATCATGCCCCAGTATCAATTAATTTAAACATAGCGGGAATACAAAAGAATAATAGAACATGGAAAATAAATGAGGATTTATTGCAAGACGAAGAGGTTGTAGATAAGATTAAAAGGGAATTAGGATTGTATTTTAAAGAAAATAGTTCAGAATTTCTGTCAGAAGCATTAATATGGGAAACTCACAAGGCCTATATCAGAGGTATTATGATCGCAATCGGAACAAGTAAAAAAAAAGAAAGTAGTAAGAAACGAGATGACTTATATAAAACAATTCTCGATCTGGAACAAAGACATAAATTAACAGGTGATTGTGTAGCTGGACATTCGGTTATTTTAAAAAGGGCAGAACTAAGGGACCTTATTGAACAAGAAAATAGATCAGTCTGTCTTAAAGTTAAAAAAGAAAGGTACCAATGGGGGGATTTGTCGGGAAAATACTTAGCCAAAATGTTAAAAAAGGAATCTACCAGAAATTTTATTGAAAGTATACAAACTAGTAAAGGAAATAAAGTATTTACAACCCCTGAGATTGCGGGAATATTCCAAGAATACTATGGGAGGCTGTACGCTATATCTCAAAATGATCCCCCTGAGAAAGCGAAAAGGAGATTAGAATACCAAAAAAAATTCTTAGAGGGAGCAGGTCTTAAAAAAATACCAGTAGATAAACTTAGTTCTCTAGAGGACCCTATAACAGAAACGGAAATTAGGAAAATCTTAAGAGAGTCCCCATTAGGGAAAAGTCCTGGCCCGGATGGGCTAACAACTGAGTATTATAGGAAATTTAGCGATATCCTAGTTCCTAGGATGTGTGCTTATATGAACGGTATTGGCACAAATTGGGACATTCGTCGTGAGGCACTTGAAGCTGCAATTACGATTATCCCTAAAGAGGGTAAAGACCCTTCACAGTGTTCCAGTTATAGACCTATTTCCCTATTAAATGCGGATGTAAAGTTGTTTGCCAAAATCTTAGCTGGTAGAATGAGGAATATCATGAATAAATTGGTATATAATGATCAAGTGGGCTTTATCCCAGGTAGGGAAAGTAGGGATAACAGTATCAAGACACTGTTACTGATTCAGAGAATAAAAGAAGGTAAGTCCCCAGGTCTACTACTGTCGATAGACGCTGAAAAAGCTTTCGACAGAGTAGACTGGGGATACCTTCAGACTACTTTAGAGTTTTTTGGGGTAGGCCCCAAGATGTTGGGGTGGATAAAAGCTCTATATAACCACCCAACGGGAAGGGTTAAGGTAAATGGAACGGTATCCGGGCTTTTTGAGATGTTTAATGGGACCCGTCAAGGCTGTCCCTTGTCACCCTTATTGTTTACTTTGTCCTTAGAACCTTTACTTTCTACGATTAGAAATAATCCTGACATCGAGGGGATACAGACAGATGACAGAGAACATAAAATTGCGGCTTACGCCGATGATATCCTGTTATATATAATGAACCCGATTACATCTCTCCCTAATCTTTTAAAAACTCTTAAAGTCTATGGTGAAGTTTCTAATTTCAAAATTAATCCCTTAAAGTCCGAAATCTTGAATATTACTGTGAAAGCACAGGATGTAACCAGATTTAAAAAAGACTTCCCATTTATTTGGAGAGACACGGTATTAAAATACCTAGGTGTCAATATAACAACATCTCCTGAGTCAATTTATCAGTATAATTTTATTCCATTACTGAACGATATTAAAATGGACTTAAATAAAATTGCTTCCAGACAGAGGTCCATATTAGGAAGAATAAATAGTTTTAAAATGTTAACTTTGCCCAAGATTCTATATAAATTACAAATGTTGCCGATTGCAATACCAGAAGTATATTTTAAAACATTAAAAAAATTATTAATTAGATTCATATGGCGGAAAAAGAAAGCGCGCATAGCCATGTCTATACTCACCAGAGACAAGGCGCAGGGCGGGTTGGGGTTACCTGACATCAAGGCATATTATATGGCCATTCACATGACACGGGTGGTTGAATGGGTTAGAGAAAATAAAGAAAAATTATGGGTTAAATTGGAAAGTAGTTTAAATAAAACTAGGTTAGGAAAGGAGATTTGGATTCCGGCACAATTTAGACAGCCTAAAGAGCACTTGTACACGATTACACGGACATCTATGTTAATATGGGATAGGGTTCACAAAAATGAAAAATGGGGGTACAATTCCTTATTAATACCACTATACGACACAAATTATTTTGCACCAGGGAAAGTAAGCTTGTCTGGGAGTTGGATAAAGAAAACTGACGTAAAATTAAGGGATATACTGAAAGATGGCAAAATCTATAATTATCAGGAACTAGGGAAACACAAAGAAATGTTTGAGTTGAATTGGCTGAGATACCAACAGTTGAAACATTTTGTGGACTCCCTTCCTCGTCCGATCAGGCTAGAGGGAGATTTGCTCCCACTAGAGCGTATGTGCCTGGCCTCGAGCGGACGAGGCGGGATCTCACGGATTTATAAAATATTGTCGGGACTAAAAAATAAGGGGCTACCTCCGTATATTAAAAAGTGGGATGAAGAGTTGGCAACAGGGGACACTGAGAGAGATTTTGGGAAAATATTGAAGATGACACATATCACTTCAACTAACTGCGGGTTGATAGAAATGAATTTTAAATGTTTATCAAGATGGTATATCACCCCAGATATTGCACATCGATTCCAAGGGGAGACTTCCGGATTCTGTTGGAGGGGTTGTATGGAACCCGGAACCATGTCACACCTTTGGTGGACGTGCCCCAAAATCAACAAATATTGGCATAACGTGGTATCAGTAATCAAGGAAATCACTGGAAATAAAATAGCAGTAGACCCGTGGGTGTGTTTGTTCCACGGGACAAATTTGACTAGTAAACAGTATATGAGAACCTTGCTCCCCCATATCCTGAATGCAGCAAAGAGCCTGATCCCTAAACAGTGGAAAGATCCCGAGAGCCCAACAATGAAGAATTGTCTTGATAAAATAAATGATATTTTTTATATTGAACAGCTTAAGTTTATGGGGGAGGAAGGTGAAAGGGGATTTAAACTTAAATGGCAGGACTGGGTTGACTATAAGTCATCACAGAGTTATCTAGTCCGGATGGTATAGGACAGGTTGTGAAGTAAAAGTTGACAAACTAAGAGACTGAGGTTCGGAGAGAAAGGGGTGGGTCAGGGTATGGGGGGGGGGGGTTGGGTTAGTTGACTTGGGTAGGGGCACTTTGGTCTTATGATGTAATTTTTTTCTTTTTGTACTTTGCCATACTGCCGTATGGCAATACTGTGCCCATGCTGGCTTAATATACACACAAGACATAGCAAACAAGGTAGGACAAAAAATCTATATAATAAGAAATAACCACATATGATGCAAAGCCACAAATGAGACGCTATGGGCGGTTATACCGTGAGCAGGTCTCCCTGTCCTATGTCAGGGTAGTCTTTTGTTGGCGAAGTCTGAAGTGGACGGAAAAATAAAAAAAAAAAAAAAAAAGAAAAAAAAAAAAAAAAAAAAAAAAAAAAAAAAAGAAAAAAAAAAAAGTACTTGGCTTTTTAACACGGATTTCCATAGGTCAAGAAATGTTGACCATGAAAGCAATAAACAGATAACTAAGCTTTATAGAGCCTATGCTATTGTTCTGTCCTCTTGTTTCCTGTCCTGTGTTGACATAATGTTCTGGCATTTGGATTGAGAAGAACATTTGTGCATTACGTTATTGTACATGCATTCACTTTTTCTTCAGAGATTTTTCTCTTTACTGAATTATTACTGTGAGGCTCTAATATGTGAGTAAGGTTATACTGTCATTTACTGTGAATTACACATACGAAGATATACCCCCTAGTGTACACTTGGCATTTAAAAAATCAGCAAGAGAGTTATATGATTGCGTAAAAGCATAATGCTTTCCTACAGCACACAGAACTCATCAGATCTCATTGAGATACACATTACAGGATATAATATTCCACAAAGCTGTGCCAAATACTAAATGTCTGACATCAACAAGCACTGAGTGAGAGTTCAGGAGATTAAAAAAGGTAAAAAGGAAAAAAAAAGGGCAGTTTGCAAAAGAAGAATAAAAATGTAATAAAACTTGCCAGGCTCATTGCTTACAACACTGATCTTAGCTCTATTGCAGAGCTACATCCTGATTCCCCTGCTGCACACTGTGGTTTCACTTAACAGTATTAGAGCCAGTGGTAGCCTGTCTATTAGGGACGCACGGGCTCTGCCCCCCATCTATGCGTCCGGCCCCCTAATCTACATGCAGGGCGCGGAACCATGGATTCCAATGGGGGGTGTCTTTTTTTGAAGCATGTTATTAGAGCCAGAGGCACTAATAGGCTTCAAAAAAGGGTGGGCTTGGGGTGCAGAGCACTGCGCTCCAAGCCCACCCAGTTGCGTGACAATAGCAAATTAATATTAATTAATATCAATTTATTCTTATGCCCTGTACACACGATCGGTTCATCCGATGAAAACGGTCTGATAGATTTTTTCATCAGATATCCGATGAAGCTGTCTTTCATCAGTCGTGCCTACACACAGGGCCTGATTCCAGACAAGGCCAACAAGGCCAGGCCTCGGGGCGGCAGTGGGTGCAGGGGCGGCACTGTGGCTGAGAGGAGAGAACACTTTCACTTTCATTTCGAAAGTTCCCCCTGCCATGCGGATGGTGAGAGGAGAGAAAACAGAGGGAAGAGGAGGTGAGATGGTTCTCGGCAGCAGCACCCCCCCCCCCCTTCCGGTTCTCAATGTCATTTTGTCATTTTTGGCAGCATAACCCCCCAATGATCAATGTCATTTTTGGCAGCAACATCCCCCAGGTTCTCAGTGTCATTTTCGGCAGTAGCAATCCCATTCCCCCACCCCCCCTCCGCTTCTCAATGCATCTCAGTATCCTGCCAAATAAGTCCTCTGGCGGATAATGTCCCCCCTGTACTGTGTAGACGATGGCGGCATTGAAGGACCCGGCCTTGGGGCGGCAAAGGGAGTAAATCCGGGCCTGCCTACACACCATCAGTTAAAAAACCGATTGTGTCAGAACGCGGTGACGTAAAACACAACGACATGCTGAGAAAAATGAAGTTCAATGCTTCTGAGCATGCGTCGATTTGATTCTGAGCATGCGTTGATTTTTAACCGATTAAAGATGTCACTCTCTAGATGTGCAAAGCTGGTAGAGACATCCCCAAATGCACGCCACACTTTTCAGATTTTTTTTTTTTAAACTTTGGAAAACCATTTATCATTTTCCTTACACTTCACACTTATGTTCCACTTTGTGTTGGTCTATCACATAATATCCCAATAAAATTAATTTACATTTTTTGGTTGTAACATGACAAAATGTGGAAAATTTCAACGGGTATGAATACTTTTTCAAGGCACTGTAAATGGTGCGCTTTTTTAAATAAACATAGCCCCTGATTTTGTGGATATCGGGGGGAGAAGCTTTTTTCTGTTTTTCAGTTTGTACAGAGAGTGAAAACATAAAACATTATTTCCTGGAAATGTTGGAATTATTTTACTCTAAAGAGAATACTAAGTTAATATGAAACTCCATAGGGAACATTAACACTCAGCTCAAAGAGCTGTTTTGTATGTAGGAAGAATCATTTGAATACATTGTGTTACTGAACAGGTTATATCTGTCGTAATGATTGTTTCTGCCAGACATTGATAAACCCAATGAAAAGACTTAAAACATCTAATGTGTTCTTTGGCTCTTCACCAGGGACATTAGACGCTACTTTCATTTAATTCATAACATGGAACATTTTTGCATTGCTGTATGATGATGCGTTTTACCGTCATTTTGCCTGTTTTCGTCACAGTGATTTGTAATTCTGATGTTCACTATATTATACAAAATATTTTTTTGTACTTTATCAGTAG
Organism: Rana temporaria; assembly: GCF_905171775.1. Classification (NCBI taxonomy): domain Eukaryota; kingdom Metazoa; phylum Chordata; class Amphibia; order Anura; family Ranidae; genus Rana; species Rana temporaria. Next base: position 227,673,075 of record NC_053490.1, on the reverse strand, counting down.
TCTGAATTCTTTATGTGTAACAGATTTTTGGATGGAAACTGTCAACATCTCTTTACTGTTGTTCTCCACATGCAGTGCAAAATCGGAAAAATGTCATTGTTTTTAGCCCATCCCTAGGATCTAAATGAGAATGTGTATGTGAAGGCCACAAATTAAAAGAAAAAAAAAACGTGGCTACATCCTTTTCTTGCGTTTCCCATATACTGTATATGCCCGTTTTCACTTAGAGGCCGTACACACGACCGAGAAACTCGACAGAATCCATCAAGAAACTTGGTGGGAGAGCTTTTTTGCCAAGGAAACCGGTCGTGTGTACGTTTTTCATCTAGGAGACTCCCGCCGAGGAAAAAGTTCTCTTTTTCCTCAGCGGGAGTCTCAATTTCCTCGTCGTGTTCTTCGTCGGGCTGGTTTTCGACGAGAAACTTGAGCGTGTGTATGCTAAGAAACCCTTGCATGCTCAGAATAAAGTATGAGACGGGAGTAAAAGTAGCATTTGTATTGGAGATAACACATTTTTCACGCTGTAACAGACTGAAAGGGGCAAATCGTCTCCGACCAAACTTTTAATTAACACGCAGTAACATGAGATTAGCAAAAGCAGCCCCAAGGGTTGTGCCAGTAAAATCGAACTTCCCCTGCCATTGTATGTGTTGTACGTCACCGCGTTTGAGAATGAGGAGATTTGGTCTTGACAGTGTGTACGTAAAGCAAGCTTGTCGAGTTCCTTGACAAGCCTAACAAGGAACTCGTCGAGGAAAACGATGTGTCTTTTCCGACGAGTTTCTCGGTCGTGTGTACGAGGCCTCACAAGTGTTTTCCGGTATAAATTAGAGTTTACCATCCATGGTGATGACCAAATCTGAGAAAAATGGGAAATCGATGATGGTGCCAGCTGCTTATATTGCATGAAAGACAATAGGAGGGATATTTTGAAATCCACATGAATTGCGCAGGTTTGGCCTTCTAAAGATCAGATCTTTCATCTTGGCCATTTAAAATCTTTGCTTATAGCTTTTGGCCATTAAAATCTGGGGAAGCCCTGCCCATGCAGTTATGCGGATAATGTACATTATCCGCATTTAAATGGCCACCCAAAGACTCAGCCAATACCTTATCTAGCTAGCAATTTTTTACATTGTCAGCCACATGGGCCCAATTATAGGAGCATGCAAGCATTTCAATGATGTTAGCCTAAAATAACAGGTTGATTTGTCTCATCATGCAGCCCGGGTTTGGTAGAGGTATGAGCTAATGAAAATTAATGTTACATTCCTTTCCCTATCCACAAAGTGTAGGAGAAGGGATAGAGGAAATTGCATTAATGTGCCAGAAATCATCTTACATATTTCCTTTCTCGGGTGCCTCTGCATTCTTGAGAAATAGTGGGAGTAGTTTTGGAAAAACAATGTAAAGCATCAGCTTGCATATGGTATGGCAATGAACACATTCCCAGCTGAAACTCCTTTTCATCGTCCATGCTATGCTATAGTATCATCCTTCGGCCTAAAGGCTTAAAGGACGGCTGTTTAGAAATACATTTTGCTTATTTTTTGTTCAAAACTTATAAAATGTTTGCAGTTATATGTTAACTTGTATCAAAGTATTTGATGGGAATTATTGGATATTGCATAGGGGGCTCCATAGATAGGCAGGTATATCTTCTTGAGAACCTCACCAAAAATACATCCTTACTTATGTGAATCATCGAAAGTCTGAGAAACACACCTAACAGTGATAACAGTACACATATGGGGCCTTTCTTCTTTACTTTTTCTACATTAAAAGAAGAAAAATTATTTGCTGGGAAAGTTTCCAAAAAGTAAAAAAAAAATACTTTAGAACACCAGAAATTCAAATTTGTATGGCATTTTATGACATTTAAAGTCACCTAATCTTGTTAGCATTCATTGCTGTTATGTTGGTTATAGACAGCTCAGTGTCTTATAATTCTTAAAAAGTAAACCGTTTATGTACTTTTAACATTTCTCCAATGACCATCATCATCCTCCCTTTAAAGCAGATGTTTGTTCCCAGGATGATCTGTCTGGCTCCCGAATTGTACCATTTTTCTTCCATTCCTGCAATGGGCTTTGGAACCCCCTAGGACCACACTTAGGCCTTGTCGTTACAACAGTGGTCACTAAAACATAACATTATATCTGGGTGTGCGTTCTCATTTCTGGTTACAAAAGACGTAAAATGTCATTTTCACAGCAGGTAAATGGTATGCAAGAGAAACAGCTTCAAGCCATGTACTGTAGGAACAAAAATCCTTTTCATATGGAAATATATTCCCTTAAGGTTAGTTTCACTATCTCTTAATTAAGGAGAACAATGTAGCTTTCCTTTTTAGACAAATACTTTAAAGTCTGGACTACTCTCAGATGAGGTTTAGGTAAACAAGCAAACGTATTGGTTACCCTCCCTTTCCTGTCTCACTCAGACTGCTTATAGCCAACTTATGAGTGTTGGGAGCTCCTATGGAATCTTGCCCTTCATTTACATTCTCACCAGGATATCAATGATAGATACTGACAGCAACATAGAAACAAGAAACACCTTGAGCCAAATTAGATCCCATTAGCTAGAGGCATCCCTACAGTCTCACTGTGTCCATAAATATGTTATTTTTCAGTAATTGTCCTAGAAGGGTTTTCCAGTTATTTAAGCAAGAACAGAATATACCTGTTATATACCTGTTGATCTTGCCAGAAATGCTGTCCTTATCACTTCTGTAGCTAAATGTTATCTAATACTCACTAAACTACTCATCTCCCCATGCAGTTAAAGCTGGCCATACATGGATAGAAAATCGCTCGAAAAAAGCATTTGGTGCGCTTGATGGTTCGACTTTCAAAACGTTAGTGGGATCATTTTAATTATTGAAATGCAAAGTTTTATGGCAGAAAAAGAACCATTGTGTTGTTTATATATAATATATTTGTGTCCCGGGCAAGGGCGTCTGTGCCCCCTTGCAGGGTGTCTGTGTAATGTGCAGGGGCCATGGGGGTCCGTGTACTGTGCGGGGGGTCTGTGTAATGTGCAGGGGGACTGTGTCGTGTGCAGGGGGTCCGTACAATGTGCAGGGGCACCGTGTACTGTGCAGGGGGCTGTGTAATTTTTTTCTGAAGCTTCCCTCTTAAAGTTATGATGCGTGTTATACGCCTGTTTGTGATATACACCGATAGATACGGTAGTTGTAGTCCAGGCATGTTAGTTTTTATAGAAATACAGAAAAGGCTAATTCAATTATTTATTGCAGGTATTTATATAGCACCATCAATTTACACAGCACTGTGCATTCCCTGCCTTCAAGGAGCTTACAACCTAAGGTCACTAGATCACACATTGTAGGACCAAGTCAGACAGGAGCCATGGAGCACATGCCTACTCCACACAGGTAGCATCATGGTTGGGATTTGACTCAAGGACCAAAGGACAGCAAGGAGGGAGTGCTAACCACCAAGCCACCGTGCTGCCATTATATGCATCTGATGTAGCAGATCATGGTATCAGACATGAAATGTTGTTAGAGATACAAGTTGTCTGTTCATGTTTAGAATTGTGCTGACTTGTGGCTAAATTGCATTTGCTCTGAAATACTAGCACTAGGAGCTTTTGGCTCATATAAAGATTTGTGGAGATGAACTAACATGTACAGATGTGTGCATGGTGGTTAAGCCTTTGTTCACATTGAATGCCGCTTTGAAAAAGCAGCATAATCACCAAAAGTAGCGCATGAACTACTTTTTCAAATCGATGCTGCACTGAAAAGTTGGCATCGCACCTATTTGAACATGGCAGGACTTCATCCGAAAATTGCACAATTTCAAAAACGCATGTCAGCGCGACTCTAGGTGCGTCTTTGAAGACATCTGCGCGGCTTCATGCACAGATGTCTATGCAAGTCACAACCATAATCACCAAAAGTAGCGCATGAACTACTTTTTCAAATCGATGCTGCACTGAAAAGTTGGCATCGCACCTATTTGAACATGGCCATTGCCGACAATAGGGTGCGACTTGTCGTGCCATTTGACTTGGGCTAACTCAAGTAACATTCGAGGACAGATCTCTTGATTTCTATAAGATTGTATTAATCATATGAAATCAGAGAAATCAATAATCATTGGAAAGTGCATTTTTCACTTAGGTTCACTTTGAACATCCAATCTGATGCAGAGGAATTTTGTTTGCGCATGTACAGATGATTGTAGTGAACACAGCTTCACTAACCTTAATGACAATTTACTCTTTTAGTCTATCGTGGCTGTTTTAGGCTGATCATAGTATACTGTACATCTTATATGATAACTGTTCTACTGCATAGATCTTTATTAATAAGTTGAATGAAGCCTTGAGAGCCAGCGCTTGAACAATTACTTGCTAACTATTGTGGTATTGCACAATTATTCTTGATCATAGTGTGACCCATACATTAGCTCACATTTCCTTTTACTTGTTATATCATAGGATCAATCTCTCATTGACTCTTGATCGCATGGTAGCATTTGATACAAATCAGTCACCCTGTATTCACACCCAAATTTAAAGGGATTGTGGCTCTCTTGCTAAAGGAGTGTATAAGCGTTACATGATAATTTATGTGACCATTCACTTCCATCATCCTATCATTTAAAAAAGCAAATTCCTTTTTTCCAATTTTATCTGCACATGATTGGATAATTGTATTATCCACATTGTATTGTCTGAGGATTCTCATATCTTTTAGTATATCAGCCCAATTGTTCCAGCAAAAATGACCTGCCATTTTCTAGTACTCACCCATATTTCCACTTTTCTTGCAAAGTCCTCCATAACACCAAGCAATTAGCATTTTAAAAAGAAGAGTTCAGTAATGAAAGCCTACATGTTTATTCATTAGAAAAGTATGGAGGCTGCTGTTCCTACCCTCATCCTTTAAGAACGTTAGTTCCATGGCAGTCATGCTGATGCTTTGGCTTCAATGCCTTTGGAGTCTCTTAAGGCAGGGCATACATAATTTTTTTCTTTTTCATACAACCAGTAAGTTGAACAAAAAAGAAATGAACCAATTCCCCCATCCACACATTCGATGTGAATGAGGGAATCACTCCATTTGACCTATTGTATTCTGCCAACGGGGAGTCTTTACCGCCAGCAGAATACAATGATCAGTGTTACTGGCTATAGCTGGCGGCACCGAGCGTGCAGGAAAAACCCAACAGGGTGGTTGTACATAAGTTGATCGATAGATTGACTTGTGTACAACCAACTTGCCCTATGGGTACTCAACCTGTGGCCCTCCAGCTCTTGCAGAACTACAATTCCCATCATGCCTTTGTCTTTAAGAGTCATGCTTGTAACTATCAGTCTTGCAATGACTTGGTACTTGTAATCCTGCAAAAACTAGAGGGCCACAGGTTGAGTATCCATGAACCAGCCCATACATGGCTCAAAGTTCGGCCAGTCCCAACTGAACCAGACAAATTTTGATCCATGTATGGCCTGCTTTATATGGAACAGTGATAAAGAATTCTGAAACTCCTAGAATTCCAATGCAGTGTGCTTGTTCCAGTTTTGCAATCAAAAGTAAGGAAGATGAACCTATCCATGTAACTAGCATGTTTAAAAAAAAAGGCCAGCAATGGCTGCTGCCATACTTTTCTCATGAATGGGTCACAGTAATTATTGCCACTTATCTTATCTCAAGCGTGCCAATTAAATGGGGAATTACTGTTCATGCAGATTAGTCATCTATTAAAATGTCACCCGAGGCAAGGAATTCCAGTATAGTCATCAAATCCCTGTTTATTTATATAATTAAGTACTATGTCATCTGATTATTTCCAAGGGCATTGAACATAGAGATGTTACAAAACAGAAGCATATGTATCAGTTCAGATACATTAGTGGAAGGTGATCTGCAGAGCATAACGTACAGTTATAAAAATTGCTAAATACAAAAAAAGAAAAGGTGCGCATGGTATGTTGGGTACTATATACATTGCAATGGTCATATAGTCTTATAGGCCCCACAGCTTTCTGTATCTGGATATGTTGGCTGCATGCTTACCTTTTTAGGATAGCTCAGATAGCGATCAAAAATACACAAAAAGCAGAATGTAGGCTTTACAGGCCTATAAAGATGTTTTGGAAGTTTTTCATTTTGCTGAAAATTTTAAAAACTCTGCTTTCTAAGAAGTAGTCAAAAGTATTTGTGTTTTACAACCCAGACAGCAATTTATTCCAGACATCTGTAATCTTCCAAAGGGCAAATGCACATCCACTGTGCTTGTTATTTAATAGACATCCAGAGGGGCTGTGTTAGGCCTCGTACACACGGCCGAGAAACTCGACGGGCAAAACACATCGTTTTGCTCGTCGAGTTCCTTGTGAAGCCGCCGAGGATCTCGCCGAGCCAACTTTTCCCTTTGCCGTCGGGGAAAAAGAAGACATGCTTTCTTTTTGGCCCGACGAGATCCTCGGCGGTTTCCTCGTTGAAAAGTGTACACACGACCGGGTTCCTCGGCAAAAAAAACAAAAAACAGCAAGCTTCTTGCTTGTTTTTGTCGAGAAACTCGGCCGTGTGTACGAGGCCTTAGAGTATTAACCTGAGGTAATTATGTGGAATTCAAATGGCAGGTGTCAACTGCATCACCCAGAAGCAGAATCAACATTTTTGGCATATATTGGCAGAATCAGCAAAAACACGAAATAAAGGATTAAGTACCTTTTATGTTTAGAAACATTAAAGAGTGATGGCAAAAAGACCAAGTGGTTCCTTGAGTCTGTCCCCCCCCCCCCCCACTGCTCCAATTTAAAATGTATTTTTTATTTATTACAGGTACTTTTATGGAGCAGCCAGTTTATGCAGGGCTTTACACATATATTGTACATTCACAACAGTCCCTGCCCTTAAGAGGCTTACAATCTAACTCACATTCATACATATACAGTTGTGCTCATAAATTTACAGAATTTATGATTTCTTGGCCATTTTCCAGAGAATATGAATGATAACACAAAAACTTTTCTTTCACTCATGGATAGTGTTTGGCTGAAGCCATTTATTATCAATCACCTGTGTTTACTATTTTTAAATCATAATGGCAACAGAAACTACTCAACTCACCCCGATCAAAAGTTTACATACCCCAGTTAATTTAATAATAACTTAATACAGTGTATTGCCCCCTTTAACATCAATGACAGCTTGAAGTCTTTTGTGGTATTTGTGGATGAGGCTCTCTATCTTCTCAGATGGTAAAGCTACTCATTCCTTTTGGCAAAAAGCCTCCAGTTCCTGTAAATTCTTGGACTGTCTTGCATTAACTGCACTTTTGAGATCTCCCCAGAGTGGCTCAATGATATTGAGGTCAAGAGACTGAGATGGCCACTCCAGAACCTTCATTTTATTCTGCTGTATCCAATGACAGGTCAACTTGGCATTGTGTTTTGGATCATTGTCATGTTTGAATGTCCAAGTACGTCCCATGTGCAGCTTCCTAGCTGATAAATGTAAATGTTCCTCCAGTATTTTTTTGATAACATACTGCATTCATCTTGCCATCAATTTTGACCAAATTTCCTGTTCCTTTGCACACATCCCCAAAATTTCAGCGATCCACCTCCGTGTTTCACAGTAGGAATGGTGTACCTTTCATCATAGGGCTTGTTGACTCCTCTGCAAATGTCACATTTATGGTTGTGGCCAAAAAGCTAAATTTTGGTCTCATCACTCCAAATGACTTTGTGCCAAAAGGTTTGAGGCTTGTCTCTGTGCTGTTTGGCATATTGTAAGCAGGATACTTTGTGGCATTTGCATAGTAATGGCTTTCTTCTGGAAAACTCAACCATGCAGCCTATCTTTCTTCAAGTGCCTCCTTGTCCTGAAACAGACACACCACACGTTTTCAGAGAGTCCTGTATTTCACCTGAAGTTATTTGTGGGTTTTTCGCCACCATTAGTAGTAAAAAATGCAGCTAAAGGACCTTGCCCCTTTTTGCGATTCGGCACTGCGTCGCTTTAACTGACGATTGCGTGGTCGTGCGACGTGGCTCCCAAACAAAATTGGTGTCCTTTTTTTCCCACAAATAGAGATTTCTTTTGGTGGTATTTGATCACTTCTGAGTTTTTTATTTTTTGCGCTATAAACAAAAATAGAGCGACCATTTTGAAAAAAAAAACAATATTTTGTGCTTTTTGCTATAATATATATCCCTGTTTTTTTTTTTTTAAAAAAGCAACATTTTTCTCAGTTTAGGCCAATATTTATTTTTCTACATATTTTTGGTAAAAGAAAATCACAAAAAGCATATATTGATTGGTTTGCGCAAAAGTTATAGCGTCTACAAAATAGGGGATAATTTGATGGCATTGTTATTATTATAATATTTTTTTTTACTAGTAATGGCGGCGATCTGCGATTTTTATCATGACTGCGACTTTATGGCAGACACATCGGACACTTTTGACACATTTTTGGGACCATTGTAATTTATACAGCGATCAGTGCTATAAAAATGCACTGGTTACTGTGAAAATGACACTGGTAGTGAAGGGGTTAACCACTAGGTGGCACTAAAGGGGTTACGTGTGTCCTAGGGAGTGATTCTAACTGTTAGGGGGAGGAGCTACCAGTGACACGTCACTGATCACTGTTCCTGATCACGGGGAACAGTAGATCACTGACGTGTCAATAGACAGAACAGGGGAATGCCTTGTTTACAAAGGCATCCCCCCTGTTCTGCCTTTGCCAACCACAATCGCGGGCCGCCCAGGAACATCGAGTTCCCGGGACCCATGGGTACACTCACGAGGCATGCAGTGGGAGGCAAATTTAAAGGGACGTACAGGTATGCCCATTTGCCTGCCCGTGCCATTGTGTCGACGTATATATCGTTGTGTGGCGGTCGGAAAGTGGTTAATATTCTCTGAAAAATGGCCAAGAAATCATAAATTCTGCCAGGGTTATTAAACACATACTAGGGCCAATTTAGACAGGAGCCAATTAACCTACCAGCATGTCTTTGAAGTGTGGGAGAAACTGGAGGACCTGGAAGAAACCCACACAGGCACAGGGAGAACTTTAAAAAAAAAAACATTAAAAAAAATTAAGAAAGCAGAAAGAAAAAGAAGCTTACGCAACTAATGAGAAGTTTCTTTGGCTCTGAAGTTGTTTTCTTTTTTAATTCTATATATGAATTTTCTCAAACTGCACATACCTTGAGGGGGCATTCAGAGAACATACTGTAAAAAATAATGTTTAGACTTTTTTGATTACGGTACACATCAGTCTCATATAAGTAAAGCCTTTGTTACTTTTCAAATGCGTATTATTATTTTATACAGTAGCCAAACAGCTAAAAATGAACTATTGAACTGAGGAAGGGTGTTTCTGTTTTGTCAAATAAAAATCATCTCATTTCATGTCAGCTGAGAACAGAATATGGAAAAATGAAAGAACACAGCTCGAGTTCATAATACAATCACCAACAACATAGCAAAACACAAGTATGACCATATTTTGAAGACCACACTGGGTCCTTAAAGTAGAAGTGTAGGCTATGCAACACCCATGGGCGTCCGCTCCATAGGGCAAGGCAGGGCTTTCGCCCCCCCTAGAATCAGTAGTAAGACACTGTGACACACATTTAGATTTAGCTGCGGCCGCCTCTCGAACCAGCGCCGCCGATTGTCACTGTCTCTCTCATGTCCGCGGCATATCAAGTCAGTCTGTGACTGTGTTTGTTTACCTTCCGCTCCCCGCCCCTTGTTTTCCGGCCAGCCAATGATCGCTCACTCCCCCTAACTTTGCAGTCCAGCCTGGTGCTCGTCCTGGTGGCGTGACGTCACTCACGCCGGGAGGGGATCACGTTGGTGATACTGATGGCTGGGAGGAGCGTAGAGAGCTGTACCAAGAGGAGCCCGCACGCTATTGAGGCAAGTCTAACACACAGACACAGACAGTCTGTAAAGCGCTAATTGTTTGCTAATTTTCAGAAGGGACGTCCGTAAAAGCAGGCTGGCTTTGCAGACAGTGCAGTAATGCCAACACACATTAGCACACTTTGTACATGTTTGCACTGACATTTTTTTAATGGCTCCCCAATGCACTAAAGGGACACACCTGCTGCATGGTAATACACTTTGATTTTTACTATATGAAATTGTGATTGTTATTATTCGATTAGTGAGCCATTTTACAAGTGTGTGTGTCACACACACATTTGTAAAATGGCTCACTAATCGAATAATAACAATCACAATTTCATATAGTAAAAATCAAAGTGTATTACCATGCAGCAGGTGTGTCCCTTTAGTGCATTGGGGAGCCATTAAAAAAATGTCAGTGCTTTTGCTTTGTAAACTTGATATGAATAATTTTCAATACAAATTATTGGAAAATAAAAAAATTTCAGTGAAAACATTAATATGTGCAAAGTGTGCCAATGTGTGTTGCATTACTGCACTGCAAAGCCAGCCTGCTTTTACTGACTTCCCTTCTGAAAATACTAGTTTCTTGGCTGCAAAGCCACCAGAGACAGCCAAACAACTAGCACTTTAAGCAACAAAAACCTTCACATTTTTCTTTGTATATATATATATATATATATATATATATATATATATATATATATACCCTTAAAATGCCAGGAGCCGGGTGCACTGGTCAGTGATCATAGTAACTCATGTATTAATGTCAGTGCAGGACATTTACCCCCTTCCCCCCCGCTGCCATGCTTCATATTAAAAAAATCTTCAGACTGCATTCCGTATGGCATCATGAATATGCAGCATGGGGGGGGTAAATGTCCTGCACTGGTTATGGTTACTCATGTATTAATGTCCTGCACAGTGCAGGGTGCAGTGTAATGTAAAGGGGTCCAGGGATGCAGGGTGCTGTGTAATGTAAGGGGTCCAGTGGTGCAGTTTGCTGTGTAATGTAAGGGGTCGAGAGGCGCAGGGTTCTGTGTTATGTAAAGGGGTGCAGTGATGCAGTTGTGGAGAGGGGTACACAGTAGTGATAAAGAGATTGAAAGATGCAGGGGGCACAGTGGGATGTTTTTACATTTCAACGTGGGGGGGGGAGCGCTTTTAACCCCCGCTAGCGGTCGAAGAAAGGGTTAAATGCGACTGTGTATCGCCAGTGCCGAAGCGCCCCCCCCTGAAAAAATTTCAGCGGACGCCCATGGCAACACCTGCCCTTTAAATACTCCCTTCCCACTGCTCCTTATTGCATTGCCTAGAGCAGTGATGGCGAACCTTTTTGAGCCCGAGTGCCCAAACCGCGACAAAACCAACTTATTTCTTTCAAAGTGCCAACACAGAATTAAACCTGCCAGCGTCTCTGTACAGAGGATGGGACTGATCATCCCTCTTAATTCACCCCAAAAGGACCAAAAATTTACGTTTCAGCCAAATTTGTTCAGAATGTAGGTTTCAGAATTACATTCGGTTACTGCACAATGAAAACATACTGCACACTGAAAAATGACTGCACACTGAAAACATACTGCATAATGAAAACATACTGCATAATGAAAACATACTGCATAATGAAAACATACTGCATAATGAAAACATACTGCATAATGAAAACATACTGCATAATGAAAACATACTGCATAATGAAAACTGACTGCACACTGAAAAATGACTGCACAATGAAAACATACTGCACAATGAAAAATGACTGCATAATGAAAACATACTGCACAATGAAAAATGACTGCATAATGAAAAATGACTGCATAATGAAAAATGACTGCACACTGAAAACTGACTGCACACTGAAAACTGACTGCATAATAAAACATACTGCACACTGAAAACTGACTGCATAATAAAACATACTGCACACTGAAAACTGACTGCATAATAAAACATACTGCACACTGAAAACTGACTGCACACTGAAAACTGACTGCACACTGAAAACTGACTGCATAATAAAACATACTGCACACTGAAAACTGACTGCACACTGAAAACTGACTGCATAATAAAACATACTGCACACTGAAAAATGACTGCACACTGAAAAATGACTGCATACTGAAAACTGACTGCATAATAAAACATACTGCACACTGAAAAATGACTGCACACTGAAAAATGACTGCACACTGAAAACTGACTGCACACTGAAAACTGACTGCATAATAAAACATACTGCACACTGAAAAATGACTGCACACTGAAAAATTACTGCACACTGAAAAATTACTGCACACTGAAAACTGACTGCATAATAAAACATACTGCACACTGAAAACTGACTGCACACTGAAAACTGACTGCACACTGAAAACTGACTGCACACTGAAAACTGACTGCACACTGAAAACTGACTGCACACTGAAAACTGACTGCATAATAAAACATACTGCACACTGAAAAATTACTGCACACTGAAAAATAGCTGCATAATGAAAAGTTACTGAACAATGATTACCTGTAATTCAGTCCCCTTCTGCAAACCACTCAGTCCTGTCGAGGAAGGTCTCTCTGCTGGTGCTGCTGACCGGAGAAGGGGGGGCCATCACAGAAAGCCTGCTCTGTGATGGCTCTTGTCAGAGTCACAGCAGCTCTGGTCCTGACAGAGGAGAAGCAGGCTCTCTACAACACGGCAAATGCAGGGAACAGAGCCGAGCAGAGCACACTCCCGCCCACCTCAATACAGCACAGCCACGCTTTCATCTCTGCCTGCATCTTCTTGTCAAATGTGGCGGGCTGCAGGAGGAGGGCGGGTAACAGCAATACTGATTGGCTGGTGGGTGAAGCAAATATTAGAAGCGCAGATCTGATTATTTCGGCAGCTAGCCGCTGATTGGTGGGTGCAGTGTGGATTGGATTAGCGTGCGTACGTCACCCCCCCCCGTCGCTTATTCTTTGTCACTCCCACTCAGGTACGTCACCGCTAGCCAATAGATAGAACTATGGGGGATGTAGTTTGCAGTGCGGTGTGGACAATTAGATTTTCCACTGTATGCTTTCATTTCATGGCGTGCCCACCGAAACAGCTTGCCGTGCCGGGAGCGGCACGCGTGCCACGCGTTCGCCATCACTGGCCTAGAGGTTTGCATAAGTCACAATTTTAAATACATTTTTTCTTACGTGTTTCTATTCATCACGTTCCTACAAAGCCCAATCTCATCTTTGTAATGTGCAAGGCCCACAGCAGAGCTGAATTCTATAGAGGTGTGAAGTCATCTCCAACCGGCGTCCACTACTGTAGGCAATATCTGAAGGCTTGAGAGATCCCTCATACCAGCTGCACATCAGACAGAGGTGACAGAGCATTGTGGTCCTGTGACCCCAAAGAGAAACAAGGAGAAAGGGGTACTTGAATTGTGATTTACACTAAAATGTGTGCAGTAAAATGAGGAGCCAGGGGCAGCATTTAAAAAGTGGTAGCCTAAACTTCTACTTTAAAGCGGGGGTCCACCCCAAAAAAATGTTTTAGCATTACATTCAGCCGAGTTGTCAGACTGAAAATCGGCTGTTTTTTTTTTGCCGTACATACTGTATTTTCACCGCCGCTTCCGGGTATGTAATCTGCGGGACTGGGCATTCCTAATTGATTGACATCCTTCCGACCGGCGCATACAGCGCGTCACGAGTTGCCGAAAAAAGTCGGACTGCGAGTCGGCTCTATACGGCGTTCTACATGCTAATAATAGCTAAACATGCTTTCACGTGAGCATTGACATCACTGTTTAAAGAACTATAGGCACACCTGTTTGTACGTTTTGGATAGAGTAATGCCCTGTACACATCAGACGATCAGTTCATCTGATGAAAACGGTCTGATGGATTTTTCCATCAGTTATCCAATGAAGCTGACTGATGATCGGTCGTGCCTACACACCATCAGTTAAAAAAACTATCGTGTCAGAACACGGTGACGTAAAACACAACGACGTGCTGAAAAAAATACATTTCAGGGCTTCCGAGCATGCGTCGACTTGATTCTGAGCATGCGTGGATTTTTAACCGATGGACGTACCCACAGACGATCATTTTTTTCTATAGGTTTTTTATCCATCAGAAAATTTTAAAACAAGTTCCAGGAACCCGCACAGATGTCTCTGAAATCGCCCCCGAAAGTTGGACTGACATGCGGGTATGCAAACGCATGATTCCAGTCCCGCAGCAGGGTGAACCTAAGCTTAGACCTAATGCATACAGATTTTTAATTTTTTTTGCTCCTGTGCCCTCAAGCATAAAGTCCCTGCCAGGGATGAAGCCTGTTTTTAGGCGTATCTTAGTTTGTGGGTCCGCCGCACAGATACGACGGCGCATATTTGCACTTATGCGGCGTATCTGGAGATACGTTGGCGCAAGTGCTTTGTGAATCCAGGCCTACAAGGCTAGACTAGTGTAAACGCTGACTGTGTCAGCACTTACCTGAGTATTCACAAACAGCATATTTCCTCAAATGCAAAATACGTTGTACGCCATGCGCATGCAGCCATTCACTTGTATTTGCAGCAGTAATGCAGCTTCCCGGGCACCGGGAAAGCTCCAGGGATTTTACACTAGAGGACACAGTACCGTGTTCATGAGGCCTAAGGCTTCATTTCCACTGGCGTATTTACAGCCACTTTTCTGAGCGTTTTTTACAGCTTAAAAACGCCTGTCCATGTTATTCTATGGCATCATGCCCACATAGGCGTTTTTGAGCTTTTTTTACAAAATAAACATGGACAGGCGTTTTTAAGCTGTAAAAAAGGCTAACAAAAGTGGCTTTAAAAACGCCAGTGGAAATGAAGCCTTATAGTGTTGTTTGAGTCTGTTTACGTTTTTTTGGCAGTTTTAGACAAATGTAAAAAGTTACACATTTTTTTTTATTTATTTAAAAAAATTACATACACTAGAAACATAGCTTATTGTAAAATCTCGCCCAGACATGGTCTATATACAATGCTGTTACAGGTTTACTTTTTCAAATAGTCTTCATATGTTTCTATTTCTGCTGTATGTTATCTTAATGTGTGTGAGTATACAATATGCACTTGTATGATAAATGAAGGCCTTCCTTCCTTAACCACGGTGACAATACAAAGCAATTTGTTGCATATGGTGTACTTCATCTGAAAGGCATTTCCCTTCTCCAGCCTGCCTCCTTGATGGATAACTTTTCATAGAGTGTTTGTATGTATACATTGTAATAAAGTATATAGTATATTGAAGAGGTGACATAGATTTATAGTAGGGCAGTTGCAGCAAAGAAAGATGAAAAATTGATGCTGTAGTTGCTTATTATTATTGTAAAGTAGTTTCCTTAACAGGTGTGGCTATATAGTAATGATGTTGCGATAACAATAAAGAAATCCAACTTCTAACAGCTAAGCATACCCCTGAGCAACATTCCTTTATGTGTAGGCTCTGTTAAATTTCCAAGCAGCTTAGCAGGTCTATACACATTTTAGAGCTTGTGGGTCCGCAGCAAGGGACCCAGGAAAGTTTAGATTAAAACATGTAAATGTAATTTAATTAAGAGTTACATTCATACACGTCCTTAGGAAAAATGAAACAACAATACATATATGGTCACATTTTTATTACATGTTGTATTAACATGAATTTGATTGTACTTACTAGTGTAATACTGTTTTAACCACTTCAGCCCCGGACCATATTGCTGGTCAATGACCGGGCCCCTTTTTGCGATTCGGCACTGCATCGGTTTAAGTGGCAATTGCGCGGTCGTGCGACGTGGCTCCCAAACAAAATTGGCGTTCTTTTTTTCCCCAGAAATAGAGCTTTCTTTTGGTGGTATTTGATCACCTCTGCGGTTTTTATTTTTTGCGGTATAAACAAAAATAGAACGTCAATTTTGAAAAAAAATTAATATTTTTTTACCTTTTGCTGTAATAAATATCCCTAAAAATATATTAAAAAACTATTTTTTTTTCTCAGTTTAGGCCCATACGTATTCTTCTACATATTTTTCATAAAAAAATCGCAATAAGCGTTTATTAATTGGTTTGCGCAAAAGTTATAGCGTCTACAAAATAGGGGATAGTTTTATGGCATTTTTATTAATATTTTTTTTTACTAGTAATGGCGGCGATCAGAGATTTTTATCGGTACTGCGACCTTATGGCGGACACTTGGCATTTTTATAGCCAGCAGTGCTATAAAAATGCATTGATTACTATAAAAATGCCACTGGCAGGGAAGGGGTTAACACTAGGGGGCCAGGAAGGGGTTAATTATGTTCCCTGTGTGTGTTCTAACTGAAGGGGGGAGGGTACTGACTAGGGGAAATTACTGATCGCTGTTCATACATTGTATGAACAGATGATTCGTAATTTCTCCCCCTGACAGGATCAGGAGCTGTGTGTTTACACACACAGCTCCCGGTTCTCGCTCTGTAATCGTGGGTGCCCCGCTCTAGCGATCGTTGATCGGTGATCGCGCCCCTATTGGCTGAAACGCGAGATGACGTATAGCTACGTGATCTCGCGCAGCCGAGCCGACCTGCCACTGTATAACTGCGGCGGCTGGTCGGCTAGTGGTTAAAATAATTTTATGGACTTGGCCTCAATTTGGGGAATCTGTTGCCAAACTAAGCTAACTGAACATCAGCTAAAAAACAGAAACCTAATTCTGAGATGCACCGGGTTCTCCCTAAACTCAGCTAGGTGCGTAGGACAAGAAAGTTACCTGTTAGGCTGCCATGTTTCCAATCCCCAAAACAATCACTTTCTTTGCCATATGTTGAATGAAAGAAAAAGGGTTTTTTGGTTAATGTTAAAATATAAATCCAGTTGGTCCTCTGAAGTCACAGCTTGCTTTACAAAAAGTATATTACAAGCATCACTTTAAAGCGGAGGTTCCACCGTTTTTTTTTTTTTAAAAGCCAGCAGCTACAAAAACTGCAGCTGCTGACTTTTAAAAAATGGACACTTACCTGTCCAGTGCATCCGCGATGTCTTCAGCCAAGGACGAGCAATCGATAGTCCCTCGGCTGCACCCGCCACCATCCTCGGTTAGGGAATCGAGAAGTGAAGCGCGGCGGCTTCACTGCCCAGTTTCGCCGCGCCGTCACTGGTCCCCGCTCTCTCCTGGGAAACAGTGTGTTTCCCAGAAGACAGCGGGGGCTGCGTGTAGGGGCGTGGCTGCTGCAGTTTCTATTCCCGAAAGTGGGTGCAAACACCTGTCTTAGACAGGTATCTGCACCCCCCCTCCCCCCGAAAGGTGCCAAATGTGACACCGGAAGGGGGTCAGGGTTCCGAAAAGCGGAAGCTCCATTTTTGGGTGGAGCTCCGCTTTAAAGTTGAACTCCAGACTAGAACACACAAATACCCTTGTAGTGGTTTCCCCTCTCATTGGAGGGGTTACATTCTCGTTATTTCTAGATGGTAGATGAAAAGGCTTTATTACTTTACCCTATTTCGAATTCCAGCAGACTCTGGTGCTCCCCTCTTCTCCCTGAAGCTCTGAGCTGTGGCTGGTCCTCAATGTTCAGACTTGTCCTCACATCCCCCACCCCTGCACAGCCATTCACTGGGAAGATCAGTGTGTTGCTTTTAAACTGGTGGGTTTAACTAATAATTTTTTTGTATAATTCTCCTTTAAGGGGGCGTGGTAAGGGGGATGTCCTATGCCTACATACTTTTGCTAATAGCTGTTCCTCATTCCCATCTCAAAAAGTTGGGTGCTATGTTTAGAATGTTTTTAAAAATGCTTTGCCTTTCATTTCTGTTTTAAACTGAATGGGTTGTTTTACCAGGCACTATGGGCAAATAAAGTGGGTGAGGCTTCAAAACATATGACATTTTGGAAAAACACAATTCAATAGAATGGGCTGCCCTCCTCTCCAAAAGCACACCAAAATAACTCCTGTACCCGTTTTTGGAGTCGATTTGCATATTTGGACAATGTAATTTGGCGTATTGTTTGCCCATTTTGTCGCATGGTTTCATGATCATGACATCCTATGTATATGAGAAATTATTGTCAAGCTTGCTGCACCTTATCTCCTGTGGCTTGTAGATAAAAGGAGCCTAGAGCGGCCTAATTAATTGTTAAACGAGACTGTGTATTTTGCATTCGGGCCATACTGTAAAAATAGTGGTGGCATGACTTCCTTTACAAAAGCCTGTATTTAATGAGTTTCCTGCAGCCCAAATAAAGATAACATTGTATGAGCTGATCATTGTATTTATTCACACTGTGGTCTACACTGATTGCATTGGATACCTTAAAACAGAGGCAGTTAAAGCGGAGCTCCACCCTCCACCTCCGTGAATCGGATCCCTCCCCCCTCCGGTGTCACATTTGACACCTTTCAGGGGGGAGGAGGTGCAGATACCTGTCTAAATCCACGATCGGATCACAGAGCTTAAGAACGGGGAGAGGTAAGTGTAAATAAACCTTTCCCCGTTCTTCCTAGTGAGATTGTCACTAATCGTCTGTTCCCTGTCATAGGGAATTATGATCAGTGACATCACACGCCAAGCCACGCCCCCACACAGTAAGAAACACTCACTAGGGCACACTTAACCCCTTCAGCGCCCCCTACAGGTTAACCCTTTCACTTCCTAGTGTCATTTTCACAGCAATCAGTGCATTTTTATATTTTTAAAAAAATATATTAATAAAAATGCCATAAAACGATCCCCTATTTTGTAGACACTATAACTTTTGCGCAAACCAATAAATAAATGCTTATTGCAATTTTTATTACAAAAAATATGTAGATGAATATGTATCGGCCTAAACTGAGGAAAAAAAATATATATATTTTTTGGGAATATTTATTATAGCAAAAAGTAAAAAATATTGTTTTTTTTTTCAAAATTGTCGCTCTATTTTTGTTTATAGTGCAAAAAATAAAAACCGCAGAGGTGATGAAATACCACTAAAAGAAAGCTCTATTTGTGGGAAAAAAAGGACGTCAATTTTGTTTGGGAGCCACGTTGCACGACCGCGCAATTGTCAGTTAAAGCGACACAGTGCCGAATCGCAAAAAGGGGCCTGGATCCTTTAGCAACAAAATGATCCGGGGCTTAAGTGGTTAAAATACAGCCTGGGTCTTGCTTCCTATATGCTCCTCGCAATGTAAGGGATCCTTTCAGGTAAAACCATATCAGTCATGGAGGAGAAAGAAGGAAGATGCTTCCATAGTGTAGTATGTATTAAGAGTATACAAAGCCAAAACGTAAAATAAGTTACATTTAAAATTGGTGAAAGTTTTCAGCTTATTTAATAATTGAGACGTTTATTCACATTATCACACAGATGTAAGCTTCAACAAATTCTGTGTTGCTGTTGAAAGTTTTTTCAGCAGTTGTAGCATTTTCCCTCCAAAGCATCTTCCTTTGGGAGTTTCATGTTTGGTTAATGCTGGAAGCACAGTTTCTGCACAACATACTCAAGAGAGCATGAATCATTGACAGCAGGATTAAACACAAGCAACAATCTGCTATTTTTAAAGCGGTAGCATCTTTTTGAAACATAATGGGAAACCAGTATGATGCCTCGTACAGACGGTCGTTTTTTGTGATGAAAAAAAACGACGTTTTTGAAAACGTCATTTAAAATGATCGTGTGTGGGAGAAAACGTTGTTTTATGTCTTCTGAAAAACGACAAAAAAAAATTCGAACATGCTCGAATTTTTTGTGTCGTTTTTCAAAACGTTGTTTTTTGTTTCACAGAAATTGACCGTGTGTACCAAAAAACGACGTTTAAAACAACGTTTTTAAACCCACGCATGCCCAGAAGCTAGTTTCAATGGAAAAAAGTGGTGAAACGTAACCTCGCTTTGCTAGAGCATTGTGAAAAAACGATGGTGTGTAGGCAACGTAGTTTTTGAAAATGATGTTTCAAAAACGTCGTTTTATTTCATGATTTAAAACGTCGTTTTTTTTTTCATCACAAAAAACGACCGTCTGTATGCGGCATTAGTGTGCACCAGTTCTGCAATCCCAAATTGGCAAGACGTCTTATTAGTGGGTTTTACTGTACTCTACACACATATAAACCCATGACAGACCCCTTGCCCTTTTTTAACTATTATGCCACGTACACTCGATCATTTTTCGGCATGAAAGAAAACAAAGTTTTTCCAACTTCATCATTAAAACGACGTTGCCCACACACCATCGTTTTTAAAAAATGCTCTAGCAAAGCGCGGTGACGTACGACGGCACTATAAAGGGGAAGTTCCATGTGGATGACGCCACCCTTGGGGCTGCTTTAGCTGATTCCGTGTTAGTAAAAGATGATTCACGCTTTTCTGTCTGTTACAGCGTAATGAATGTGCTTACTCCATTATGAACGGTAGTTTTACCAGAACCAGCGTTCCTGTCTCATAACTTGCTTCTGAGCATGCACAGGTTTTTAACGTCGTTTTAGCCCACACACTATAATTTTTTACAACCCGAAAAACAACATCGTTTAAAACGTCGTTAAAAAATGCAGCATGTTCGAAAAAATAAATTGTCGTTTTTCAGAAGCCGAAAAATGATGTGAAGCCCACACACCATCATTTTAAATGACATTTTTTAAAAACAGCGTTTTTTTTCATACCAAAAAATGATCGCGTGTATGCAGCATTAGAACTGTTTTCAGTGTGCCATAGTTTTACATGCAACTGAAATAGGAAGTTCAAAAAAGTTGTAAACCTATTTTGCGCAGGGCTTGATACATTTATACACAATGGGGTTTATTTACTAAAGCTGGAAAGCGCAAAATCAGGCTCACTTCTACATAGAAACCAATGAGATTCCAGGTTTTATTACCAAAACTTAATTGAACAAGCTGGGGTTAGAAGCTCATTGGTTTTTATGCTGAAGGGAGCCTGATTTTGCTCTTTCCAGCTTTAGTAAATAAACCCCATTGTGTACTAAAAAGTGGGGTATGCCTGTAGTGTGATACTGTACTTGCTACTGTAATTAAAGAAAAATGTCAGGCAATTTAAATACCTATACATACATACATACATACATACAGGTAATACTTGAAAAATTCTAATATCGTGCAAAAGTTCATTTATTTCACTAATGCAACTTAAAAGGTGAAACTAATACATGAGATAAACTCATTACATGTAAAACAATATAGTTCAAGCCGTGATTTGTCATAATTGTGATGATTATGGCTTACAGCTCATGAAAACCCCAAATCCACAATCTCAGAAAATTAGAATATTACAAGCAATCAATAAAACAAGGATTGTACATAGAACAATATCAGACCTCTCAGAAGTAGAAGCATGCATATATACTCAGTACTTGTTTTGGGCCCCTTTTTCAGCAATTACTGCCTCAATGCGGCGTGGTATGGAAGCGATCAGCCTGTGGCACTGCTGAGGTGTTATGGAGGACCAGGATGCTTCAATAGCAGCCTTCAGCTCTTCTGCATTGTTCGGTCTCATGCCTCTCATCTTTCTCTTGGCAATGCCCCATAGATTCTCCATGGGGTTCAGGTCAGGCGAGTTTGCTGGCCAATCAAACACAGTGATCCCATGGTCATTGAACCAGGTTTTGGTGCTTTTGGCAGTGTGGGCAGGTGCCAAGTCTTGCTGGAAAATGAAGTCCGCATCCCCATAGAGCTCGTCTGCGGAAGGAAGCATGAAGTGCTCCAAAACCTCCTGGTAGACGGCTGCGGTGACCCCGGACTTAATGAAGCACAGTGGTCCAACACCAGAAGATAACATGGCTCCCCAAATCAACACAGACTGTGGAAACTTCACACTGGACTTCAAGCATCTTGCAGTGTGAGCCTCTCCATTCTTCCTCCATACTCTGGCTCCTTGGTTTCCAAATGAGATGCAAAATTTGCTCTCATCAGAAAAGAGGACTTTGGACCACTGAGCAATACGCCTGCAGGCTTGATCCCAAGCTGCGCTGTGTGCATCCATTGATGCTGCCCCCTCTCCCCCATCACAGGATTTTAATGACAGCAGCAGGTGCCAATGGCTGCCACTGTGCCATATCTGCCCAGTGAGGAGAGAGAGAGCAGCTTCTCTTGTCCACAGTGCTGGATCGAGATCAGGCTCAGATGAGTAAAGGGGAGGCTAGGGGAGCTGCACACAGAACGTTTTTTTTACCTTAATGCATAGAATGTAATAGGGTAAAAAAACTTTGTACCTTTAAAACCACTTTAAAAAGGAACTGCAGTCTGCTCACATAATTTGTAATAAACACATCTTTGCCACTCAGAAGCTTCCATTCAACCACTTTGCATATTATTTTATATATACAGTACTGTGATTCTGTACTTGCCAAATTCTACTGCAGAAATCTCCCTCCACTGAGTCTGACTGCAACCATTTTAACTGTGGGCAGCTGAAGCTGCTGCCTGTTCACTTCCTGGATTTACACAGATGCACAGAGGCACACCTCTAGCTCTGCAGCCCTGAAGCTCTGCTTGGCCCTCCTATGACTCATCTTCCCTCCCTTCCTGGCAAACTCTCATGAGAGTGAAAGAGAGATGTGCATGATGTCATAAGCCTAGGCTAATGACCAGACAAGAAGCAGGAAGTGGGCTGTATAAGGTATTTACTGGCAGAAAATAATGTTTTACTATCCAAAGTTAAAAACAACAAGGGCAGAAGATTTAATAGATGGAAAGATGAAAAAAAATACTGAATATCCGCTTTAACTTCCAAAAATTATACATAGCGATAGTTAACAAGACCCCAAAAGCAAATGTTCATTTAACAATCAAACTTATCTCAAACTATGACATAAACTTGTATGTGAAAATTTCACCCAAAAATAAAATTCCAATATGAATAAACATGTAGAAGTATTTCAATGTGTTTTTTTCTATTTTTCAAGGTGCAGTATACACCTCTGTACAGATGCCTGAAACAAAACTCCCTCACCAGATTTCCATGACCTCCTATTACTAAGCAGAGCTCAATGCACTCCAACTAGATACAGCTCCGCATGTCCCGTCACAGCTCCCATCAGTTCATTTCCACTTTAGACTCAATCATCACACTTGGAAAAAAAATGCTTATAGTGTAAATACATTATAAGCTCTATTATAAAAAATCTAAAGCACTTGCATTCGTAGGTGTGACAGCCACACCAGTATACCAAGCTTGTATGTTGTTACTGAACAGTTCCAGCAGAGCACACATTTGTTAGGTTGTATTAAAGTATTAACAAAAGTCTACAGGTTCCCTTAAAGGAGAGCTTTTTTTTTTTTCCATTACTATGCAGGCAGATTGTCTGGAAAAGAATTCATCATACTTTGCAGTAGATTTCTGTCATTCGAAGACAGACAACCAATTTCCCTGGGTGGTGACCCAATGATACAGAAAACAGATGTGGAAAGCCTCCACCTTGTGTACTTGTTGGAATGGAAGGCATCTGCAAAACTGTTTTCTCAATACCTTTAAGTCATTCTAAAGAGAAGATGATCTATAAACCAAGTGCGTTTTTTTTTTTAAGTAAACTGATTATTTTACAGGCTATAGTGGAGCAACTTCTACTAGAATCTGAGTTAGGGCTAGGAGAGGCAAGGTTTTCAGCACCGCCGTGAAATGAAGCAGGCCCCGTACACACGACCAGTTTCCTCGGCAGAATTCAGCTTCCGACCGAGTTTCTGGCTGAATTCTGCCGAGAAACCCGGCCGTGTGTACACTTTCGGCCGAGGAAGCCGACGAGGACCTCGGCGAGGAAATAGAGAACATGTTCTCTATTTCCTCGTTGTTCTATGGGAGCTCTCGTCCCGCCGAGCTCCTCGGCGGCTTCAGGGCTGAACTGGCCGAGGAACTCGATGTGTTTGGCACGTCGAGTTCCTCGGCCGTGTGTACAAGGCCGCACCCTGTTCGAAGTTCAGAAGAACAGGAAACATTGGGGTTCAAGTGGTAGCCTTTAACCTCTAAAGATCCAGACGGTATACTTTGTTTAACCACTTCCTTACTGGGCACTTAAACCCCCTTCCTGCCCAGAGGACTTTTTGCGATTCGGCACTGCGTCGCTTTAACTGACAATTGCACGGTCGTGCGACATGGCTCCCAAACAAAATTGATGTCCTTTTTTCCCCACAAATAGAGATTTCTTTTGGTGGTATTTGATCACCTCTGCGTTTTTTATTTTTTGCGCTATAAACAAAAATAGAGCGACAATTTTGAAAAAAATAATTTTTTACTTGTTGCTATAATAAATAGCTCAATTTTTTTAGTTAATTTTTTTTTTATCCTCAGTCTAGGCCGATACGTATTCTACATATTTTTAGTAAAAAAAAAAAAAAAATCGAAATAAGCGACTGGTTTTGCGCAAAAGTTATAGCGCCTACAAAATAAGGGACAGAATTTTTTTTTTTTTTTACTAGTAATGGTGGCGATCTGCGATTTTTATTGCGACTGCAACATTATGGTGGACACATCGGACACTTTTGACACATTTTTGGCACCATTCACATTTATACTGCAATCAGTGCTATAAATATGCACTAATTACTGTATAAATGTGACTGGCAGGGAAGGGGTTAACACTAGGGGGTGAGGAAGGGGTTAAATGTGTGTCCTATATAGTGTTCTAACTGTGTTGGGGGAGGGGGGGTGACTGGGGGAGGTGACCGATCTGTGTCTCTATGTACACGAGACACAGATCGATCTCCTCTCTCCCTGACAGCACCGCTGTCTGTGAGAGCCGGCAATGAGAAATTATCTCATATGTAAACATATGAGATCATCTCTCATTGGCCGCACAGATCGCCTAGCAAACGGCCACTCCGATTGGCCGTTCACGGTGATCTGTGATTGGCTGTGTCCAAGGGACACGGCCAGCACAGAAGTTCCCCGCTGCGTCAATTGACGGCGCCCCAGAGAAGTAGAACCACCCTGCGGCCGTCAATAGTCGTACGGCCGTCGGGAAGTGGTTAATCAGGGTTTGTGGTCTTCCATGACACATGGGACACATGGGAGAGCATTTCATTTCTACCACCTTTGGAACAATTGCATCATTTAGTAGATGTTTTGTGGCAAAACAAAAGAAACGGATAGACTAGTAGATAGAAAAGAAAAATGTCAGGCAAATTAAATACCTATACATACATATATATTTTTATAAAAAAAAATTATTTGACCTGTCAAAGAAATTATATTTCTGTCAATTTCGTATTTTCATTTCCATACTGCACAGGCTGTCTGGTGACACTTCTTACTGACTAAGGCCTCGTACACACGATAGGTTAAACAGAGGACAACGGTCTGATGGACCGTTTTCATCGGTCAAAACCGATCGTGTGTGAGCCCCATAGGTTATTTAACCATCGGTTAAAAAAAAGCCAACTTGCTTTAAATTTAACCGATGGATTCCTAACCGATGGGAAAAAAAACGATCATTAGTAGGCACAACCATCGGTTAAAAATCCACGCATGCTCAGAATCAAGTCGACGCATGCTCGGAAGCATTGAACTTTGTTTTTTTCAGCACGTCGTTGTGTTTTACGTCACCGTGTTCTGACACGATCGTTTTTTTAACCGATGGTGTGTAGGCGCGGCGGACCATCAGTCAGCTTCATCGGTTAACCGATGAAAACAGTCCATCAGACCGTTCTCATCGGATGGACTGATCGTGTGTACGAGGCTTCAGCAGTCTAGCTTCCTTTGTCACCTCTCTGTCTCCGGCCTTCTTTTGGATTTAAAATCAACATCATTACCTCTGTCCATTGAAGAAGTCTCATTAATATTATAAAATATGATACTGATGCACAAATACATGTACTCATCATCCATCAATGCATTTTAGAACAAAATCTGATCTTTGTTGAATAGCTTCCTGCTTCTCTGTCCTACAAAGAAGGTTGCGAATATCTTAGGCTGAGTTTAGCTGCCTTCACGCCATGTTGTTTCATTAAATTCAGTTTTTGAGCAGAGTGTAATTTCTAACCACTTTAATATGGGGGGGGGGGGGGAACCAAAGTGTTGCAAATAGAGATGCACTGAAATTTTGGCGGCCAAAACATATCGGAGAAAATGGTGTGTTTTCTGCATTTTGCCAATAGAGAATGCATGCAATTTTGCCATGATTCTACTGTGCTTATGGTGTGTATTTCATAGGTCATGTGACCCAAAAACTGCATAAAAAACGTAACACGGTTGTGTTATTGATGTGTCCTTTCTGCATTTTCAATGCGTTTCAACAGGGAGGTGCATTTTTGGTGTGTGTTTTTTTTTTTTTATTGACCAATAATGCAGCAAGGAAGATATTTAACAACACAAGGGACCAGTGTGAAGACATACATAGGGTTTTTTCTTGAGCTTTTCTTGCGCTAAAGGTGCCAATAATGGCCGACAATAAAAGCATATTTATTTAAATTCATGATATTAATTAAAAAGTCAAATATAATACAATTATATATAAATATATATATATATATATATATATATATATATATATATATATATATAATTTTTTTAAAAAAATGTAATTTTTGGTTATAACCAAATGCATCCTGAATTTTTGGTTTTGGCACCAAATCTTTTCGTTCTGTGCACCTCTAGTTGCATTGTATGTGACCCCTGCAGGAATAAATGCAAAAACACTATTACAGGTTTCTTGCGAAAATCAGAAATTTTGTGTGTTCTGTGATTCGATGGAAACCTGTCCGCTGGGCCGGAAAACTGTCCGGTAGGCTCTACACACGGTCGGACGGACCAGTTTCAGCGGACATGTTCGGTCGTGTGTACAAGGCCTAACTGACACTTTTGACACTTTGCAGGAACCAGTGACACTAATACAGTGATCAGTGCTAAAAATATACACTGTCACTTTACTAATGACACGGACTGGGAAAGGGGTTAAACATCTAGGGTGATCAAAGGGTTAAAGGTATGCCTAGCCAGTGTTTTTGTGTAAACAGTGTGGTGCTTTCGCTAGGGGCGGAAATGGATTCTAGTCCCTGCTTTGCAGGAACACAGAATCCATTCCTTCCCCCATGTCAGAATGATGATCTGCCTTGTTCACATAGGCAGATACCCGTTCTGTGTGTATTATCAATGATCGGCGGGTGCCGGAGGACATCCAGTGCCCGGCACCCGCAGGTCGGCTTCTGCTGTGAATAATTAACAGCAGAAGCGGCCCACCAGCTGCCTTTGCCCATCAAAGACTCCTGTTATTAGTCCTTATGCAGATCAGGAGTGCTGCATCAAGTCCCCCAAATTGCTGATGCCTGAGAAAATGGGCAGCTAGTATTTTCAAAAGTAGAGGTCAAATATGGCAGCCTCCATATTTCTGTTAGCACAGGTTTCCTTTAATCTGACAGCAGTTTGACAAATAGCCGTGAGCAGTACACCTTTAAAAGGAAACAGTGTATGATCTATGTTATTAGTAAACTCATTTATTTTATGGCTTTGTACTTACATTGCTTCTGTTAAGAAATGCTTTACACAACAATCCTTAACAATCTCCGGTTAATTCAAATAGAAACATTTCACTGCATGTCCTTCCAAATGTTCTGAGGCGTGTTTAACAAGATGTTTGTGTGTCAAACTTATTTAGAATTCTTGAGAATTGATTCTCTATGTTCTTGTAGATATTGTGTTTCCGTATCCAAGTATACTAAAGGGCAAAGGAATGCATTTAGCAATTCCACTGAGAACCCCATCAGCCTTTCAGAACTAGAAAAGTGGCTGAAAAAGTGATGTCAAGGAACACATTAAAGAAGCATTAAAGCCAAATATGCATACAACAGCTGGTCCACATATGAAGGTAGGACTCACTTGAGTAGGTTTATTGTAAAAATCTTCCCTCTGGGGTCACACTGAATTATGAGAAATATCTTTTGCAGGAAAGCGGGTCCAGATACTTAGCAGTCTAAAGATTTTGTTACAAACAACATAGACGTGTGAAGAACTTGACAACGAATTGAAATGAATATTGACTGACTTAGTTTGTACACTTTCACTGCTTTTTGATGTGCCTAATTAATTTGTAACTGCCCCGGCCAGGGATTTTTTTCTGGTGAAACATGCCGAAATGATGTTCTGGAACCTCTGCCAAAGACTGTTAGGGAGCGAAGCAGTTTCCAATATGGCTTAGCAGGGCGGCTGTGGAGTGGGCTGGCCGCATTATCCGATACAGCTAAGGTAGTTCTGGCTGAGAGCAGAAGGCAGAGTGATATCTTCTGCACTCCACCTCTCCCTGCAGACTGGATGCTTCTTTTGGTGGCAACCACAGCTGTGTGGAAGAACTACTGTGCAGGTAACCTGTCCTGACTGCTCAGTGCTCACTGTGTTGTGGAGAAGACAGTGAAGTGGAGATAAGTTGTATTATACATTGCTTTTTGGGTCAATTTAAATGTTGCTGTGTGGAGCTGTGTCTGGCAATGCTCCTATGGCTGTCTGTTTGCTGGATTGGGCCATCTCTTTGCTGGATATGGGGGCTGTCTTTTTGCTGGATTGGGCTGTATCTTTGCTGTAAATGGGGGCCATCTCTTTGCTGGATTGGGCTGTCTCTTTACTGGACATAGGGACTGTCTCTTTGCTGGATATAGGAATATCTCTTTGTTTGATCGGGATGTCTCTTTACTAGATATAGGTGCTGGATATTGGGGATGTCTCTTTTCTGGATTTGACTGTGTCATTGTTGGATATGGGGGATGTCTCTGCTGGATTTGGGTTGTATCTTTGCTGGATATGGAGACTGTCTCTTTTCTGGATATAGGGGATGACTCTGCAGGATACAGAGGATGTCTTTTTGCTAGCTATGGGCAATGTCTCTTTGCTAGCTATGGGGGATGTCTCTTTGCCAGATATGGGAGATGTCTCTGATGTGAGAAGCAAGGAGAGAAGCAGAGAAGATACAATTGCTGGATATTTCTGTTATGTACATGTTACTGCATTCCTTTTTATTAACAAATTCCATACTAATTAGCCCCCAAATTTGACTTGGTTCCCTATTCTCTAAAGGGATGGTGGTAGGAGGTGTGCAGGGGTGGGGGTGTTAAGGGGCAGTTATAGGGGGCAATTCTAGGAGCAATTTGAGGTGGAGATAAGCGTGACCTAGGGCGGGGAGGGGGTGAGTCCCTGCACCTTTTCTACGAGGAAAGAAGCCCTGGCCCCATGCTCTTACTTTTACTTGTCTACGATATTATAGGATATCATGAACTAGGCTTAGACCTGTGCAAGTGCTGTGAACTCTGTATTCAATTTTATGGAAAGTTCACACTCTTCATAGGGCAGGGGAGCTTAAGTTACACATTAAACACATCCCACCCAGTGGAGTAATCCCCGCCCCCCTTACCCCCGGTCGGTTGGGTCAACCCTAGGCTCTAATCATGTGCTTCTAAAAAAAAAAAAAAAACATTGGAATCCATGCATCCAGTGCCCACATGTGGATAAGGGGCCGGAGGCATTGATTAGGGGGGCCACTTATGGATGGGCCACCACTGTTATAAAGTGCTTAAATAAATCTAGTAAGTAACCTAAGGATGTATTCTTAACTAAAAAAATACCTTCTAATACTCTCTTTTTTATTTTTTTTATTTCTTAATAGACAAACAGACAAAACAAAACACAAGACATCATACACATTAGACCTATATATTAATGGAATTTCAAGATCCAATCACTCTGCATAGCAAATCAATTTTAAATATAAATTCTAAATAGAAACAATATAACAATTAACCAAGGGGTATTTTGTCTAGGCATAAATCTAAACCATCCCATTCGTCCACTTAGGTGTCAATACGCACCAAGTGTATTGAGTGGGAAAAAAAGAGGTAAACATCAATCCCTTCTATCCCCAGTGGCCTCAAGCATCCCTATTTTAGGACCACCTATATCTCAATTAATAGATGCCGTATATGTTTTGTCCAGTCACTTTGCCCAGACTTTGGGCAAAGGGCTAGCATATGTTAATTTCAAATATGCATTCTACATAAGGAACACAACTAAATAGTAGCCACCACTCAACCTGAAAGTTTATGTATGTCTGGTGCACGTGTGCAGTGCTCCTGACAGCCATAATAGCCGCATTAAGTTGTAGACCAGCACACACTAGTGGGATCGCAACACTCCTTCATTTAACATTGGGTTAAAAATCCAAGTGTCCTTCCTTGCTTACATGTTTCAGCCCTGTATGGGCCTTAATCATAGCTCTGCATAAAGGGAAATTTCCTCATAAATGTAATTTTGAAAAATAGACGCTTCCTCTTCTGGGTATTGGCAGTTCCTGTAGTAAATCAGGTCTTATATGTTAAAATAGGATTACATACTGTAACCCTGTCACAGAAATAAAGGGATGGGTTATTGGAAAATAATGGAATGGAGATCTTGCATTCATATTTAAATCATGTGAATAAAACATCACCATTGTAACCACCATACTACACAACCCATGGAAGTTTATATGCTCCCCTTTCAGGAAGTCCATGAAAAGAGAATATCATCTGCAAATATGATATTATTATTATTATAATACAAGATTTATATAGCACCAACAGTTTGTGCAGTGCTTTACAACATGAGGGAAAACGGTACTGTTACAATATAATACATAAGAAATCAGAGGGCCCTGTTCCTTAAAGGTTCCAATCTAGGAGATATTGTCCTCTAATTCCTTTTCTATAGAAGGGTAACTGTTTAATTCAGGGTTGCTTTACCAATTGACTAGAAGGTAATTAGTTAAACTGTATGTGATTGGATGATTGGTGTGAATATAGCTTCACCTTTTGCTTTAAGTGATTATTCGCATTGTAATCTAAACATTCTGTACTGCTTTAGTTAATTAACCCCAGAGTGGGCCTATTTTTGCAAGCTTTGGAAGTAGTTTAACAACTGTGATATGGAAGCAGCTGTGAAACTATCAGCTTCATTTAGCAATATGTCTTTAAGAGTTGTATTAAATCAGATGACATACCGTATGTTATAGCACATTGCCTTGTTCTCATGATTTTTGAAGAATATTAGAACGTATTTGCTGAAATGTTGCATTTCATAGATTTGTAGACTTTTTTCTCTATATTAGGTATCATTGTTTTACTACAATATCTCTCCCTGATCAACAGATACTAAAATAAAATACAAATAACTAAATTTCAAGTGATTATCTACAGAACCGCCCTCCCACTTGATAGTGGTTATGGTTTCGGTCTAGTTTTCGAAAGAAGGAAGCGGATAATCGATATCTCTTTGATACCCCAACTTAAAGACCTAGGGCAAGAATTTACGCCGGCGTATCCATAGATACGCTGCGTAAATTCAAAGCTGTGCCGGCGTATCTTCTTTCTGTATTCAGAAAGCAAGATACGCGAAATTAGGCTAAGATCCGACTGGCGTAAGTCTCTTACACCGTCGTATCTTAGGGTGCATATTTACGATGGCCGCTAGGTGGCGCTGCCATCGATTTCAGCGTAGAATATGCAAATGAGCTGGATACGCCAATTCAGAAACGTACATGCACCCGGCGGATTTTTTTACGTCGTTTGCGTAAGGCTTTTTCCGGCGTAACGTTACTCCTGCTATATGAGGCATAGCCAATGTTAAGTATGGACGTCGTTCCCGCGTCAAATTTTGAAAATTTTACGCTGTTTGCGTAAGTCGTTCGCGAATAGGGCTTTGCGTAAATTATGTTCACGTCGAAAGCATTGACTATTTGCGACGTGATTAGGAGCATGTGCACTGGGATACGTTCACAGCCGGCACATGCGCCGTTCGTGAGAAACGTCATTTACGTGGGGTCATGTTTTATTTACATAAAACACGCCCACCTCTTGACAATTTGAATTTGGCGCGCTTACGCCAGCTGATTTACGCTACGCCGCCAAAACTTACGGAGCAAGTGCTTTGTGAATACTGCACTTGCCCATCTAAGTTGCGGCGACGTAGCGTAAATAACATACGCTACGCCCGCACAAACTTACAGTGGGCTACCTGAATCTAGCCCCTAGTTTACACTGGAATTGAAAGCAGGCATTTTTTAACGCTCCTCAAAAACCTTTGCAGTTTATAATATGGACATCACATGGTGCTGTTCACATTATTAAAACATGAAGCACTAGCGTCCCTTTGCTTCAAAATTTACGCTTCATGTCGAGTTTGAAAGGAGTTCCATTCAAGTCTATAGTAATGCTCTGCAAAAACGCCAGAATGTATTTGAGGTGAGGTTGCGGCGTGTTAGTATATTACAGTTAATAATAGGCATTTGTGGGGCGGTTTTAATGTGCCATAAATTCATGTAAACTGTGTGTAGGGGAACGTTTTTAATGCTCATTAAATGCTTATCAA
Organism: Rana temporaria; assembly: GCF_905171775.1. Classification (NCBI taxonomy): domain Eukaryota; kingdom Metazoa; phylum Chordata; class Amphibia; order Anura; family Ranidae; genus Rana; species Rana temporaria. Next base: position 227,640,879 of record NC_053490.1, on the reverse strand, counting down.
ACGTACCTATTAATGTGGATTAACGCTATAGGCACATTTGATAGCATTTTGAGCAAGTTTGAACAAGCCCTAACAGAAATGTATAGTCGTTTCCATATTTTTTTTTCTTTTAGGCACATGTGCAAATGAAATTGCAAAAAGTCTATTAATCAGATTTTTTAGGACATTTTTCCTATGTACGGTATAGGTATATACAGTATGTGTAAGGTGTCAGGCATCTTTGGTTATTACTAGTGGACGTCTTGCTTCCTCCTTTAGTAATATTTAGTAGCCATGTTTCACTGTGAAACACGGCAAACAAGATTTGTTGGTACAACAAGATTCCTCAAAATGGGATTTTAAATGGACCGCAGGCAGTAATTCGTAAAAAAAATTAACAAATGTATTATGAAGTACAAATAACATACAACATGAAAAAATGCACAAGGTTGCCAATTATACAAAACGTATATATGGGAGACAGGTGTAAAAAACAGTTGTGTGCGCATTTCAAATACACATACAGTGTGGGTCTTCCTCAGGGACTATACGGGCTTCGACACGTCAAGGACTGTGGCTTCCAAATGTAGATAGTTCACCGGCAATGGACAAACACTCAAGAATAATAAGATGTACTCATTAGGGCCAGAGAGGCGTGACTGGCCAGGGTATCATGGGCCAATGTGTGTTCCCCAGATTTCTCCTAATTGTGTAGTGAATTAGCTGCAGCAAAGTGCATCAATCTTGGATAGTGCCCAATAGTATTGCCCATGGAGGGTGTAGCCAGCATGAGATGTGTTCCTGTACTTTGCAAAGACCTTATCCTTAAAAATTCATGGAAAGGAGTGTATTGTAGTTTAAATTATCATAGCAACTGTCATTGTATATGGTAGAGTGCAGGGTCTGTCCAGTTCAATGCAACCTTCCCCAGGTGGGTCGGATGGTGGCAACCCCCCCTTCCCCCGGCATTTTCCCCATTAGTTGCAGGCGGTCAGGCTTCTACAGGCAGCAGGCAGCGGCCGGTTTGCGGGCTCCTATGGGCTTTCTGTGTTCTCTATGCATTCTGGCGGCCTCCGCTGTGTGGCTCCTCCCTGCTCCTCCTAGACATACAATAGGATCACCTGTCCTTTTTAGCCAATCAGGTGACTGGTGTCAAAACCAGCTTCCTGATTGGCCGGGAAGAGATTCAGTGTTAAAACAGGCAACCCGAGCCCACCCTATATTGAGGCCTATTAGAGTCTCTGGCTCTAATCGGTGCTTCAAGAAAACTGCCCCTTCACATTGGAATCCATGCGCCAGTGTCCTGGAAGGGGCCGGATGCATGCATAGGGGAGGCGGCGATGGACAGGGAGCGGTGCCCACACACCCTTAATGGATGGCCGCCAATGCATGTTAGCCTATGTGTACATGCACATATAGACTTTTAGCAGCGGTTAGTGGCAGGTAATAAACAATTTATTCTGACCAATGAAATTAATTAACGCCCAAGAGCTTGACACCTTTAAAAGCTCATAAAAGCTTGTAAAAGCTTTAGACACTTGTACAAGCATCAGGCATTTTTTCTGCAAATATGTTGCTGGCTTCTAGGAGAGTTAAAAAAATGTCCTGTGAGCATGAGACTTTATGTGACTCTTATGTATCTTATGTATCTCCGCTATTAAGCAGGGAGCGCGACTTATTGCAGTGAGATAAAGAGCTCCCTCTAGTGCAAACTCTAGGGCAGACACTACAATAAGATATGTGTTTACTGAATATACACTCTGATTTTCTTTAAAAGCAAACCTCACTTCATTGGTACGCTTCCTGGAATAATGACTCTAAATATGTTCTCACTTAAAAATACACTCTGATTTCTCTTTAAGAAGCAAACTTCACTTTATTGTACAGTTCCTGGAATAGAAGGCAGCTTATACTTTATACTACAGCAGTTTGGTGACAACTCTTTTCCTCCACCTTGTTAAAAGTAATTGTTTACACGTTCCTCCTTAATGCAAGATCTTGTGCTAATACCAGCAACCAACTGTACTTTTCCTATCTTGGATTTGTTTCACTTCTCAGATTAGTCATTAGAATGTAGCATAGTCAGGTTAGGAGGCTCTTAAGGCCATAATGTCCTGTTTGTCTTTGATAGATAAAGAGACCTTGTCAGGTCTCCAAATAAATTAAACCCTATTTACCCCCTCCTGCCATCCCTTTTACTGGATCTTGATACTATAGGGGAGGATAGACTTACAGATCACTAAGATTGGCAGTTACAGTGGTCATATGATCAGGAGCCATCAAACCAGCTCTCCAACATACAGAGAGAACAGGAGCTATCTGTGTCGTCTCCATGATTGTGTTGGGAGCAGGCTCTCAGCATAGAAACCTTGATCACCATGGATGCATATGTGTGGCATGAAGGCAGTAAGGCCCACCCATCCTCCCGCCACACATATTGCATTGTTCGCAAGTGCTAAAGTGCGAGTTTTCTGCAGTAGAAGAGGTAGCATACCTTTCCAGCGGTCGGTATCTTCTACCCTCTTTCCGTGTTCCATAGCTCCAGTGTCCATTGGTATTCATCACTCAACACTACCAAGAGTGTCAGAAACTTGTTTTTACCACCATGCTCTGTGGTTCCTTCCTCCATCTCCTGCATCACTACTTACTGTAGCAGTAACATGGAGGAATGAACCGGAGCACACAGTGGAGGGTCACAGGCATTCAACACTCCTAAAGAGTAAACTACCTCTTCAATTACAGGGTACTGGTGTTTAGATTTGTTTAGATACCCAACAGGGTTTGTTTAAATTCCTGTATGTTGCATATGTGATCTCAGTTCAAGTCACTTGCATTTATTTCACTTTTAAATGCAACTTGTGGAGATGTATTTCTCTTAAGCATTAAATTCGACACTTTATTTTACAATACTTTTTTGTTTTGGTGGCTTTTTTAATAACATACAGCTGTGCCACTTGTATTACTCTAATATAGAAAAGCTTCTATAAATTAAACCCTATTTACCCCCTCCTGCCATCCCTTTTACTGGATCTTGATACTATAGGGGAGGATAGACTTACAGATCACTAAGATTGGCAGTTACAGTGGTCATATGATCAGGAGCCATCAAACCAGCTCTCCAACATACAGAGAGAACAGGAGCTATCTGTGTCGTCTCCATGATTGTGTTGGGAGCAGGCTCTCAGCATAGAAACCTTGATCACCATGGATGCATATGTGTGGCATGAAGGCAGTAAGGCCCACCCATCCTCCCGCCACACATATTGCATTGTTCGCAAGTGCTAAAGTGCGAGTTTTCTGCAGTAGAAGAGGTAGCATACCTTTCCAGCGGTCGGTATCTTCTACCCTCTTTCCGTGTTCCATAGCTCCAGTGTCCATTGGTATTCATCACTCAACACTACCAAGAGTGTCAGAAACTTGTTTTTACCACCATGCTCTGTGGTTCCTTCCTCCATCTCCTGCATCACTACTTACTGTAGCAGTAACATGGAGGAATGAACCGGAGCACACAGTGGAGGGTCACAGGCATTCAACACTCCTAAAGAGTAAACTACCTCTTCAATTACAGGGTACTGGTGTTTAGATTTGTTTAGATACCCAACAGGGTTTGTTTAAATTCCTGTATGTTGCATATGTGATCTCAGTTCAAGTCTTTTGCATTTATTTCACTTTTAAATGCAACTTGTGGAGATGTATTTCTCTTAAGCATTAAATTCGACACTTTATTTTACAATACTTTTTTGTTTTGGTGGCTTTTTTTTAATAACATACAGCGGTGCCACTTGTATTACTCTAATATAGAAAAGCTTCAAAGGGATGCGTGATAGTGGATCAAAGAATGTATGCATATTTGTCAGCTGAAATGAGATGATACACATTACCTAGACAAAAAAATCCAAAAGGGGAAAGGAATTTTTTTTTAGAAAAGGACCTTGAAAGAAATATGTCTGAGTATAATGCAATGTTTAGGCAGGAATTTTTTTTGCTGTTCTTTTAGGTAACTAGGCGATTGTAGTGTACAAATGTAGTGTAAACGTTGTTGTATAGATACCTATTGCTTTAAAGTTTTTCTGTTGCTTTGTGGATCTTACAGGTGGCCATATTCAGGCAGATGTTTCACAGAGAACAATAGGACATGAGACATCTGCTTGTCCTTGAACTCCCTGGGATTTTCCTTTGTGTGCCATGCCAGACTTCTGTCTTTTGATCCTGCCATTTCAACCTTCATACCTCTGCTTATGTCATGTTTGATATAGTCACCTTTGCGTCAGTCCCTTTTTTCTTTGCTTGTATCACCGGAACTTCTATTATCACTACTACTTTGGTCGTTCCTGTTCCTGACACCTGTGATCCTGCCTCCTCCAACCTCTAGTTCAGTCACCTCTACTTCTTTCTGCTTTGATTTTGTCACGTCAGCTTCATTCTCTTATGGTTTTTTTTTCTGTTGCTTCTGTTACCCTTTTATTCTGCTTATTCTTCTTTGGTCTCTGCTTCTATGTCGTATAATTCTGTCACAGCTATGTTTTTCTGCTCTGATTCACCATGCTCCTGTTACTTCTGCTTCGGGCTTCTCTTCTCCCTTTGTCCCTGTCTCCGTTTTACCTGCTCCTGTTACCTCTTCCTTTGTCTCCTCTTCTCCTATAACCTCTGCCTCTGTTTGTTATGCTCCTGACAACTCCATCACTTCTGATTTTGTTACCTTTGCCTCCGTTACCACTGCTTCTGTCTCTTCTGCTGCTGTCACATTTGCCTTTGTCTCCTCTGCTCTTGTCACCTCTGTCCATTCTGTTCCTGTTACCTCTGCCTGCTCTAAACATGTCACCTCTTCCTCTGTCTTCTCCTATCCTAGTACCCTGTCTTTTGTCTCCTGTGCTTCTGTCACTACTGTATATAGCCTAGCACACACCACTAGCGGGTTGAAAAAAAACACCTCACAGCTCAGGTCGGAGCCGCTGGACTAACAATCCAATGTTCGTATAGCGATCTCCCCTGCTGTGCTACTGTGGTCTGACAGGGGGGCCCCCCACCAGAACACTCTGGTCAGCGCTCTCAGCCATTGGTTGAGAGCGCTGAATGGGAGCCGGACGGCAGACCATTCTTGGTCATGACCCTTTGCCAGAAGCCGGGAGAACAGTTAACCTCTGTCGGACCGGCTGCCATACACACGGGCCAAATGACGGCCAGTTTCTATTGAACCAGCCGATGTTGCCCGACATTCGGCCGGTGTGTGCTAGGCTTTTGTCTCCTCTGCCCTTGACTTCTTTGCCTTTGCCTTTTCTGCTCCTGTTACCTCTGCCTGTCTCTACTGTTATTCACTCTACTTCTCACTAATCTGTCCACTCTACTTCCCTTCTTGTCCACTCCAAGCTCTGCATCTGCTACCTCCAATGCTGCAACTTATACTTGCATTTGCTTTGCAGCTATCTACTCACACTTTCAATATATTTCTAGTTTAACTCTTTTTTTTTAAGGTTTGTTTTGGCTTTTTTCTTCCAGAATTACCTTCTCTTACTTTATTAATTGGTCGTTTTTATTAGGTGAGACCCCAGAGATCATCTTCTCTGAGTTTGCCCATGCAAATCAATATATAAGTGCATACACAGTATTTTTGCTGGCTAGGGAAAGTGAACATTGGGCCAGATTCACAAAAGAGATACGACGGCGTATCTCCTGATACGCCGTCGTATCTCTGTGTTACGGCCGTCCTAACTATGCGACTGATTCATAGAATCAGTTTCGCATAGCTAGCCCTAAGATCCGACAGGTGTAATTGAATTACACTGTCGGATCTTAAGGATGCCATTCTAGGCCGGCCGCTAGGTGGCGAGGCCATTGCGGTCGGCGTAGAATATGCAAATGACTAGTTACGGCGATCCCCGAACGTCCGCGCTGTCTAACTTTACGTCGTTTCCATCGAGTTACGCTGCGTAAAATTAGGGCTGAGCCCTAGTTGTTCTAAGCCATGTTAAGTATGGCCGTCGTTCCCGCGTCGAAATTTAAAAAACCACGTCGTTTGCGTAAGTCGTCCGTGAATGGCGCTGGACGCCATTTATGTTAACGTTGAAACAAATGACGTCCGTGCAACGTCATTTAGCGCAATGCACGTCGGGTAATTTACCCGACGGAGCATGCGCAGTACGTTCGGCACGGGAACGCGCCTAATTTAAATGGTGCCCGCCCCATTTGAATTGGGCGGGCTTGCGCCGAGCGCATTTACGTTACACAGCCGCAAGTTTACAGGTAAGAGTTTTGAGAATCAGGCACTTACGCTGTAAACCTGCGGCGGTGTAACGTAAATCAGATACGTTATGCTGCCGTGGAGCAACGTAATTGTATCTGAATCTGGCCCATTGTTCCTTTTTTTTGTTTGAAACATGAACTTCAGAAATTATAGGTAATAAGGCCTTAAGACTTTTTTTGTCTCAGTGTCTCCATTTTTGCACCTCTGCTTTTTTTCATCTGCTCCTGCAAAACCACTCTTGACCCCTTCTCTGATCACACTGCACTAGAAGCACCTAACCTTCTTATCTGCGTACGTTACTAATCATCCTGGTCTTCTTGGCTCTGCATTGCCATCCTATGACATTTTCACCAAGAAACCCAAAAATAGAACCTTTCCTCCCAAAGCATAATATTCAATCTATAGCACACCTCTAGAACACCTCTACCTTCTAAATAATTATTCTGATGGTAATAATAATAGGAATAATCAGTCCTGATATTTAGAAATTTTGAACAATGCGTTTTGAGTTAAATTGGAGTTACGCTTTAAATGTATACTGGAGTAGTCTAACAGAAACCAAAGTGCCTTCCACTTAAAACACAGAATTGCTTATTGATTCTGAGCCATATGAAGCATGATCTCTGTGCTCAAGTTCATCTGTGGTTCAAAAGAATCAACAATTTGGCAAATCCACAGACTGGCATATTTGCAGTGCATGTACATATGATTTATTTCAATCCTCTTATCAAAAATATTAGATTATTTTAAATACTTCAAGGCTTTGTTTATATAAAGTTAGTTTTATTACATGTTCCCTGAAACTTGTGTTTTATGTGTTCATCACACTTGTTAATAATGCTTTGATATCTTATCCTTCCACTGTTTTCAAAGCAAATGGGAGGTTGGAGCCACTAGCAACAATGACTCATTCTCATCCTGTTTCCCGTCCTCAGTGCAGAGAGAAGCTATATAAACAGCCAAAGGTATCTTATCAAAATTGCATAGTTAAAGCAACGTTTCATGAGCATCTAAACCTAAAAAAATAATTTATTTCATGGCAGCTTTGATTTTTGCTGTATTAGTCAGCTTCTTGTAACTCAAGGACAGAATTATTGTCCTAGGGTGACAATCCTTACTCACTGTACTGTATCTATGGAGAAGCAGTGTTGTCACCCTAAGACAGGCTTACAGCACAGCTTTCCTCTCATAACATAGGGATGATATCCTATATATATAGCTAGGAACAACATAGCACAGACAATTTTTATCGCACAAGATTTTTGCTAGGATCAACAGGTACTTACTTGTTTCCACTTACTTACCTGTACCTCAGTAGTCCAACCACCCCGTGTCCTTTTTGTTTTTTTGTTTTGGTTTGGGGACCAAAATTCTAATCTCTATTCAAGGTACTTACTATGCGGATATAACAAAATGCTTTCAATGGAATACAGACCAAAAGAAAGAAAACATGAGAAGATTATATTCAGGGATTTCAGTTTTCTTAAGCAAAACAAGAAGCTCCAGTAGGTTAGCTATGCTCTAATGCTTTAGAAAACTCTGCCTCCGTCTGCTTCTGTTCTATAGATATTATGATCGGCTATTCTAGTACACCTAAAATAAGTGGTATATAGAAGGTTCTAACTTTAATATAATCACATAATAACTCCCAGTGTTCTAATGAGGAACATTCCACCCCTTATAGAAAATCTGTTCTTTGCACTTGCATTGCAAAATTGCCGGCTTAGTTTAATACCCCCCCTCCACCCTCCTGCATATTCTCCCCAATGAGTCTATTTATCCCCAGGAATGGAGAGAAATACCTGATATTTCCAGATATGGTTATGTGTTACTTCCTTTCCTACCAGATGACTGCCTGTGCTTGGTACAGCACTATCACATGGGACTGTTGGTGCATGGTCCAGCACTATCACATGGGACTTCTGGTCAGCACTGTCACATTGGACTGCTGGTGCTTGGTCCATCACCATCACACGGGACTGCTGATTCTTGCTCCAGCACTATCAAATTGCTGGCTGGTGGTTGGTCCAGGACTATCACATGGGACTGGTGGTGCTTGGTCCAGATGAGGGCAGAGAGGAAGAGCTTTTTATAAGCTCAGACTGGTATCAGAGCCCTCACTTGGGCTTCTTCTTCTGGTAGTGACTAGAGAGGTGAACAAATAAGGAAAACTATTCAATGCCGTAGGGGCTGGTACTTCAACTATTTCCCTCTGTGCACATAAAAATGAAAATAGTAATGGTTAAGTTATTTGAAAACACACACAAAAAAACTTACAGAGCTGTAAATTACGTTTGATGTGATAATGACTATTAGTACTTTTGTATGTTACCTTGATTTACATAAGAAGAGCATGGGAAGCACAAGTCTCAATACAAAAACAACCGTGAAAATGACATGCATGGGGTTCAGCTTTAAAATACAGGTCTCCCCCTCCTCCAACAAGTCTTCCCTCATTTACATTTGGCATGTCATTTTATTTTGGGGGGACGGATACACTTTTTGTAGCTGCTGACTTTTATATGGGTGTAACTCCGCTTCAAGCACCATATTGTGATGCAGAAAGTGTTGCTTCAGTATGACTCAAGTTGTAATCTACCGATACGAGTAAGGGAAGCTGCTTATGGCGATAACTGTGTTAATATGAGTGATGTACATCACTTAGCCAAAATATGTTAATATGTCAAGGAGGAAATATCTGAATTGTATAACAAAGAAAATATGTGGTTGATTTGTGAAAGCATCTGATGACCTTCACATCAAATGTGTTAATGAAAGGATTACTAACAATTGACCGATTACTTAACAAGACATTTCTGACAAAGTAGGCATTTCTCAGAAACATTGTCAATCATGAGCAGTTGAGAATGCTGTCAGGACATGTTACGGAAACAGTGTAGTCAACTTTTGTTCAGCTTCACAAAATGTGTTTATTGTTGGCAAAAATGTATACATTACTAAGTGACTACCGTATATACTCGAGAAAATACCCCTCTCGGCTTATGCTCGAGTCAGTGTACCCGAGGGGCTGCGGGTGTCCATTTTTTAAAACTTGCGGCTTCCTCCTGGTCCTGTCCCATCCCGTGATAGGCGTTTGACACTGTGTTCAGTGTTCCGCCTATCACGGACGTTCTTTCATTCTCAAACTCATTTTCCCAGCAGACACTGGGCCAGATTCATGAAGCACTTACACCGTTTTTTTGGTAGATGCACGGCGTAAGTGCAGATTTGCGCCGGCGGATCGCTGCGCCGTACCCAGAGAACCAGATTACGCCTCCAAATAGACTTCATCGCCTCGGTGTAACCTTCCCACGCCGGCGCGGTGTTGGCGCAGATTTACGCTGGTCGGATCTGGCGCGGCCATGGTTTTTGTGTTTTAAATATGCAAATGAGGTTTTTGGGCCGATTCATCAACTTAAGCTTGACCGGCGCCGGCTACTCCCGGTGAGCGGAGCTGAAATTTCCGGTGCAAAGTTACACCTCATAAAAGCAGGGGTAACTTTGCACCAAACTTGCAGAGGTCAGCTGGAGAGCAGCTAAAGCAGCAGCGTTACAAACGAACTGAGCAACAACACTTGCTGGACAACACATAGAGGCGGTCCCCATGTTGGGAGAGGCCCTCAATAATTACAGCCCTCTCCTCTGGGCTGAAATTGGTCATCCGCCCACCTGAGGATTCCTCATCAGCCATAACTGCCCCACCACAATGCAAACGACCTAGCTTGGAAAAAAAAAAGCTTCAGTACATTTGCACCTGCAGGGCGGAAGTCTGGGCTGATTCATGGACTGGGCTTTGGTAGTGGGTCGGCGTAGCTCAGGGATCACTCCGGGGCGCAGTTCTGAGCATGTGCAGATTGGGGCATTTACCCCTGGATGTCACTGAGCATGTGCGGTCTAAGATGCGCCCCGGCGTGACCCCTGCGCCACGGTCGGCACTTCATTAGCATAGGGTGACTCCCAGTTGGCCTTACCCCGCCTTACGCCATCTAAAATCCGCCCCGCTGGGGCATCGTAGACAAAAAAAGTTTCTTGAATCACCTAACTGCTTCTCTGCGCTGGACCGGTGTAGTCTAAAAATGATGCGCCACGCCGGTGCAAATCTGCACCATTGTTCATGAATCTGGCCCACTGTGTTCAGTGTTCCGCCTATCACGGACCTTCTCTTGTCCGAGGATGAAAGAACGTCCGTGATTGGCAGAACACTGAACACAGTGTCTGCTGGGAAACTGGGCACAGGGAGGCGTGCAAATGGGCATTGTTAACCCTCTTTTCCGCTTACAGTAGCTGCTGCATTTCTCACCCTAGGCTTATACTCGAGTCAATATGTTTTCCCATTTTTTTGTGGTAAAATTAGGTGCCTCGGCTTATACATGGGTCAGCATATACTCGAGTATATACGGTATATAAAAAAATACATGTCATTTTGATAATTAAAATATAACTAAAGCCAAAACTTTATTTTTTCAACTGTGCCAAATTGACAAGATTCCCCTTTACTTTCAATTTTGTAGGCACAACAGGAAGTGAGAGAACATTTCTCCAAAGTGAGGAAAATGCCCCTTTAGACAGTTGCCACCGGTATCGTTACTGAAAGATGTCCCCTTTATTCCTGTTGTCATGGCAACTCAGATCTATGGATTCTGCCTCACTTTCAGTCCGACCAAAATCCCATCGGAATTCCAACGGAATTCCATCGGAGTAAAAGAGAACATGTTCTCTATCTAAACTCTGACGGAATTCCTCTGAATTTCCGATGGAAATAATCCAAAGGGGCATACACACGGTCGGAATTTCCAATGGAAAAAGTCAATCAGACTTTTTCCATCGGAAATTCTGATCGTGTGTACGGGGAATAACTCTTCGGCATTACAGTGTAATCCCACAAGAGTGTTGTCAGTCATTAGTTCCTGAAACCCCACTTGACTAGCTACGTCACAGGGGGTGTTTATTTACTGACATACAGCAACAGCACAGGATTGGTCAGGCGGGGGGAAAAGCACCATGGAAACTGTTAAGGGAAACCTAGGCTTAGCTTACTTTTATGGCGCATGTGTGAATCCCACAGTGAGGCATTAGAAGGGGTGGAAGTACGGCTTGAAAAGACAGCAGGAGGTTTCCGCAAAGATGTTGCAGGCTTCGGCCGAGACGGATTAAATTACAAATAAATAGAAAGAATGCTTAAAAAGATGCTCCAGCTATCCCGTTGTCTTTAAAAGTGCATTATATTGTGGTATTATGTTTTTTCTGAATCTTCTGTATTGAATTTACTACTGCTTTAATGGTCATACTCTGAGGCCCCGTACACACGACCGAGTTTCTCGGCAGAATTCAGCCAGAAACTCGATCGGAGCTGAATTCTGCCGAGAAACCCGGCCGTGTGTACACTTTTCAGCGAGGAAGCCGACGAGGAACTCGTCGGGCCGAAAAGAGAACATGTTCTCTATTTCCTCGTTGTTCAATGAGGAAAGTCGGCCCGCCGAGATCTCGGCGGCTTCCACACTGAACTCGACGAGGAACTCGATGTGTTTGACACGTCGAGTTCCTCGGTCGTGTGTACAGGACCTAAGAAATATTTATTTTTTATTTATAAAAACGTTCCCAACCATTCACGGGAAACATCCATGAAGGAACTCATTTTTATTCAACCACATATATACTGTGCAATTTTGGTAATGTAACCTTTAAAAGTGACATGTTTTAAATTCTCATAATCAGCACCAAAATTATACAATTTGATGGAAAATAGAAAAAAAAAAGGTCACAATAGAAGACTTCAAATATGTTACTTTCCATATAAGGGGCTTCATTTTGATTTGTGCAGCAAGCACAGTTCATTCAGGCGCTTGCTCAGATAGAGAATGTGAAGTTCTCTAGCAAAGATAAATATATCCGGGTAATACAAATGATTTGCATGCTTGAGAATTGTGGAATACGTTAATCATTTATACAGTGCTCTTATCATGGTTCTCAATGCATTAGGAAGAATTGAGATTGTGGAATGTAGAATTTCACTGTTTACTTAAAGGCACCATGAAAATGTTCCCCGGCTGAACACAAAGTATTCTTAGTACAAATATAGAAGAGAAGCCTGTAAAGTGCCTGTATCTGCATATCCACTTCATAGGGAATTTCTCCACTCATGGATTAAACAAACCTTTTCACGGCTAGTCTATAAAGGCTGTGTTGATGCATATTCAAAACTTCAGTAGACCAATACATGCATAGTTATTCGTCAAGGAGAGAATAGGAAGGAGGGAAGGAAGGAAGGAAGGTGGGTGACATGAAAAGATGGGAAATAGCTATGAAAAAAAAAAAGAAAAGGGGAAAGGAAGGATAGAATGACCAATGAAAGAAAAGTGAGGAGTGAAAGGAAGGGAAGGAAAATAATTAAGGAAGAAAACAAAAAGGAAAGATAGAAGGAATAAAAGAGAAAGGGAAGAAGAAAATGATCCAAGGAAAGGAGGAAGGTAGTGAGTAGCATTCAATGATTAAGCACATAATACTGTGTTAGGCTGGGTTCACACTACTACACTACTTTCATCCTACTTTGCTCTGCTACATTGGTCCTACATTTATCCTACATTGGTCCTACATCCATCCTACTTTCATGAACAGGATACTACTTTGGTCCGACTTCAATGATATTCAATGGGCCTGAAGTAGGATCAATGTAGGACCAAAAGTAGTACAGGGAGCATTTTCAAAGTCGGACCGACTTGTGTAGGACGCTACAAGACCCTCTCATAGGGAAACATTGAACACAGAGCAAAGTAGGATGAAAGTAGTGTAGTAGTGTGAACCCAGCCTAAAGCCTTGATGCCTTGATTGTCCTGTGGTATGTCACATGGATTAATAAAGGACTTATATTAATCATCTTGGAGTGCGACCGTTTCTTCCTTTTTGCAGTGAGTAGCATTTGCCCATGTTGACATTACTGTAAATTGACCTGCCATTACATGTATATGTCTCTAAATTGGTGCTCAGTACTTTCCTAATAATCCAAGTGACCAGGCAGATGCTTGCTATGGTCTTATCTTCATTTATTGATAAGGCATGGAAGACTCCAGCACTTCATACATAGTTAAAGCACTTGCCCTATTTCGAAGGTGAAATGTCTTTAGACACAAATTAATTTGTAGAAAAATTTGGTTTGTACTTTTTATGAAATTAAATAATATACTAAAGCAATTCACTATACTAACGCTAACATCCATATTTTTATCTGAAAGTTTTTTTTAAACATAAATGTGCCTGGTACTCAAAGCTTTCTGTAAAATAATTCCCATCCACATATAACCCTTTTACAACTTGATGGCCAGATAACTAATTGCATTGAACTGTTGACCTATTTCCATTGCTGTAAAAACAGAAGCCTAGTGGTGTCATGTAGATATATACACTTACGTGCTCAAGGTAACGTCTTCCGAGTGCCATAAAGCGTTTACAATAATTACAGCTTAAGGCAGAATTTCAGTTACCTTACCTGTCACCAGACCTGTATGTCTCAGTTTTTAAACCTGGTGTTATAAATTGCTGCCACTAATATGTCTCCAGGCTTTATGACCCGTACACACGATCGCTTTTCCTGTTGGAAAAAGTCTGATGAGAGCTTTTGGTCAGGAATCCCGACCATGTGTATGCTCCATCTGACATTTTCCAACAGGAAAACTCCTGGAAAAATGAGAGTAGGATCTCTTTTTTCCGATCGTGTGTACAAATCCCAACGTGCAAAATTCAGACGCATGCTCGGAAACAAATCGACGCATGCTATGAAGCATTGAACTTTATTTTCTCGGCTCGTTGTAGACTTTTAGGTCACTGCGTTCTTGGCAGTCAAAAGTTCACCAAACTTTTGTGTGACCAGGCTTGAGCGGAATTCCGTTGGAAAAACCATCAGCTTTTTTTCAGACGAGAAAAGCGCTCGTGTGTACGGGGCATTAGTGGGCAGTTTTCCTGTTATCAAGTTTTACTTGTATATCAGAGGTAACTATAGAGTAGTATGGTTTGATTTTCATATGACCATTATTTTAGTGTACATATACATCATTTTGGAGCATTCTGTTCACTTTTCCTGCTCTTCCACTTATCTTGGACTTTCTTCAGTGGAAGAGTTGAGCCCTCAATACTCCCAGCTGGCAATATGTGCTCATTGTGTGGGGCAAATCATGTTGCCTTCTATCCACACTAGAGCTGCACGATTCTGGCAAAAATGAGAATCACAATTTTTTTGCTTAGAATGAAGATCACGATTCTCTCACGGTTCTCACGGCGTAAAATCTTTTACCTTTATACAAAAAAAAGGGCTAACTTTACTGGCTAGTTTTTAAATTCATTAAAGTAATTTTTTCCCAAAAAATTGCATTTAAAAAGACTGCTGCGCAAATACAGTGCAACATAAAATATTGCAACAGCCGCCATTTTATTCTCTAGGGTCTCTACTAAAATATATATATATATATATATATATATATATATATATATATATATATATATATATATGTTTGGGGGTTCCAAGTAATTTAAAATTTGGCAGGCTGCCCAGACTTGGCAGATTGCCCAGACTTTGACTTTTGGCTGAGAGCAGAGAGGAAATTCTTTGCATATCAAAGTGCAGAGAGAAAATTATTTTCATGTCAAAGATCGTGAAACCCTGTGTCAAGATCGCAATGGGAAAAAGATCGCGATAACGATTCTTGACGATTAATCATGCAGCTCTAATCCACACCTATCGTTTTAGGGAAATGTCTGCCCATCTCTCTCACCACCCTACTCCTATGCAAACTTTAAAACAGAACAGTTCAAAGTAATGGATGGCATTGCCATCTTTACATGCATTGTGTACGCAGTAGAATTGGTTTATAGGAACTGGGGGAAAGCAGAAAGATTGCATATTGCAGCCAAATAATACTATTTTGGCTAGTTTTCTAGTTTCAACTTTTCTAGTGTAATTCTTAGATCATCAGTGCCTTTTAATTGTGCACTTTCTTTAGTAGCAACTACTAGCTTTATCCCCATTTTATTGATTGTACAGTTCTTAGCAAAGGGCATGTTAGACTTCTGCAAGGAGACTTCTGCTCTCACACAGAATGCAGTGGTCTTATCTGCTTCCCTCTGCCCCATTTGACACGACTTTACACTGGCATGGGAGCTTAAGGTATTTGTAAACCTCAGACATGAAATATAAACAAAGCATATTCCCCTATAGTGTGCACTTGTCTCCATTCAGAGCAGTAGGTGTAATTTCTGTCTGGTGCTTCATTCCTCTGCTATCAGCATGAATTACTTCTGACAAGTATTCTCAATACCAAGAAAAAAAGGTAACAGGAGAGTGATCTCCAGCTGATCGTAACCCTTAGTTCTGTTCCTGTGTGCTGTGTGGAGGAAGGTGTGTCCTAGTGTATAACTTTAGCACTCTACCCCCTGTTTTCTGGAAACTTATGCCGCTTACACACGATTGGAAATTCCAACAAGAAAAACTTGTCTCAAACTTGTCATGCATACACATGGTCACATTAAATTCCCACCGTCAAGAACGCGGTGAAGTACAAAACTAAGGCCCCATACACACGAGAGGATCCATCCGCTGAAAAATCTCAGCGGATCGTTTTCAGCGGATGGATCCCCTGGTGTGTATGCTCCAGCGGATCTTTATCCGCGGATATTTCCGAATTCCAGCAGATAAAAATTTGTTGACATGCCAACAAATCTATCCGCTGGAATCGGATCCCACGGATCGATCCGCTGGTCTGTACAGACTCACCGGATCGATCCGTCCGAGGGGATCCCGAGGGGATCCCCCGCATGCGTCGTAATGATTCCTTATATGACTGTGTCGCGCACGTCGCCGCGTCATAATCGCCATCGCATAGAAATCCGCGGAAATCCTTGAGAGGATTTATCCGTGGAAACGGTCTGCTGGACCGTATCCGCGGATAAATCCCCCGTGTGTATGGGGCCTAAGACGAGCCAAGGAAAATTAAGTTCAATGCTTCTGAGCATGCGTTGACTTGATTCCGAGCATGCATAGGATATTTCTCCGTCGGAATTGCATACAGACGATCGGAATTTCCGACAAGAACTTTTCCCATCTGAAAATTTGAGAACCAGCTCTTAAATTTTTGTTGGCGGAAATTCCGACAGAAAAATTCCATTGGAGCCTACACATGGTTGGAATTTGCGGCCAAAAGCTCACATCAGACTTTTCTTGTCAAAATTTTCGATCATGTGTATGCGGCATAAGACAAGCGTTATAATTTTTGAACTGTAGAGGAGAGAAGGCTGCAGACAAACAGGTACAACTTGTGTAGGAGGATTTTTTTCATCTCTGTGTATCACCTGAGGCCAGTAACTTCACTGGGTATGTGTAGGGGTTTACAACCACTTTAATTTAATGCCTAGCAGAAGTAAGACATTTAAAATCAGTGTTTTCCTGCATTAACATATCTTCTTAATTCACGGTGGAACTACAGTAATGCCGCGTACACACGATTAGTTCGTCTGATGAAAACGGTCTGATGGACCGTTTTCATCAGACAAACCGATCGTGTGTGGTCCCCATCGTTTTTTTATCCATCAGTCAAAAAACTAGGAACTTGTTTTAAAATTATCTGATGGTTAAAAAACCTATAGAAAAAAAACGATCGTCTGTGGGTACGTCCATCGGTTAAAAATCCACGCATGCTCAGAATCAGGTCGACGCATGCTCGGAAGCATTGAACTCCATTTTTCTCAGCACGTTGTTGTGTTTTACGTTCTGACACGATCGGTTTTTTAACTGATGGTGTGTAGGCGCGACGATCATCAGTAAGCTTCATCGGATATCTGATGAAAAAATCCATCAGACCGTTTTCATCAGATGAGCTGATCGTGTGTACAGGGCATTAGGCTTTAGCAAAGTTTTGTTTTGCTATAGTCAGTAAAGTGGCTTTTATCTGCATGTATATTTAAAGTAAAAAAATGCCCTTCCTCCCAATCCCAAAAAAGTTAAACACGCTTGGGAGGGGATTGCATCAGTCTCAGGTATGCGGCTATGGTTCAGAAGGCAAGCCGACTGTCAGAATGCATGAATGATTTGCTTATATTTTGCTGATTGTCTGTAGCAGTTACCATTTAGTGTGTGTATTAAATTCATGTGCTGTATACATTTAGCTACATACAGAATCATTACGTATATGCCCAAGTAAAATTTATTTTGTTGGGTATTTCAAACATTGTTCCGTTTTTTTTTTTTTTCATTTACCTTACTGTATCTCTTGACTTTTCTTCTACTTGGCAATCAGTTAAAAGACATTCACACAAGTACAATAAAACCAATTTTTTAATTACACCTAAATTATAGCAAACACCCCACAACGTCCTTTTCAATCAGAAGTCAGCAAATAATCCAGTTAACTGATGCCAGGTCTTCATTGCCAAGGCGCACTTTATTAAGTGTTATGTTTTCTCTTTTTCATGCATGGCCAGTAAACCTGAAATACAAATTACAGTTATATAAAAGAGTTGCTATTAACATTCACAAATAGTTATGTCATGCTTACCATATCTAGGGAGAACTTGAGATTTAGGATTGCAGTGACATTTTTAAACAGTTAAAGCATATCTAAACTCAATAACAGAAATAGTAATATATTGCAGCTCAACACTTCTTAGATGTGATGGCTGCATTATTTTAGGCTTTTTTGTTATTTGTTTCACCTGTTGATCCTGCCAGTAACACAATGCCTGTCCTCGACAACACTCACACACTGTACTGTATGTTTGGAGGAGCAGCATTGTCACTCTAGGACAGGCGTGCCCAACTTTTTGAAGAGTGAGGGCCACTTAAGCGACTTGGTAACCGGTCGCGGGCCACAATGAGCAGAGCGGGGGGGACGGCATGTCCGTGTTTGCTCTGCTATACACTTTTTTTTTTTTAGCAGATCGGATTGGAGGTAGGGCACAAGCCGGTTTATGTCTGCCACTACTTGGAGGTGAATAGAAGGTCCAATTGGTCAGACCGCGTGAAAGGGGGCCCAAGGCTTTCCTGCACTTTGCAATAGACTTCTATTCTATTCTTCAGGCTTGGTGTACTTTCAGAAAGCTCACCGAACTCGCAGGTAATAACAGAAGTCTATGGCTCAGTGCAGGTAACCTGCAGGTAAACTGCTCTGTACCTGCGGATCAGTTTGAAAGTAACCACTGCAGAACAGATATGCCCATATATATATACTGTGGTTTTAGTAATAAACTTACCTTTAGTAACAGTATTCTATTCCATTCCACACCAGATAAGGAGGTCGCGGGCCACATCAGAGGGCTCAGCGGGCCACATGTGCCCCTGGGCCACTGGTTGGGCACCTTTGCTCTAGGACAGTGATGGCGAACCTTGGCACCCCAGATGTTTTGGAACTACATTTCCCATGATGCTCAACTACACTGCAGAGTGTGAAGAGCATCATGGGAAATGTAGTTCCAAAACATCTGGGGTGCCAAGGTTCGCCATCACTGCTCTAGGACATAACTACAGAGCACCTCCCTCTCTTTGGGCCAGATTCACAGCGGAGATACGACGGAGTATCTCAGATACTCCGTCGTATCTCTCAGAGTATCTATGCGACTGATTCATAGAATCAGTTACACATAGATATCCCTAAGATCCGACAGGTGTAATTGTTTTACACTGTCGGATCTTAGGATGCAGTACCGCGGCCGCCGCTGGGGGGAGTTTGCGTCGTAAATCAGCGTCGGGTATGCAAATTAGGAGTTACGCGATCCACAACGGTTTTTCGCGTTCGCTACGTCACCGCTAGTCTAGTTTCCCGTTGCAAAGTTAGTCGTCGTTTTGGGTGCCTTAACTTTACACAGCACACGTATGTGCTGTATAAAGTATGGCCGTCGTTCCCGCGTTGAAATTTAAAAATTCACGTCGTTTGCGTAAGCCGTCCGGTAATACGGAATTACGCTACGGCCGTCGCCGTTCGAAAAAATGACGTCACTTTGCGCAAAGCACGGCGGGAATTTCGAAACGGAGCATGCACAGTAGGTCCGGTGCGGGAGCGCGCCTAATTTAAATAGCACACGCCCATTTAAATTATGCGGGCTTATGCCGGAGGCCGCCGGCGTAGGTTTTCATTGCAAGTGCTCTGTGAATCAGGCACATGCGATGAAAACTTGTGGCGGTGTAACGTATCTACGATACGTTATGCCGCCGCAATTCTACCTGAATCTGGCCCTATATCAATAAAACATGAGGGGGATATTTTCTGTAGTTCACATAAGATAGCTAGAAAAGCTGATTACAATATTTAACCATTTCCTGCACATGCTATAGCCACATGACAGCTACAGCACGGGCCTTAATTGCTGAGAGGGTGTCAATAGACGCCCTCCCGTGCATGAGCTGCCTGTGTGCCTCCTGCAGAGCGCGCGCGGCATGTTCTGTGATCACTGAGTCATCTGATCACAGATTGGAGTAAGGGGTCAATCACGGCCACTTACCATGTAACCAGCTGTCAGCCAATGATGTTTACAAATGACAGTGGGAAACGGAGGGAGAGAGCACATGGGGACGAAACAGAGTTGCGCCACGTCCTGGTTGAAGAAAAGCCCTGGATGCGAGAACCACATGAATTGTCCCATGGGTCGGATTCAGCCCCCGGGCCTTGTGTTTTATACGTGAGTGATAGGGGAGACTAGATTTACAGGATTATAGACTTTTAGCTGGTCAAACAATTTAAATATAATGGCCCATATTCTGAGTAAATTTCCGCCAGCTGCGCTTAAGGCACTTACACTCCGCTGTCCCAACTTACAGGAGCAGGTGTTGTATTCCTCAAACACTTGCTCCATAAGTTGGGACAGCGGAGTGTAAGTGTCCCGGCGTAGCCTGGCGGATCTCCAAGGGGGCGGCTTCTATTCAAATGAAGCGCGCCCCCGATGCGAAAGAACTGGGCATGCGCCGGGCTTCAAAAAGCCCAGTGCGCATGCTCCAGTTCTCGGCGGAAAACGTCAATGACGCCGACGTGTGCGTCATTGACGTAAAGTCGTATTCAAGAACGACTTACGTAAACGACGTACCCGACGAAAAAACACGACGGGGACCCGACGCCATCCGTAACATGGCCTACGCGAGACTTGCGGAAACTTACCCCTCATATAGCAGGAGTAAGTTTCCGCTTACGCAAACGACGTTAGCGACGGTTACGCGACGCGAATTCGTTCGGGAATCGGCGTAGAAGGATCATTTGCATACGCAAATGACTCCTTCACTTAAATGCCATCTAGCGGCGGCCGGCGTCATTGCATTTAAGATCCGCCAGTGTAAGTGACTTACAGATGGCGGATCTTAAGTGTATCTATGCAAAAATGATTCTAAGAATCAGGAGCATAGATACACGGGCCAAAAAAGGGAGTTACGATGGAGTATCCTGAGTTACTCCATCGTAACTTCACTGAGAATATGGGCCACTGTATGTATATCAACTCTGTGTAGGTAGCTGTTTTTCCATAGTTCATGTTTAAAAAGAAGTGACCCTCAATTGTTGAGGTTAATTTACTAACAGAACAGAGGCTGCTATTTTATACATATGCTGATAACATTGTTTCTAATGTGTGAGATACGTTTCGAGGGCTATTTGTCTATACTGCATTTTGAATTCATTCAATGTGTTTGTCCCTGGATGATAATAGCATTTCATCCAGGAAGTCTGTGAAAGTAGTTGAGATGCACATCTTTCCGAGTAGTAGTCAGCCAGTGATCAGATACTCTCGTTCAGTAAACAAGCACTTCACCGTGGTTACATTCCACAACCAGATGTGAAGCATTGAATAATCTCCTTCCAGCAACATGGAATCCATGAACAGCTGTTCCCAATATATTGCATTAAAAACAGACTTCCAAGGCTGGCTATATGGCACCATTTTTAGAAACATTATGGATATGAGAATCAATACAAACAAAGTCAATGCAGTGGCAGATGTTACACATATTGGGTGTGGGGTGATGGAGAGGCTTAGTAGTTATGAAATGAATTGTGTGCATCATCTCTGGCAAAAATATTGTGTTTTGCTGCCCAATTCTGTCACTTAGGGTGTATGTGTGAATAATAGTTGTGTGTAATGTTCTCACAGCATTTCAACAATTCACATCAAACTTTACCTTTAGAGCCAGTTCACACAGGCGCGACTCGTCAGCCGCCTGCCAAGTCGCGCTCCTTTCTGTAAAATGGGACCGTTCTAATAGGAGAGATTCAAGTCGCTCCGACTTAGAAAAAGGTTCCTGTACTACTTTGGGACAACTTCAGAGAGACTTGCATTGGCTTCAATACAGAAGTCTTTTTGCAAGTCGCCTTTGAAGTCGTGGGCAGATCGTCTTGCCGAGTCGCTCGGCAAGTCGTGCCCAGTGCGAACCGGCTCTTAGGAATGAAGTTACAGGCAGGGCAGGAGCTTCAGACATGATGGATGACTTATCTATCCCCCTTTTGTTTTGCAGGCTCTTGTAGTATCTATTGTGCCACTTTAAGCCCTGGTTCACATTGATGCTACTTTGAAATCGACCTACTTCCCTTGAAGTAGCACGATTTCAAAGTATCAAGGTCAGTGCGATTTCAGGTGCTACTTGATAGACATCTGTGTGGCTTCATGCACAGAGGTCTATTGAAGTTGCACCTGAAATCAGCAAATGTAGTGCAGAAACTACTTTTGCAAATCAGTGCCGCACCGCAAAATCGTTATCGCACCAATTAAAACAGTGCCATTGCCTCCAATAGGCTGCGAGATGTCATGCGATTTGATTACTCAAATCGCATAACAAATCGCTCCAATGTGAACCTAGGGTAAATCACATTTAGATAATTATTTCATAGACAACTATACATAACAATTATGTCCCTTGGCAATAAGCAAAATTTTACATAACATTAACCACTTGCTCATATACGTCGGCAGAATGGTTGTCCTGCGCAAACTGATGTACCTGTACATCAATTTGTAAAAGCAGGATAGCGGGTCGTGGGAGCGTGCTCGTGGCGAGAAGAGGCAGAACGGGGTACAAGGCATTTCCCCATTCTGCCTAGTGACATGACAGGAATCTACTGCTCCCAGTGATCGGGAGCAGTGATCTCTGTCATGTTTCAGTAGGCCCACCCCCCCTACAGTTAGAAGACATAAAGGGAACACACTTAACCCCTTGATCGCCCCCTAGTGTTAACTCCATCTCTGCCAGTGTCATTTTCACATTGATCAGTGCATTTTTATAGCACTGATCAATGTAATAATGTCACTGGTCCCCAAAAAGTATAATTTGGGGTCAGATTTGTCTGCCACAATGTCGCAGTTAACGCTAAAAATCGCAGATCACCGACATGACACGTAAAAACAATAACAATAAATAATCCCTAAATCAATCCAGTAGTTTGTAGACGTGATAGCTTCAAGATCAAGATCACAATTTTTTAACAATTAATTGTGGAGCTCTAGTACAC
Organism: Rana temporaria; assembly: GCF_905171775.1. Classification (NCBI taxonomy): domain Eukaryota; kingdom Metazoa; phylum Chordata; class Amphibia; order Anura; family Ranidae; genus Rana; species Rana temporaria. Next base: position 227,618,199 of record NC_053490.1, on the reverse strand, counting down.
CCCTAAGTGAAAATGTCTAAATTGGTCCAAAAGTGTCGATATTTTGTGTGGCCACCATTATTTTCCAGCACTGCCTTAACCCTCTTGGTCATGGAGTTTACCAGAGCTTCACAGGTTGCCACTGGAGTCCTCTTCCACTCCTCCATGATGACATCATGTTGCTGGTGGATATTAGTGAACTTGAGCTCCTCCACCTTCAATTTGAGGATGCCCCACAGATGCTCAATAGGGTTTAGGTCTGGAAACATGCTTGGCTAGTCCATAACCTTTACCCCCAGCTTCTTTAGCAAGGCAGTGGTCGTCTTGGAGGTCATTATCATGTTGGAATACTGCCTTATGGCCCAGTCTCCGAAGGGAGGGGATCAAGCTCTGCTTCAGTATGTCACAGTACATGTTGGCAATCATGGTTCCCTCAATGAACTGTAGCTCCCCAGTGCCGGCAGCACTCATGCAGCCCCAGACCATGACACTCCCACCACCATGCTTAACTGTAAGCAAGACACACTTCTCTTTGTACTCCTCACCTGGTTGCCACCACACACATTTGACATCATCTGAACCAAATACGTTATCTTGGTCTCATCAGACCAAAGGACATGGTTCCAGTAATACACGTCCTTAGTCTACTTGTCTTCAGCAAACTGTTTTCAGGCTTTCTTGTGCATCATCTTCAAAACAGGCTTCCTTCTGGGATGACAGCTATGCAGACCAATTTGATGCAGTGTGCGGCATATGATCTGAGCACTGACTGGCTGACCCCCCCACCCCTTCAACTTCTGCAGCAATGCTGGCAGCACTCATAGATCTATTTCCCAAAGACAACCTCTGCATATGACGCTGAGCATGTGCACGCAACTTCTTTAGTCGACCATGGCGAGGCCTGATCTGAGTGGAACCTGTCTAAACCGCTGTATGCTCTTGGTCACCGTGCCGCAGGTCCGTTTCAGGGTCCTTGCAAACTTCTTATAGCCTAGGCCATCTTTATGTAGAGAAACAATTCTTTTTTTTCAGATCCTTATAGAGTCCTTTGCTATAAGGTGCCATATTGAACTTCCAGCAGAGGCATTGCTAGGCAGGTGTGGGGGGTGCGGGCCGTACCTGGGTGACACCCGCCAGAGGGGTGACACCCGTGGGTAGCAGCACGCACCTCTAACAGCGTCCGCTGCCACTGATTAGCTGTGCCTCGTCTTGCGCCACTGTGTACCTCAGCAGCGCAGACCGAAGCCACCTCCTCCTCTGTTTACATCCACAGAGGAGGAGGAGCCTGCGCTCAAGGGACAGACACACAGTGTGTGTAGCACAGCGCTGTTCTGAAGTATGTAAGGGGGGCGTCTATACTGCTGGGGGTCTGTACTACTAAGGGGGAGGGGTCTGTACTGAGGGGGGGTCTGTAATTCTGGGGGGTCTGCACTAGGGGGGTTTCTGTACTAAGGGGGGTCTGTACTGAGGGGGGTCTCTAATGCTGGTGGGTCTGCACTAGGGGGTTGTCTGTACTGAGGGGGGTCACTCTGCATTGCTGGGGGTTCTGTACTGACGGGGGTCTGCACTGAGAGGAGGTGTCTGTACTGAAGGGGGTCTGCACTGAGGGGGTGTCTGTACTGCTGGGGGGTCTGCACTTGGGTGGGGGTGTCTGTACTGATGGGGGTCTGCACTGATGGAGGGGTCTATACTAAGGAGGGAGGGGGTCTATATTGATGGAGGGGGTCTGTACTGAAGGGGGTCTGTACTGAGGGAGGGGGTCTGTACTGCGGGAGGGGGCTCTGTAGTTAGTGGAGGGGGTATGTAGTTAGTGGAGGGGGCCTGTACTGCAGGAGGGGGCGTCTGTAGTTAGTGGAGGGGGGCCTGTACTGTGGGAGGGGGGTCTGTAGTTAGTAGAGTGGGGTCTGTACTGCGGGAGGGGGGTCTGTAGTTTGTGGAGGGGGGTCTGTAGTTAGTGGAGGGGGGTCTTTACTGAGGGGGGACTATAGTTGGTGGGAGGGTGATACCAATTTTTTTTCACACCGGGTGACACCAACCCTAATGATGCCACTGACTTCCAGTGACCAGTATGAGAGAATATGAGTGACAACACCAAATTTAACACATCTGCTCCCCATTCAAACCTGAGACCTTGTAACACTAACGAGTCACATGACATCGGGGAGGGAAAATGGCTAATTGGGCCCCATTTGGACATTTTCACTTAGGGGTATACTCACTTTTGTTGCCGGCGGTTTAGACATTAATGGCTGTGTGTTAAGTTTTTTTGAGGGGACAGAAAATGTACACTGTTATACAAGCTGTACACTCACTACTTTACATTGTAGCAAAGTGTTATTTCTTCAGTGTTGTCACATGAAAAGATAGAATAAAATTAGGGCTGTTACTGATTAAATTTTTTGTGTTCACTTAATTGATTTTTTTTTTAATCCATTAATCGACTAATTTTGATTAATTATAACCGTAAAGTCCACACATCTCCCCCAGTAATGTCCACACATCTCCCTGTAATGTTTACAACTCCCCCAGTAATGTCCACACATTTCCCCCTGTAATGTCCACATCTCCCCCAGTAATGTCCACACATCGCCCCCGTAATGTCCACAACTCCCCCAGTAATGTCCACACATCTCCCCGTAATGTTCACAACTCCCCCAGTAATGTCCACACATTTCCCCCTGTAATGTCCACATCTCCCCCAGTAATGTCCACACATCGCCCCCGTAATGTCCACATCTCCCCCAGTAATGTCCACACATCGCCCCCGTAATGTCCACATCTCCCCAGTAATGTCCACACATCTCACCCAGTAATGTCCACACATCTCCCCAGTAATGTCCACACATCTCCCCCGTAAGGTCCACTCATCTCCCCCATATTGTCCACACATCTCCCCCGTAAGGTCCACTCATCTCCCCCGTAATGTCCACATCTCCCCTGTAATGTCCACACATCTCCCCCAGTAATGTCCACATCTCCCCCAGTAATGTCCACACATCTCCCCAGTAATGTCCACACATCTCCCCAGTAATGTCCACACATCTCCCCCGCAATGTCCACACATCTCCCCCGCAATGTCCACACATCTCCCCCGTAATGTCCACATCTCCCCCGTAATGTCCACATCTCCCCCAGTAATGTCCACATCTCCCCCATAATGTCCACATCTCCCCCAGTAATGTCCACATCTCCCCCGTAATGTCCACACATCTCCCCCGCAATGTCCACACATCTCCCCCATAATGTCCACATCTCCCCCGTAATGTCCACATCTCCCCCAGTAATGTCCACATCTCCCCCATAATGTCCACATCTCCCCCAGTAATGTCCACATCTCCCCCGTAATGTCCACATCTCCCCAATAGAAAGCACACTCACAGGCAGCAGACGATGACGTCAGCGCGCCGCTAATAGGCGACCGCCGGGTGTACCAAGATGGTCACGGCTCTGAAGCTAGGCCAAAGCCGCGGCCTTTCCTATGGGTGAGACCGCGGATCTCGTACTCGATCAAAATTATTTTGATCGATCAAAGAAATTAACGATTAATCGAGGAATTAATCGTTAATTTCCGCAGCCCTAAATAAAATATTTACAAAAATGCGAGGAGTGTACTTACTTTTGTAAGATACTGTATATCCTAATTGGTAGACGCTATAACCTTCACGTAAACAAATACATTTACAGTTATTGGGATTTTCTTTTTTCACCAAAGACATGTAGCAGAATACATTTTGACGTAAATGTATGAATTTTTTTTTTTTTTTAATGTTTTAAATTTTTTTATGTTTTATAGCAGAAAGTGAAAAATCTTTTTTTTTTCTTTTTTTTTTTAAACATTTTGTCCTTTTTCGTTTAGAGGGCAAATTGAGGGCAAAGTGGGTTCTTCCCATGTGTTGACCCTTTCCTTCCGCATCCTTCCCTGCAGTTTTGGTAAAATTGACAAATATGCTGTAAAAAATTTATATATGACTAACGTAGTCTTCTCTCAGTATACTGTATCATTCCAGACTTAGCTGAAAATGGAAAAACTGATCATTGAATGTAAAGCTATATTTTGCGGACCTGTGGGAAATGTCACTGTTTATGGATGTCATACATCGTGTTTTCATGTTTTTGTCATGAGTTTACATTAAGTTACAGATTTTTGTTAGAAGCAACAAGGTTTTAATTCATCGGATACATAGATCTATGTAACTATTGTGCCAGCTGTTGGAGTTATTTTTATACTATAGCTATACTCTTTTCTTTCATAAAAAGATTCATTTGAACAGATCAAAGCATTATTGTGAAGCAAAAGCCGGTATGGAGACTTTTACCATATGGTCCAGATTTATATATACATTCCATACAGTTTGCCAAGACTTCTAACTATAAGACTGCTTTCTGTCTCAGAATACTTTTATCGTTTCAGTACATTTAAAATAAACCCTTTCATTAAGCAAACAATTACATTATGTATAACATTTCGCTTTGGAAGAAATAAACACCAGAAAATGTTTCTGAAAATATATTGCTTTGACACAAAGTGCTCTATACATTTATCATGATTGCTGGCTTTGTTCTCACAGGAAATCATTTTTTTTTTTAACATTAGATGGATGCTCATTTTGTCAAGGGGAATCGGGTAGTTTTTTTAAAATCGAAGCAGTACTTACCGTTTTAGAGAGCGATCTTCTCCGCCGCTTCTGGGTATGGTCTTCGGGATTGGGCCTTCCTATTTGATTGACAGGCTTCCGACGGTCGCATACATCGCGTCACAAGTAGCCGAAAGAATCCGAACGTCGGTGCGGCTCTATACGGCGCCTGCGCACCGACTCACCGACGTTCGGCTACTTTCGGAAAATCGTGACGCGATATATGCGACCGTCGGAAGCCTGTCAATCAAGTAGGAATGCCCAGTCCCGCAGCCCATACCCGGAAGCGGCGGAGAAGATGCATCTCTAAAACGGTAAGTACTGATTCGATTGTAAAAAAAAAACACCCGATTCCCCTTGACAAAACGAGCCTCAATATAATGTAAAAAAAAAGGTTTTTGGGTGAACCTCCACTTTAAAGAAGACACACTTGTAGCACATTTTGTGAGTGCAGATTCTGAAACATGTAGGGTTATTTTTAGCTTTGCTGTTAAAGGTTCAGTCCATCAAGAAATAATTATTTTAGATATAGGTCAAGCATGTTGATCTGAGTAAGGCCGGCCATAGACAGAACACAAGGGGTTTGGCCCATCAATTTTGCCCATTTAGTTTCCCCATTAACACAGACAGTAATGACAGGGCAATCCCTACCGCCGAGCCATTGTGTTATCCTGGCTGGGGGGCAGGGGAAGCCTTCCCCGGTGGGAGAAGACAGTGATTAATGCTAAAGGCTATAACAGCCACTTGCAATAACCGCATTTAAAATCCAACAGGCTGGTTGTACCCATGTTGATCGATCGATCAACTTGGATATATTCTACCTGCCCATACATGGTTCAAATCTTGGCCATTTATGGCGGGCTTAAGCTCCTGCCTTTTTCTACGACTAGGATACTCCAACAGCTAGATCTCCCTGTTGTCATTTCTGACTCCATTCTGTACACATGGGAGATTGGCCACTCATGTTTGTGTGCTTGAGCACCTCCTATTGCATTCTGCCTAATCTACAATACCTAAACGATCTAACAGGGGGAGTGGGAGCATGTTATAATAAGCACATCAGGTGTGCAGCAGCCTTGGGATATCATACACACGTATCTTACTGGTCCCCAAGATATAAGAAACTGTAAGGTGGTTAACCTTCCAACATCTACCAAAAGCTAAAATTACAGTTCCTTTAAGACAATGGTCTCCAAACTGTGACCCGAGGGCTGGATACAGCCATTTGATTACCTTTATCTTAATGGGGCACCATTCCTCCCTGTAGCACTTACAATTAGGCACTATTCCTCCAACTGATACCAACAACAGGGCACTATTCCTCCTATTAAAACCAATGATGGGGTATTGCAGACTCCCACTGATGGCAGGGCATTTTCTACTCCAACCAGCCATAGTCTGGTCCTTCTAAAGCCTGAAGGTCAGTAAACTGGTCCTTTGTTTAGAAAGTTTGGAGACTCCTGTTTAAGGTATAGTGAATTATGTTGAAAAGGTGGCTAAACTTACCCATATTGGTTTCAATACAACATATAATCATTGCCATAGGACTGTATTTAAAAACTGTCAAAGCCCTATGTGCCTTTTCTATGCTCAACTGTCACTGTAAATTTCAGTATCTCAAGCTTTAGTCTTGTCAAGGATATCACATGATTGCCATGCATGTTATTGTGGCCATTCTTTTAAAGACTTGAAGCCCCTTAGGCCCCTTTCACATGGACGGACTGATTGGTCCCCTTGTCAGTTTTTCAGGCGGACCCTATCATACCATCCATTGCTTTCTATAGAGCGGCAGATGTTAATGGACATTGGCAGTGCCCCGTAACACCTGCCAACATCCAATATGATCCTGTCCACTAAAAACAGATGGATGGGGATCAGATTGAATGAGAGTTGGATAGAAACAGAAAGCCTGTCCATATCCAGCTGGCAGCCCATAGAGGACAGCAGGCTGTATCCATACCTGCGCTGTATCAGTGGAGCAGGCACAGATCCGCCTGCTTGGCGGGGATCAGTGGAGAGATCCCTTGCTGAGCGGACGGATCTGCTGGTGGACTCTGCCAGTGTGAAAGGGGCCTAATTTGACTGAACGTGTTAAAAGGAGTTATTTGTATCATGCAGCTCATATAGAGTATTGCCTGTCTGGTGACTGTAGTGTACAGACACAGTAGTTTGCCAAGATCACAGAGACTCCTGATTGTTAAAGTGGAGTTCCACCCATAAATATAACATTACATCAGTAGTTTTAAAAAAATGTCATTAGTCTTTTACAAATTTTTTTTTTTTTTTTCAGATGCCTTCAAAGTGTTGTTGCTAGGCAGACTAGTTAATCTTCCCACTTCCTGCACCTAGGTGCTTAATGCTTCCTAACCTACACCGCACAGACTCCTGGGAATGTAGTGGGTGTAACTTTCCAGGAGTCTGTGCACTCCCCAGTCTCAAAGAATCATGTGACTTGGACAGCACAGGTGCTGAAACCTGATCTGACACTGCTTGTGCAGCACTGAGCATGTGCGAGATTTGCAAGGCTGAAATCCAGGAAGTCATACAGTCTGGCTTCATGATGCACACACTTAAGATGGCCCCAGTCAATTTCTATTTTATAAAGTGTCTAAATGCTGTAACAACCTAACAAAACGTACCTTAGTTTACAGACTAACTTTACTAGAATACATTAAGCTTGTGTATTACATGGGTATTTATATTTAAAAAGTGAAATTGTGGCCGGAACTCCGCTTTAAGAATGTCCAGTGAATGTTCCTTTCTTTGTACACAGATGCTGACCCTTTCCTCTATTAAGGAGAGTATTTGAACCATCATTTTGCTGCCTAGTATATCTGATGACTATCTGCTTTGGCTGAGCAATGAGTTCAATAAATCTTCATGGTCAGAAATAGATTTGAAATAGGGAAGTCTTCCTTAGAAAATGTCTGGTGTCAGCATTGCAAGTAAAGCCACAGCTAAAGCAACTTAAAGGGGAGTTCCAGCCATTTGTATGTTTATTAAAAGTCAGCAGCAACAAAAAGTGTAGCTGCTGGCTTTTAATAAACAGGCACTTACCTGCTCCAGCGCTCCAGCGACGCGCCGGCCGGGGCTCTGCTCCTCTCCCCCCCTCCCCGGCCGGCGTCTTCATTTTCAGTGTGGGCACCCGGCCGTGACAGCTTTCGGCTTCACGGCCGGGCACCCACTGCGCATGCGCGAGCGGCACTGCGCATGCGCGAGCGGCGCGGCCCGGCGCCGTGTAATTGGCCAGGAGATCGCCTAGGACCTGTGACGTGTCCTAGGCGATCGCCTACAGCAGCCACTTCCTGAAGGCGATTAAGCTTAGTCGCCTACAGGAAGGAGGAAGTGGGACAGGAAGTCCCACTCGTGCTGAAGCCCCCACTCCCCCCCCAAAAAAATTACATGCCAAATGTGGCATGTAAGGGGGAGAGGAGTGGGTTAAGAGGAAGTTCCAAATTTGGGTGGAACTCCTCTTTAAAGGGGCACATCTAGAAATGATTATTGTGCTTAAGCTGTACTCCGAAAAATGTACCTTTTTGTTTTGTTTTCCTCCTAAAAAATGTCAGTGCTCCTGCTGTGCCTTGAGCCTCATACCTGTATACTGTATCTGCAGTGTGAAATGGTATAGGATACCGCTGTCTCTGACTGCAAGGCTCACAGGAGTTGGAGTTTTTGGTGATGCCACCACTGTGCTGGTTATTGTTTATTTGTTTTTTGTTGTTGCTGGAAAGAAAGCTGCACCTGAGTACCTGCAGTGCAAGAATTTACCCACTTCTGCTTAAAGCGGGGGTTCCGCGGCCAAGCTTTTTTTTTTTTTCCAAGCATTCACTGTGGGATAACAATATTAAGGTACACTCACTTCTCTGGTAGCTGTATATAATTTCTGTCCATTTTCTCGGCAAAGAAGGAGTTATAAAATCCATGTGATGAAGTTTCCATTTTGCTTGTGGGCATTGTGAAGCCCACAAGCAATCACTTCCTGGAAGCGGTGAATGCTGATCTCCCAGCATTCACCGCTCATTCTCTCGATAATGGCATTTATAAACTGCATGCCCTTTCTTAAAATGGCGCAATTAGAGACGCCCTCGTCACGTGACCGGCGTCACGTGATACATATAATCTCTCGAGATTTTGCCACACGGGGACCCACAATGTATCTTTGGAAGCACAACACTGTGTCCCACATTGCATTGCGGCGATGGGGAAAGGCTTAGAAACGCATATTCCCGCGGGAGGGGAATCCCGGAAGTCGCTTTATAAATGGCAATATTAAGGTATTTAGATATGGCAAAAAAAAATCTTGTGCCTTAGGATCATGTACATATTGCAGTGCTTGTGTTACACTATAGTTGTGATTTTGGGTGAATCTCCGCTTTAATGCATCCCGTGGATACGTGCTTTGGAGTTTGTTTACTAAAGGCAAGTACAGTTGAAAGCACACAGAGCTTTGCGAATGTGTTGAAGCTCTGCTGATTTCCACCATCCAATCATGTGCAAGCAAAATGTTATCTTCCTTGCACCTGATTGGATATTCTTTACAAAGTGAAGCTTCATCACATGCTCTAAGCTCTGGGGAAAATGAATGCAACTGCACTTGCAACATGCACAGTCTATTTGCCTTCAATAATCTTTCCTACTTCTTTTATTTTACTCCACTACCATTTACATACCTCCCAACTTTTTGAGATGGGAATGAGGGACACCTATCAGCAAAAGTATGCAGGCATAGGACACACCCATTTCCACGACCCCTTAAAGGAGAATTGTACAAAAAAAGATTGATAAAACCCACAAGTGCTTTTATTTACGACTACTATTCCTTTATATTGGCTTTTGACATTAACAAATGCATTCATTTAGAAATCAGGTGAAATGTTTAGCACTGGAAAACACTTTTTGATAGATAAAAAGTGCATTTTATATACATCAGACCAAAATGAGGGATAAATGAGGAGGAATGAGGGCAAAGAGGGACATTGCTCCATGGAAAAAATCAAGAGATGGTGTTGCGCTTCAATACTTAGCATAGAATGGTGTAAGTGGTAAAATCAGGGCTGTCTTAATGAGAGGGCACACCTGGGCACTGCCCAGGGGCCCCTGCACTTTCTCCAAAGCAGCTGGTCCTTGAGCCCACGCTGCCCCAAAATTGCCCCATGATGACACTGAGAGTGATAGATACACAGGGGAGGCATTCTGCCTCCTACCTACTTGATGTCTGTTTACCTGCTGTACCTGCATTTCTTTGCCCAGGGGCCCATGATGCTATTAAGACGGCCCTGGGTAAAATGTATAAATAACCAAAATAGTATAATTGATACATGAATGTGCAAATATGCAAATAGACTGACTGAAAAATAAAATCGCTATAAATGCTAAGATAAGGTGCATCCAAAGGTGAACTGAATGAATGTGCAAACAGTGCAGGGACAGTCCCTCGAAATCCGGGACAGTTGAGAGCTATGCATTTATCAGATCATTAATAATCAGGGGGCAGGTTTGACACATGAAAGCAAAGTCTTGTCTTTTACAGGGATGGCCACCTCCACACTGAGACACAGTGCCAAATAAAGCATAGTAAGTAATTAGGAAAATATCGAACTACAAGCTTACAGGCAACACCAGTGACCAGTCATTTGCACTCCCTTATCCTCTGAGGGCACAGCTTCCACAGTTTAGGTCCTTTTTAAAGTGTACCTAAACCCAAAAGCAAAAAAATGTTTGACTTACAAATCCTTAAATGTGGTGGCTGCATTTGTTTTCTTTTTTTAGGCTTTTCTCTTAGGAAGTGTGTTACTTGTCGGATCAGCAGGTGAAAATAAAAGAAACAAATCTAAAAAAAAAAACGAATGAAGCCACTACATCTAAGACTTAGTAAACTTAAATAAATTTAAAGTTTGTTTATGGGATTAATATGCCTTAAGATCGTCCTTTTGGTAGCTTTGCTCTGTTTTTTTTTTTCAAATTTGCAGTGGATATGAGGCATCTAGACACCTCTTTTTTATGAAGGCTCTGCTTCACACAAGTATAGTGGAGCTCTTTTTTTAAAAAGTTTCTATAATACTATTTAGTTTCTCTTTATATAGCAAATGTATTATTTGTTGTAGAAAACAGTTACACAGACAAAGTACTGGTTTTCCATACTCATCAATTTTGTTTTATTAGGAATTTTTATATATTTTTTTCAATGCAATGATGATAATTAGCTAAGGAAAAATTGTTGTTGACAACTAAGCATAGACTGGACTTTAATGGTAGTGAAATCATATTTTTCTTGTCATTTCTGCTCACATTTAATCCTAAAAATAAATGAAAAAAAAAAGAAGATTAGAGGGTAATTGGTACATCTGGGTTCTATTCCAATGACATTACCTTTCATAAAATAAACCTAGTTTTAGTGTGCCTTTCAAAATAATTTAAGTAAAACATTACTTACAAACAGCAAATGAATACAGTACATTCCTGATCAGACAGTGGGATTGTGATAATTATGATACATTTTCAATTTCCTCACGCATACCAATTGCCAAATATCAAACATGCACTAAACTGTGCAGCAGTAATTCAGCATGCATACACTATTATTCTACATCATGTTACTGACTTTTCAGCCTCTATCATTAAAGACTATTCGTTTTTAAAGTTTATGTATGGTCCAAAATTTTTCTTTTTCGTTTGTATGTATATATCCTCACTAGTTAGGCCGCGTACACACGATCAGTCCATCCGATGAGAACGGTCCGAAGGACCGTTGTCATGGGTTAACCGATGAAGCTGACTGATGGTCTGATGTGCCTACACACTATAGGTTAAAAACCGATCGTGTCAGAACGCGGTGACGTAAAACACAACGACGTGCTGAAAGTTCAATGCTTCCAAGCATGCGTCGACTTGATTCTGAGCATGCGTGGACTGGTCGTGCGTACTAACCATCGGTTTTGACCGATCGGTTAGGCGTCCATCAGTTGAATTTTAAAGCAAGTTCTAAATTTTGGGACCGAAGGATAACTGACCGATGGGGTCCACACACAATCAGTTTGGACCAATGAAAAGGTCCTTCAGTCCGTTTTCATCGGTTTTGACCGATCGTGTGTACGCGGCCTTAGATTTAGGCCCCTTACACACGGCTCTGTTAGAGTCCACCTGCTTAGCGGGAACCTGATTGCTCCACCTATGCAGAGCAGACACAGCTAACTCTCCATTGTCGGCAGTTGGATGCAATAGGACCACCTGTTCGTGTACACCCAACTGCCATCCAATCCACCAGACATCTGTTTTTAGCAGATAGGATCGGATCGGATTTTGGCAGGTGTTAACCGACACGTCCATTGAAACCCATCTCTCCATAGAGGAAACTTGAGGGTCCTATCAGGTCAGTCTGGAAAACTGACTGGTTGACCCAATCAGTCTGCCCATGTGAAAAGGACTTTATCCTCCCTATATTTACCCTCTCTATTTTACATGTGACAACGTTTACTAGGACAGAAAAAGATGGGAAACCAAGCATTTTACGGTTGTCGCCAGAGGAAGAGATGAAATGCAATCTTCTAAGTGTGGCATCTGTTTGGGTAACAACTGCCTAATGGAGGATTTCTTTACTTTGGAGAGATTTCCTCTCACTTCTTGCTACGTGTACAGTGCAGGAAGTAAAAGGAAATCTCCGAAATGGAACACAGATGGCAAACACATTGACAAGAGTATTTTTTTACACAACATATTGTTGTACACATTACTTTTTCACAAAGTAAAAAAAAACTATGAAGCCTCGTACACACGACCGAGAAACTCGACGGGCGAAACACATCGTTTTGCTCGTCGAGTTCCTTGCTAGGCTGTCGAGGATCTCGGCGAGCCAAATTTTTCCATTCCCGTCGAGGAAAAAGAAGACATGCTCTCTTTTTGTCTCGACGAGATCCTCGACAGTTTCCTCGTCGATAAGTGTACACACGACCGGTTTCCTCGGCAAAAAAAAAACCCAGCAAGTTTCTTGCTGTTTTTTGCCGAGAAACTCGGTTGTGTGTACGAGGCCATAGAATTGTGTATTTGTTGTAAAATACAACAATCACCCAGACTTGCTATATATATTTTTTTCTTTTTTCATATTTTTTGGCCCTTACAGTCTTTTTATGACTTTCAATGATATCAGCCAACATTATGTTGCTCCCATGGTCTAACAACATTGCCATATTCAATGCCAGCTTCTGAAGCATAAACTTTGAGCAGCTGAGCTTCCAGTATTTTTTTCTCTGTGTAATAAATTGCTAAAGTGATAATGTGAAAAGACTACGGCATTTTTAAGAAGTATTTGTACCATGGAGGAGAGATTACTTTACATTTACAGAAAACTATTTCCTGTAGCCGCTTAATTAGAATGCTATTTTGGGATGTAAAAAATATAAACATATGCTGCCTAAGTCCGCACTCCATAATTAGGACTCATCTGTTCTTGGGAATGGGGTTTGTTTTATCAGCATTTCTCTGTGAATAATGAATATTTCCTCCTGATTATTCTTTCGGTAGCTTATTTTGTGTTCCGTGATATGGAATAAATAGGTCATACTGATCATTTAAAAAATGTAAAACAAGCTTGAGAAAAGATAGAAGCAAAACCAAGAGAGTGTGAATTTTCTGATAGCTTTGTGTGACATTTTTCAAGTTTAATTTTTGTAGAATACTTGAGAATAGAATGGCTTGGAGGCTTTGTACAGTTCGATGCCCTTCCTGTAATAAGCTTGAAAAATTCCATAACCATGTTAGTCAGGTTATATTATGTAACTTTGCCCTTTCAAGATTAATTCATTAGACAAATAATCTATTGTAATGGTCTTAACAAATGTTAGAATATAATTGTTTTTTGTTCTAAAAATCTATATTTGACCACTTAAAGTATAAGGCAAACCTCCAATTCTCTTTAACAATAACCATGAAAAAGAAAAGTTTATTGCCAATAGCATAATGTATTGATCTATTACATGTACATAAAAATCACTTATCAATAACGACTGCTGATCCTCTACAACAGTGGTTCTCAACCTTCTAGTGCCGTGACCCCTTGATAAAATTTCCCAAGTTGTGGGGACCCCCAACAGTTAAATTATTTTCATAGCGTGGGTTGAAAGCACCCAAGGCAAGACAAGTAATTTGCGCCTCTAACCCACGGACATTTAGCGCTCCCTGAGTGCCTTCCACTCGTACAGTATTAAAACCCCTTATAGTACATTTTAGGGTGTACCACTCTTTCTCTTGGTTCTCCTTTCTTTCCCTTTTATCTCTCTCTATCCTAATTCCTTGTATTTTCCCCCCATCCCTCTCTCTAACTGTCTTTCTTGCTCTCTCTTTTTTTCCTTTCTCTCCCTTTTTCTTTGTTTCTCCCCCTTTTATCATCTCCCTTCCTGGGAGAACAGTGCGGGCTTCAGGAACAGCCCAGGATTTGGTGACCCCTGGCAAATCATAATTTGACCCCTGAGGGGTTCCCGACCCCCAGGTTGAGGACCACTGCTCTACAAGCTCCTTCTACTGCCCAGGGGAGTGGACAGGCTCTAAGGATGGTTCTACTTCACCCCTCTCTAGCACTGATCTAAGTCTAGGCAGGGATAAGGGTCACATGACTAGTGGTTAATTAATAGTTTATATTGATAAAAAAAAAACTGTATATTTTTTTAAATTTGTACAATTCCATTTTATTTTGAAATGGCAGGAATTAATTATTTTTTTTTAAACATTGACCCTACTCCAGCCTCTGCTACCCTGCGTGTGCTTACCTGTGCCTTCCTGTTTGTTTCCCCCCACCCAAAATATAAAACTGATCACAACCAAAATTAACCCCTAGTCCTGAATACATGCACGTTGTTCTTACCAGTTCTTCTTGGTTTTGCTTGGTTTTGCTCAATGGCTGCCATGGTTCATGTTGTCTTTCTTCCACCAAAGGGGGCTGTGGTTGAATTGGGAAAAGAGGCTGACCAGGTTTGTTTAAAATATCAGGTTTTGGTAGCTCTATTGGTTGAGTGTTTGTTGGATATTGACTCTCGGGGTTAGTCAGATAAGTTGGATTTAATGGATTAGCTTGTGGAGGTGCGAAAGGAAGCAATGGATGGTGGGGGGATAGAGGAATCATGGGCTGTTGAGGTATAAGTACAGAGTGGTGGGGTGGCAGCTTTGGTATTGCATGTGGATGTGGTAGCTGTTGCTGGGGCATCATTGGTGAAGGAATCATTGAATTCTGAAGCCATCCAGACATGGGCTCATAGCCAAAGGAGGGGTACTATAAAAATACAGTAAATATTAACACATTTGTAACTTGTCCACTGCCACAAAATATATGCTGATCTATATGCAAGAGTGCCTTTTGGTATTGATCTATCATTTGTCACCTATCCGTGTTTACATTATTCATAGAAGTGAAATTATAATATAGACACTGTAAATTGTGAATTTGAAGACTGATTATTCTAAAAAGAAAAAGTTAAAGTAATTATTAAAAAGTGAGAGTATCCATTGGTTAATAGTGCCATTGTTTTATTTTTAATTATTGTTTCTGGCTTAGAAGTAACGTAATCAGATCCATGGTTTGGTGACATGTACAGTGTTTCCATCTGTCTACCTATAATTTTCTTCAAAGTAAGATATGTATTATTTTTTTGTGTATTTATTTATTGTATTTAGTTATGTAGCACCAACAAGTTTCCCAGTACCTAATGAAATACATAGGCCCCGTACACACGACCAGTTTCCTCGGCAGAATTCAGCTTCCGACCGAGTTTCTGGCTGAATTCTGCCGAGGAAACTGGTCGTGTGTACAGTTTCGGCCGAGGAAGCCGACGAGGAGCTCGACGAGGAAATAGAGAACATGTTCTCTATTTCCTCGTTGTTCTATGGGAGCTCTCGTCCCGCCGAGCTCCTCGGCGGCTTCAGGGCTGAACTGGCCGAGGAACTCGATGTGTTTGGCACGTCGAGTTCCTCGGCCGTGTGTACGAGGCTATAGACTTTTCACATCAATCTCACATTCATGACAACATTGACAAACACTTGGACACCCAAGCTGCAAGCCAAGGGTTGTAATCACTTGGCCGTCATGTTGTCAACAGGGAGACAGATGATGAAGAGTACAAGAGGAGGAGATACAGAACAACTATTATCTATGCATACAGTACATGGATTTCTGGTACACACAAGACTTCAGTGAGACAGAAACCCCCATTAAGTAAAAGAGAAGTTTTACCTTGGCACTTAGTAATCAAGTCTGATGTGACCTAGAAGCCCAACTCTGGACAGAGAATGATGATGAAGATGGGACTATAACAGAAAAATCTGCTCTAAACGTGGTTCAGCAGAGTTGATTCCATGCAAAGCTTTGTTTTGTATTATTGAACTAGTAAAAGGTGATCCACGGGACCATTTACCAGTTTTTACTTTGTAAAGTAGACACCCCATCCCCAAACACTGATCCAAGGCTTTATGCACGCTAGCCTACACTGGCAGCTCCTAAACTTGAGTTTTTGGAATTTTTTCACCAACGCTCTTAAACTCAACTCCATAAAAGCCTGTGCCAATGTACACGTAGGCTTTTAACAACGTTTAGGAGCTGCTGTGTTAAGGTGAGTTTTAACTTTCCTCTCCTGAATGCGAAAGAATCGCATTCAGCATAGGAACTTTTGGCCCGCCGGCCGAAGGAAAATGCAAAAGTGCGAATTTGAGGCACTTTGGGTTTTCCCACAGCCATGATAAATGTAGGTAAGTGTAAATAAAGCCCAAGATTGTACCTTTGAGACTGGAGAGATGTTACTGGGTAAAAATCATCAGCCGCCCCCCCCGAGAAAAAAAAAATGTGCGTGGCCTAATAAGAAAGTAGTTTGCTTTCGTATTAATTGCTGTGTTAATTAGGAAGTACTAATGCAGTGATGCCACGATGACTACACCCTGGGTTTCAACTCCGGCTTGTGGGACATCTGCACACTCTGTAGATTAAATAGTGATCTGGTCATTCACTTGTATGAAACAGGTTCACAGGCAAAGCAAATTACTATTTTCTTGCTCATTTTCAGTCTCAAAAGCACAATCTTGGGCTTTATGTACACTTGCCTACATTCACCATGGCTGCGCGAAAAACGCAAAATGTGGCAAAATCATGCTTTTGCGTTTTCCTTTGGCCGGCGAGCCAAAATGTTCCTATCCTGAATGCTACTCTATTGCGTTCAGAAAAGGGAGGTTAAAACGTAAACAAGCCAAATGTGCTGTCATTTGTGAGACACAGAAATTGGTTTGCTCATTCCCACTATCTCGTCTGGTCCTGCATTGGATTTTCAATTGTATTTTGGTTTGGGCAGGGATTGGTGTGAAAGACCGGTGTATTTTGTAAAGTACAGGGGTATTTGTCAGTACTAGTTAACTAATATAAATCAGACTTGTATTTTAATAATGAAGAAAAAACGTTATGAAGAAAGCAACTGCGGTGTGTACCAGGAAGAAGTGCATGAAAAGTGTACATATTACAGTGTTATATTCATTGTACATATTATGTGATGCTCATTTTTACAGCTAATTGGAGTTTTAAACTCTAAATAAAATACCTTACCTGATGTTTCATCATGGACTGGTACCATTTTAAAGGTGTTAAAATCTGAAAATAAAAAGCAGTTTATATTTTACTGAATATATATTTCGCCTATTTGTGTCTCAAGCCTCGTACACACGGCCGAGGAACTTGATCGGCGAAAACCACAGTTTTGCTCGTCGAGTTCCTTGTGAGGCTGTCGAGGAACTCGGCGAGCCAATTTTCTCCATTCCCGTTGAGGAAATAGAGAACATGCTCTCTTTTTGGCTTGACGAGTTCCTCGACAGTTTCCTCGTCGAAAAATGTACACACGACCGGTTTCCTCGGCAAAAAAACCCCCCCAGCAATTTCTTGCTGGTTTTTGCCGAGAAACTTGGTCGTGTGTACGAGGCCTCACTCTGCATTGCTATTGTGCTGTGTAGCCAGTGCCCTGACTAAACATTGCCTGCTTTACAATTCGTCAACGTTAATTAACCAACTAAGCTTACTGAAAGTTCTTATCTGTTTTTCCTTAAGAATATAATTTGACAAATTGGTCATAAGTTATACCTTTGCAAAAAACTTGCATATCCTGCTGTATTTGCGCTAGACAGCTTGGAACAACTAGAATTGTTAAAGCTTAAATAAAAGCTTTATTTTAACATGACGTTAGACGTGATGTCAGATGTATTTGTGTTTCAATTTCTGTACATAAATTTACCTGATCTTAGCATGTAATAAATGACAGGGATCTTTTCTATCATTTTTTTTAATGACCTTAAAATGTTTAAAAAAAAAAAAGAAAGATTTATGCTCACCTAGGTGGATGCAGCATCCAATACTGTATCTGTCCCCTGCTGCGTCTCAAAGGGGTTGTAAACCTTCCTGTTTTTTCACCTTAATGCAATCCTATGCATTTAGGTGAAAAAACATCCTATAATTGCCGGCCCCCCGGCCCCCCGGTTTATTTACCTGAGCCCTCGAACGTAACGGATCGAGAATGCGCTGGATCTCGACCCAGTCTTCTCGGGTCTTCATTGGATAGATTGATAGCAGCGCAGCCATTGGCTTGCACTGCTGTCAATCAAATCCAATGACGCATGGGCGGGGCCGAGTCCGGCATTCGTGTCTATGGACGCAAATGCTCAGGTAACCCCCTTGGAAAAGCACTTCCCAGAGGGGGTTATCTTATGCGGGGAGGAGCCAAGACAGCCGCCGAGGCACCCCAGAAGATGTGAATCGGGGCCACTCTGTGCAAAACAAGCTGCATAGCGAAGGTAAGTATGACATGTTTGTTATTTAGAAAACAAATTTAAACCTTTAGTATCAATTTAAGCCTTGTACACACAATCAGACTTCCAGTGGACTTTTCCATGAATTTTGTTCCGAAGGGCGTTGGCCATGTACTTGTTCTGCATACAGACGGCACAACATTTTCAGCCAACAAAACCTAAATATGTGGTTTTTCTGCTCTTTAGCGCCACCCTTTGGGCAACTTCTGCTAATGTTGTCTGATGTTTAGCATTGGTTCCGAGCATGCGTGTTTGTACTTTGGATTTTAGTTGGACAGACTTGTGTACACACGATTGGGTAAACTGACATAACAGATTTATTGCCAGACAGTTGGTGAGCATGAACAGACAACATTTGTTGTCGTTAATTCAGCCAACAATTGTCTCATGGAGCATACACACGGTTGGATTATCCGACACAACCCGTCCATCAGACAATTATGGCCAAAAAATTGGATTGTGTGTACGGGCCTTAAGACTGACAACTAAGCGATAAAAGACCACTGATAGCTCAATTCTCAGTCTTCACTGAGCAGAGAGCGGTTACTGTCAGGCAAAAGACAGATAGTCTGTGCACCTTGCAAGTGCAGTTGCTCCAGAGCTTAGTAAATAAGGGGAAGCTTTGCTGACTTCCATCATCCAATTATGGTACGTTATTTTTTATTTTATTTTCCTTGCATGTGATTGGGAATCCTTTGCAAAGTGAAGCTTTGCTGCATTCTGGAGCAACTGCACTTGCAAAGTGCATACTCTATTTGTGTTTAGTAAATAAACCCCAATGCATTCCCTATTTTACTCATATCTGAACAGTTGTTCGGGAAGCCTTTCCTGGGAAACAGATGGAGGCTGCCATTGCTATTTCTCGTGCCAGTTTTCTAGCTTCTCTCCTTACCCTCTTACTTCAATATGTTGGGGTCTATCTATAAAAGATTTGCTTTGTGACTGTTTCAGCATTCATGCGGAAAAAAAAAACATTACTAATACCTGTAATGTTTGCAATATGTGTGAAATGTGAGTTTCTATTGCCTTTCACAAATGTGAATGCAATATTCTCTACTTTTGGATCCCAAGAGAAAAAAAAGCCTTAAAGGGGTTGTAAAGGTTTGTTTTTTATTTTCTAAATAGGTTCCTTTAAGCTAGTGCATTGTTGGTTCACTTACCTTTTCTTTCGATTTCCCTTCTAAATGTTTTTTTTTCTTTGTCTGAATTTCTCACTTCCTGTTCCTCGTCAGTAAGCTGTTCTGGCTGACTAACCCCCAGCCAGATGATGGGGGCAAGCATATTGAGGAGAAACAGGAAGTGAGAAATTCAGACAAAGAAAAAAAACATTTGGAAGGGAAGTTGAAGGAAAAGGTAAGTGAACCAACAATGCACTAGCTTAAAGGAACCTATTTAGAAAATAAAAAAAACAAACCTTTACAACCCCTTTAAATTAGAATTCCATGCTTAACCTAACTAGTCTTAAAAATGTCCCCTCCCCACCCAACACCTATGCCGACTAACCTGTATAAGAAAGATCTGTATACTATTTTCAGCCCGCTCTAGTCCGGTCATGTGATCCCCTGTGTCAGCCAGCTGTGGCTAGAGTGCCACTGCTAGGGAGGTTGGGGTTGCCGAAAGAAGCCGAACGGCAAGTCGGCGCTACATGGCGCCTGCGCACCGACGCTCGGCTTCTTTCGGGCAAACCCGTGACGCTCCTTATGCGACGGGTGGAGGTCGTTTTTGTCATCACGTCAATCACCTGCTGTATAGGAACGCCCACTCCCGCGGGAGGCCCTACCCAGAAGCCAGGGAAGAAAATAGCTGTACGAGGTATGTACAGAAAAAAAAAAACTAACGGCATACTGTCAATGTATGAGTGAGATGGATGTAATGTTTAAGAATAGGTGTTAAGAGGGGAGAGAGAGCATTTTACGACTAATTAGGTTAAAGGGTAACTCCACTTTTGTGGGGGGAATAGAAAATAAAGAAAAAATAATATAGTGCATATAATTGTGACACTAATGATAGTGTAATTGAATGTTATTAAAAATTTCCTTTTCAATCTGCAGCTCTGTAATTTTCGGAGAATCTATTGCAATATGGCTACCTGGGATTGTTCTGTACACATAATGTGTACTGACCACCCCCCAGAAACATAATTTCCTGCTTGTGTGATTGGCTCACCAATTTCCCCAGAATTCTGCACTAAGATACAAGTCATATTTCAGGCATCCCCTGCAACTAAAATTTCATTTTTGGAGAGATACTTTCAATAGGATCCCATCTAAAGGGATGCAGGCCCAGCAGATTTCCTCATTAGTGCCCTGCTGCTGCCACACCTGACAGGTAATTATGAAACCCCTCCCATTAGACCTACTCAGAACAGAAGCACAGTGAAACACACATGTTTTTTTTTTTCAGAATAACAAAGGGTTGGAATCTGCAACACAGTTTGTTATAATCCTTGTAATGTACATGGATCACCCAGAGGGGATGTTTTTTTCTCAACAGAAGTGGAGTTACACTTTAAGCCTGGATGGCAACAATACAACATTTGCATTCCACAACCAGGAATGTAAAAATACAACAGTCTCTCCATGTAAAAATCCTACAGCAGTCGCTTTCTTTAGTTGTCACATATACTAAATAGTGTCATTATTCAATATGACCTAACCCATACTTTGCCTGGCACCTATCTTTTACATAAAAAATTGCTATTCAACCTTTAGATGCATATTATTTAACAGTCAGTTTTATTAAACATTTATTTGCCTACCTCATAACTAAGGTTGACATATCCTGGGTGCTGCGGGTGAGGAGGAAGCTGCGAATAAAATATATGGATGTTATATTTATACAAAATAAGCTGCAATTTTCAAACTGTCACATACTGTATTATGGAAAGCAGAAAATCTGCTACAGGTATAAAGCATAGACTCTGCAGGGCATACCTGCTCGGCCTTTCTGACAGCCTAAGACCAGCGGGTAATTTTTACACTTATTGAAAACACCTTTAATGGTATATTTAACAGACTGAACTGGCACAGAAAAAGTACGTTTATTGTTAAGCCTAGAACACACGGGCCAAATAGCGGGCGGCATCGGCTGGTTCCATAGAAACCGGCCGATGAAAACTACTAGTGTGCATGAGGCTTTAGACTTTATAGATTTTAAACCTCTTTGTTTTAAAGCCGAGTTCCAACTTAAAAAAATAAAAATAAAGCAGAGTTCCAACTTAAAAAAAAAAAATAATTAAAAAAGTCAGCAGCTACAAATACTACAGCTGCTGACTTTTAATAATCGGACCTTTACCTGTTCTACGGTCCAGCGATGCGGGGGAACGAAGCTCCTCTCCGCGGCGCCGGAATCACTACTGTGGGCGCCCAGCTGTGGCTTCACAGCCAGGCACACACTGCGCATGCGCAAACTGTGCTGCGCACTGTGAGTGGCTGGGCAATTAACTGGGACCTGTGCTGTATACCGGATGATTGCCGAGAGAGAGGGGGGAAAGGTGAACTTCCTTCTGGAGCCGTGGTGCCCTGGGAGGAAGTGGGAGCTGAAACCCTCTAAAAAGAGGGTTTCCGCCCCCCCCCCCCCATAAAAATGACATGCCAAATGTGGCATGTCAGGGGGTCACCTTCCCTTAAAGCGGAAGTTCCATTTTTGGGTGGAACGCTGCTTTAAGGAGGGAAATGTAATGCAGTGAATTAAAGTGAATCAGTAAAGGTTGTTTAAAAAAACGATCAATTACCCTTTTAGCTGTTTTTAAGTTATTCATTCTAAAAAGATCCTCAAATATCACAACAAAGACGTTAGAATTTGGTTTCTAACAACTTAGAAAGGCCCCGTACACACGACCAGTTTCCTCGGCAGAATTCAGTTTCCGAATTCTTCCTCGGCCGTGTGTACACTTTCGGCCGAGGAAGCCGACGAGGACCTCGGCGAGGAAATAGAGAACATGTTCTCTATTTCCTCGTTGTTCTATGGGAGCTCTCGGCCCGCCGAGGTCCTTGGCGGCTTCAGGGCTGAACTGGCCGAGGAACTCGATGTGTTTGGCACGTCGAGTTCCTCGGCCGTGTGTACGGGGCCATACTCGCTGGATGTTTGCATTGGAGGGCAGGGGGGCAAGATCTTCTTTAATAAACACATTTTTTGAAAACTATTTTTTTCACAATGCTTATAGATGCAGAGGTGATTGAGAACTTGCTTTGAAGTGTTTTTTCATTTTGTTCAGAAGCTATAAACACTAATGTGTGCATAATCTGGGCACAGGCTTATTTTAAAGAAAGAGAAATGGAGAACAGGTGAAAATATTTTTACGTTAACCTATGTTTATGAGCTATATTAAATCAGATTTGTTTGTGATTTTTGACCATCCAGTCTTGTGATATAGTCAAGTGAAGAACTGTCATCAGCACACCAAGAATTCCTCAAGAAGGGTCAAAAGTGTTAATGTAGTTTCAGAGCCAAGCAGGGCCCCTTCGTCAGGCAATTGACCCTCAAGGGGTTCTGCATGGCTCGGAAATGTTGCTTTCTTGTGTACCATGTCAGATAGAATACATGGACCTGGACCTCCACTGTAGTTAATCTGCGCAAATTGATCCAGGACACCCCTCTAGTGTGCTGGCTGAGCAATAAAAGAGCAGCAGCATCATACTGATGAATCGTCACTCTGCTCACTTTAAGTTCTACTGTCAACAAGCTTCTGGTGTTAGGCTAGCAGAACTATTGCACTCTGCAACAGTGCTTGATTGACTCCTTCCTTTACCGATCTGAATCTCTCAGTGCAGGGTACTATAGAAACTAGACACATTAAGATATTTAAATATGTACAGACATCACATGATTTTTATGGATATGTAACTTAATTAATTGGTATTGTTATATCTCGCTGGAGTTCAGTTTACCAGAAAGTATTTTCCACTGAACCCGACTGGGTGTTTGCAAATTAATTATTATAAAATTAACTTAATTGTGTACATAACCACAATCAGAACACCAACAACATTACTTGATTTAGCTTGATTGCCTATTAATTACATATGTGGGTGTATGTGAATACTATACTGGCTCAGACACTTACATTGTTTGCATTACAAACATAAAATTGCAATAAATGCAATACATATACATGTACCTAAGCACATTACATACATCCATAAGCTGCTTTTGGTTTTGTTAAAAGCAGTTTATGTGTAATCTGTACATTTTTCTCTAAGGCTATCCATTTTCTCTAAGGATCATCTATTTCATTGGGGTTGATTTACTAAAAGAATATAATCTGTTCACTTAGCAAAGTGAAGGATCAATTTGCAAATGTAGAATTCCAGCTAAACCCTAACTAGTCTTAAAGTGATTTTAGAGGCAGGTTTTTTTTTTATCTTAATGTATTTTATGCATTGAGATGAAAAGCCTTCTGTGTGCAGCAGTCCTCCTAATACTTACTTAAGGTCCCTCTAGATCCAGCAATGTTGCAGGAATGTCTCCGCTGCCCAGGACTCCCCTCCTCATTGGCTGAGACAGCAGCACTGCTGTCAATCAAATTCAGTCAGCCAATGAGGAAAGAAAAGGGACATGCCAGGTCACAGGGAGCTGTGACTCAGTTTGGGTGCCCCCATAGCAAGCTGGTTGTGTGGGAGCACTAACTAGGAAGGAGGGGCCAGGAGAGCCAAAGAGGGACCTGAGAAAAAGAGGATCCAGGATTTACCAACATTTTAAAAATGTTCACTCCCCTGTCTTAAACCTATGCTGACTAAGCTGTGTAAAAAATATGTACTTTGTATACTTACCTATTTTTAGCCCACTCCAGTTCAGTCATATAATTCAACTCCCTTGTGTCAGCCAGCGGTAGCTGCAGTGGAGAGGAGGGACTGCAGACAGTGACTGCATCATGGCCCTGCCTATAGTTGATGCCGTTGTCAGGCGCTATTTCCATTATTCTGCAGTCACCTCTTGACTGGACTGGAGCAGACTGCAAATAGGTAAGTATATACAGTACATCTTTTTTTTTTACAAAACTTATTTAGTATGGGTGTTTGGAGGGGGAGGTAGCATGATTAGGACTAGTTAGGTTTTCACTGGAATTCTTTAATGTTTAATGTTCAGGACATAAAAGCACAAAAAGCAGAGCTCTCTAAGTGCAGCAATGGAACATTTATTGTATAATAAAAACAAATTGGTAACTCACATGAAGTAAGTTTGTGGAGTCTACCTGGCTGGCCGCAGTGCTGCACAAACCTTGCACTAGATGCCTCTTCTACAGGGATCACTGGATGTCCTGATTTCATATGTTTTACATGCCTCCACAAACACTGCACAAGCCACTGCTTTGTCCCCCGTTCCGACGGCCTAGTGCCCGCCCTGGTGACGCCCTCTAGCCTTCCAGGGCTGGATGGGTGTCACTTGCCCTCAAAAATGGCGGAGCCCTTTTCGGCTTCAGCCATTTGTTTCAGTGCGCATGCGCGTGCGTCTATCGACACGCTGACGTCATGTGGGTGGTCCGAACGAGCGGCGCAATCGACGCAGCTCGTCTGGGATATTTAAACGGGCAGAGACCCCCGTTGAATGTGTATTGGAGCCTGGGTCCCAGGACACGCTGAGCCTTACCAGATCTCACAGTAAGTCCCTCTACCTACATTGCTTGGATGCGGCATTGCAACTCTAGCAGCCTAATCTATGCTATTTATAATAATTTCTTGTTCTGTTTAGGTGCTTTCTTTGACCAGTGCTATTGGTAATATTACCTTGTACTTACTTACCTCACTTGTGGCTCCTCATATATACTTTTTGGATGCTATATCTCAGCTATAAACAGCACTACTCACTGGGACCGTTGGTACTGGACCCTCACTTTTCCCATATGATAAACAGCACTACTCACTGGGACCGTTGGTCCTGGGACCCTCACCTTTCCCATATCTTAAACAGCACTACTCACTGGGACCGTTGGTCCTGGGACCCTCACCTTTCCCATATCTATTTTTGTACCTCACGCAGGTAAATCACTGTTTATTTGGGTCACTTTCTGCATGATCCATTCACTCATTCATATTTTGCAATTTTTATTACCACTTTTTTTGTCTCACACCTTATACACTAATTCTTAGCCTCCGGCTTGCTCCCCATTCCCCCCATCACTCCCCTTTCTCCTTAATTTCCTTTCCCTGTCCCTTTCTCACCCTTTTCCCCCTTTCTCTTTCTTTCTCTCCCTTCTCCATTTCCCTATATATAACCTTTTCCCTCCCCCCCTATTCCCTCTCTCCTCCCCCCTCCTATTTCCCTCCCCCCCTTTCCTTCTCTCCTTTTTTGTTTGGCGTCACGCTATGTGCACTGTTTTAAATGTAGTCTATGTTTGATGTTTTTTATTTTTTGCTTTTGTTATTATATTAATAAATGTATGTATTTTTTTGAGATTACTGTTCTTTTTGAGTTTACCTATTTACTGTGTACTGCAACAGTCCTCCCTGCCCACCTTACTTTGTCTGCTATAAGGAGGTTACCCATAAACTACTTGCACCATAAAGACATTCCATTTGTTAGCTTCGGGTGGTTTTGCATTCCCATAGAAGTATATAGGAACAGAAAACCCACTTGAAGCAGGTCACATGCTGATTAGGGAGATCAAACTGCAGGTCAGAGCCTATCAATTAATTCTATATGATCTCAGAACTAATTCTTCTGATGCAAGCCCAAAATTCATCAACACCAGCCCCAAATTTGTTCACTTCAATCAATTTACTCATTTAATACATCAACCCCAATTAGTTTCATCCAACCTATGCCTGAACCTCTGATGAACTATTCCCAGTGGTATGCTGGCAGTAGCAATAAAAAAGCAGCTTCAACTGTACCACCCAATGTTGATGTATTAGACCTCTCATATAGAGGGGGTGCCTGGCAGATATCAGAACCGCCTGCCAAGTTTCCCCTTACAACCTCAGTGTAAAAAAACTCAAACAGTAATATCGTCTGTATTCATCAGATCTTGGGGTTGATTTACTAAAACTGGAGCCTGGTGCAGCTCTTCATAGAAACCAAACGGCTTCCAGGTTTTATCATCAAAGCTTAATTGAACAAGCTGAAATTAGAAGCTAATTGGCTACCATGCTCCAGTTTTAGTAAATCTCCCCATTTATGTTTAAAGTCCAACTCCATCCAAAATGTTATTTTGACTTTGAAAGAGTAGGTAAGAAATTCAATAATTCCAATGTATATAAATTGTGTTCTGTTGTTGAGGTTTCACCTCAACTTCGGTCCCAGTGATAACCATGATTAGGATATAGAGTGAGAAATATTGATGTGGACACACAACAATAGAAGCCAAACAGTATTTTTCCATTAGGCATTAGGAAAGTTCCTGCCACTATGGAATGAATAGAACTCACGGGTAAACAGAAAGCAGCTCCAATGAGTGACGTAAGTATAATCCAGGACTTCATAATGACACAATGCTGTATCTTACACCTGTAAATGAAATGTAAAAAATAATTTTCACAATGAAATCCACTATTCAAACTTTTCTGTTTTTCTAGAGCCCTAGTATGCAGCCCTATAGCAATAAAACTATGTACTACTGGCTACACATAAATTGACATTAATGTCTAGGTCAGTTTATCACAGATTAGAACATTTCAGTAGGATGCAGTGACATGATTGTTTGTCCTCTAGATATATTTTAGATTTGTTGTTATACATTTGTACTGTACACCATTTGTTAAGATTTTTTGTGGTCTACAGCTAAAGGTGGCCATACATGGATCGAAACTCAGCTGGTTTAGTGAGTGAATTCCCCATCTACACAGAGAGTGTGGATGGGGAAGTTGGCCAGATTTAGTTTATTCACTAAGAAGCTTTCTGCACCATCAAATCTAAAGTGAAATAGAAAAAAAAAAAAGGCTGTGCCATCTCAGAGCAGTCAGTGTTTATAAAGACGGAATGTCTGCCAACTGACTTAACTGAGAATTTCTTTGGAAATCAGTGTTTGAGGCCATATATACTGGCTGTGAACTAACAAGTGAACACCACTAAAATTAAAGACATCATGTAGTAGCTAAACGAGAGGGGTAGTGCAACCTTAAAGTGGAACTAATACCACCAATTTAATTATTTACAAAACAGATACATTCAAGCCATGCTTTGAATTATAACTTTTACAGTTAATAGTGTGCTTGTGTTATCTTTCAACCAAGCTATGCGGTCATCAAATGACTGGTGTCATAATTGATCTCAAGTGCAGCACCATGGCAACTGAAGATGAAACAGAGTCTAATGCCGCGTACACACGATCAGGCTTTTGCCCGGCCAAATTACATCAGAATTCCGACGGAATTCTATTGGAAAAATATAGAACATGTCCTATATCTAAAGTCCAATGGAATTCATTGGAATTTCCGCTGAAAAAACTCAGATGGGGATACACACGATCGAAAAATCCGATGGAAAAAGTCCATCTGACTTTTTCCATCGGAAATTCCGATCGTGTGTATGGGGCATAAG
Organism: Rana temporaria; assembly: GCF_905171775.1. NCBI lineage: Eukaryota > Metazoa > Chordata > Amphibia > Anura > Ranidae > Rana > Rana temporaria. Next base: position 227,590,291 of record NC_053490.1, on the reverse strand, counting down.
ATGGCAGCTTCATTAGCTGTAAAGGATAGGAGAGTTTAGTTTCTCTTTAAGCTGGGCAGATTATTCTTCAAAAGGTTCATAGAAAAATTGTTTACAACATTTTTTTTCTTACCATCATTGAGTCAACTAATTTAGTTTGACAGCCCTTTTAAAATTTCATCTAGACCAGCTACTTTAATAGAATTCCAGATGTATTAATGTGGCAGTAGAGTTTCATTGATTCCAAACACTCATGTAGGTTGTACAGGCATATCCCACTTTTAAGTACACAATAGGGTTTATTTACTAAAGCTGGAAAGTGAAAAATAAGGCTCACTTCTGCACAGAAACCAATGAGCTTCCAGGTTTTATTTCCAGGCTTAATTGAACAAGCTGGAGTTAGAAGCTCATTGAGTTCTATGCAGAAGTGAGCCTGAGATTGCGATTTCCAGCGTTAGTGAATAAACCCCATTGTGTACTTAAAAGCGGGGTATGCCTGTATTGGAATTGTGTCTGTTACAGGGGTTGGCTATACTCAGGAAAAGCTTCTCCTAGAATATTTCTAGGTATATGATCCGACTATATTTTGTGAATTTGCAGACTTTCCCAGGACCTGCATAGTATGTAAACCTAGTTCAGTTTTCTGACCGATGTGCAACACATTCAGTAACATAATTTTTCCATTTTCTATGAATATATAAAAAACACTGATACACTGGAAAATCTCTATATGCAATAATAAGCACTCCTAATACCCACAATTTCTCATTATCACAGAGATGTTAACCCACACTTAAGCCCCCGTACACACGAGTAGAATGTCAGGAGATATTTGCCGCTTCAAAAAACATCAGCCAACATTCTGCTCATGTGTATGTCGGTCTGTCCGACAGAAGCCGGCCGGGTGCCCATACATGGATCGAAATTTGGCTGGTCCCAAATTTGTATCCATTGTATGCGGAAATTCTGATTCATTTCAGTGATTGCAAATATTAGGCAGTGTATGGGCAACCTATGGTCTATAAACAACCCCATCACTGCTTTGCACAGATGTACTGTATGTTGAACATTTGAAATGATGAGATGATATCTCATTACATTGCTAAGTTTTTATTAATATTTTCATCACAGTCATTACCACATCCAGAAAAAGGTAGCATTTAATGTTCATGGGAACAGTGGAAGAGAATGCATGAAGAAAGACATTTGTTTATTGTTGCAATTGAAATCTGTTTTCCCAAAACACGTGTACAGCTTTCCACATGTCACACAACGTTGAATGCAGCCAGTGCAGCAGTGCTGGAGGCAGGCATGTGGAAAAGAGTGGGTGGTGAAGTATGTTGGAGAAAGAAATGTGTTGAAATGACTTATAAACACAGTTATTGCTCATGGGCACGTGCAATTCTATTTTTCTGCTGTGTTTTCAAATGCTAAGAAACTAAAGTGTAGCATTCAATTAACTGAGCAACATGCAGGTGCATAAGAATATTCAGGTAAAAGGCAATGTCTCACCAAGCACTAATCTTCATGTGCTATTTAATACATTAGGCGCTGTAAAAGCAGTTATGTAAATTGCAGATTCTAGATCTGTACGGTGCTCTTTCACCACAAGTCGTATCTATGGTAATAGTTTATAGTGGCCAAAAAAATCGAGGATATTATGTGAAAGGTCCAGCTACTATATGTATTTGGCTAATCTGCTAGGTGTTAAAAGAAGTAAAGCATTTTTCATGTAGGATTACAACCCATTAAGCTCCATGGCATCGTGCTGACTCCAGAATCATGGCAGGCTTGAAATTGGGGCAAGTATTTATAAAGATAAATAGGTAGGTAGATCTACACCCAATCACTAAAATCTTCCATAATCTGTTTTAAATATCTTTAAATCTGCAGCTATCTTTAAAACTTGATGATCTTTCATTGAAGGTCCTTTAGGCACTTTTTTTGGTATGAGGTGACAAGTATTTTTTATGGGGTGACAATTGTTCCCCAATTGTTTTCCTGCATTGTCATCCTGTGACCTTTGCCCTTGTTGGATCTTACAACCTGCCATGTTAGCAAACATGGCAGACATAGTCAGGAAGCCAGCCAATAGGAATGATGTGCAGCAAATACTGTTGTGAGTGCATGTAGACAGGAAGTAACAGGAGTGCTTACAAGTTACAGGTATGCTAAATCAAGAGAATATACTAGATTTCAATAATTCAGGTATAGCTTGCAGTGCTATTCTAAACTGAGACAAAGATCTCCCCACTGGTTGCAGTGAAGAGAGCAGGCGCTTATGCACCATTCATGGGTGTAGAAGCATCTACAGACAAAAGAAGGAACACTGCTGACCGACCCAGTACATGACTATGTAAATGAGTGTGGCCTCAGCCGGTGCTGCTCCAGCCACGTCCACTGACATGTTTCGCCCCACACACTGGGGCTTCGTCACAGAGGTCATGTTTTGGATAATTTTGGAAGAAGCAAATCTGTATATAGGTATGCATTTTGATGCATTGATGTATGCATTTTGACTTAAGGTATAACTACAGCCAAAACTTTTTTTTAGACTTAGATAGTGTGGTGGGAGGGAGGGAGGGGGGTTACAACAACTGTTATGTTTTTATTGGTGTTTGTGTCCTTGAAAGAGAGATTCAATCTCGCTAATTGTCACCAGGAATTAAAGTGAGGGTAAATCCAGAAGAGGAATAGACAGAAAATCTTTCAACGGGGACACCAGTTCCCATATCAACTGTCTTAGAACAGATTTCCCTCACTTAGGTAAAATATCCTCTCACTTCCTCTTGAGTATACAGGACAGGAAGTGAAAGAAAATCTCCCTAATAGGACACAAATGGCAAAAAAATTTACAGTGGTTTCAACCCTTTGTTATTCTAGTTTTAGATTTAGGTATATTTTAATAAATTATGGCTGTTACTACTATTTAGTATATAATCACTAAGATATGTTTAGTTTTCTTTTGTTAATAAAGATAATAACATTGTATGGTACTTTCTGCATGAGAGATACAGTATATATCAGTAGTTCATGGGTAAAAAATATCCTTTGTTTTATACTGTCAGTCAGCCAAAGTTACCCTTACCATGTATCTTTTTTTTTCGCAAAGCACTATAGGAAGGTAGTAATTTTCCATCTCTTGGGACAGGATAATCAACCCTATTGCGTATAGTGAAGACAGTCCATTGCCAATGTCTGGAATTCCTTTTGGTGGCGTTCCAGCCCTATCTATTGTTTCTGACCACAAAGAATGACAAGCCTGCTGTTTTCTTGCAGTATATATTTAGGTGAATACAAACAATGTTATATTCTTCTAGGGGAAAAAAATATTTATTAATGGATGATGGCAGTTACAGTATTTATCGACGTATAACACGCACAGGCATATAACACGCACCCTAACTTTCAGAGGGAAGTTTGAGGAAAAAAACTTTACACACCCCCCTGCGTATAACATTTACACTTTATTTTCAGGGTAAAAAAGTGAGTGTTATACGCCAATAAATACAGTATATAATGTATTTACAATATATTTACATTGCTGTCTGTGTCCCTACTGGACCATAGTCTCTAGAACTGAAAGTGATGGGAAAAATCCAAAATTTTTAGTCATCACCGGAGTAAAAAAAAATGAAAATCTTCCAAAGAGGACCTCTGTTTTGGTGACAATTCTTGTTTGCAGTGATACTAATTTTTGCATAAAAAGATTATGTCCCTTCAGTTATATGTGCTTCTTTAGGCTTCATGTACACTGGCAGCTCCTGAACAAAGGAGGCGCCAAAGTTCCCAAACTCAACTCAATAAAAACCTATGTGTCCTTATACATATACAGTAGGCTTTTAGCAAAGTTTAGAAGCTGTTGTGTTTAGGTGAGATTAAACCTCTCTCTCCAGAATGCAGGAAATTGCTTTCAAGATGGGAACGTTTTAACCACCAGGTGCGGAAAAATGCTAAATGAGGCAAAAACACATTTTGCGTTATTGCCTCGTTTGAATTGTCCCGTAGTCAGGGTAGGCTAGTGTATATATAGCCTCAGTCGGATTTACACTCCTCTATAGGAAATAATATCAAATATTCGGTGGAAAACCACTGATGTCTTCTTTTATGCAAAACCCTTTTGTTTCTCCCCCTACTTTTAGCTCCATATTTTTTGTATATGACTCCATGTTTGCACATGATTCAAGGCACTTTATCAAAGACATATACTGTATGTTATATAAAATATTATTCTTTTTTACATGATGGAGCTGCATTACTACTGTTTGTGGCCTGTAAGGAACTGCTTGGTGTTGTATCTGTAATGTCATTTTGACATGCTGTGTTCTGACATTTTTAGATTGAGATCAGTAATGGCAGCCTCTATACTCTCTTAATCGTGGTTTCCTGTGAAGGGACCATGTAACCTAATTTAGCAAGCAAGTATAGTAGGAGTAACCATGATGTATAATCATATCTACGTTTCAAAAAAAGAAACAGCACTTGTTGCTTTTTTGCCATAATAGGGTGCCCTTTTCCAAGCTGCCAGTTTAACATAAAAAAACATTAAAAAAGAGTGCGCACTACTAGTACTTGTATAATAAACAAATACTCCTACAGTATACAGGCATGGGATAACTGTTGTATTTTTGAACAGAATAATTCAGTCACAGCTAAAAAATATGACTAAGATCCTTCCCAAAACACATACGCTAACTTCTGCCGATAAGGCACACTATCTGTTTTTTACACAAGTCCTAAGAGTACTGATCATCTTCTTATCCTCACCCTCAATGCTGCTGTTTAAAAGATCAGATCATGGAGTACTTCCAAGACATGGAGCTGTGCCTCTGCTTGCACAAGTGTCAGAGATTTGCCCAGAGACTTGTTTGGAGCTTAGGCCAAGTGGAAAAGTAAGAGTGAGGTATAAATCTTAAGAGGTTACTCAGTTCAAAACAGTTCAGAATGTAATTTAAATGATGGCAACACAGGGATACGTGTAAATAAAGTTACATACTTATGATTTCTAAATGATTATGAACCATGTGCCAAAATAGTTTCCCTTTAGAGCAAATATATTGCATGTTTGTTAATTTCCTTTTAAACAAAGGAATATTATGGAATCTATGCTCAATCAAATTAAAAGCAACTTAAAATATGTAAACTATTGCATTTACCTACCTTTTTACCTTCAGTTCATGGAAAGTGCTTGGAAAATGTGCACAATGACGAAGCTGCAAACATTTAAATCTAAACTGTTACCAAAGCCCAACCAATCATCATTGACTGGTTTGGGAAGGTGTCAGCACTTTTATTATCACTGGTTCATAATTGTGAAGTGTTAGCATGTTTACTGCAACGTAAATACAGTTCTCTACAAATGCAACAATGTATTATTAAAAAAGTGGATTTGTCAAAGTCAGCTAACCTAAACCTGGTTATTTATTTTTTCTCTGATGTCCAGGAGAAGAACTTGATAATTATGGTAGAATTAAATGCCTAAGTACAAGTACACATTCACTATGCAGTTCTATTTTCAGCCATACACTGCCTATTTTCCACAAAGGAATATTATTATTATAGAGGATTTATATGGGGCCAACAGTTTGCACAGTGCTTTACAACATGAGGGCAGACAGTACAGTTACAATACAACTCGATACAGAAGGAATCATAGAGCCCTACTTGTTAGAGCTTACAATCTAAAAGGGACAAGTGATACAAAGGGTAATAACTGTGGGGGATTGGCTAATGGACAAAATATAAGTACAGTTGTTAGGTGGAGGCAGGATAGGCTTCTCTAAAAATAAAAGTTTTTATGGAGTGCCTAAAAGTGGATTGAGTAGGATGTAGTTGGACAGATTTGGGTAGGGAAATACAAAGGATTGGAGAGGCTTTTGAGAAGTCCTGGAGGTGAGCATGGGAGGGGTGACAAAAGAATTAGAGAGCACTAGGTCTTGGGAGGAATGAATAGAATGATTTGGTTGGTATTTTGAGACTAGATATAGATTTTGAGACTAGGTTAGTGATGTAGCCAGGGACCAGGTTGTGGGTGGCTTTATAAGTTATTGTTAGTATTTTTAATTTAATTAGTTGTGAGTGACAGCCAATGGAGGGATTGGCAGAGAGGGGTAGCAGAGGCTAAGTGGTTTGTAAGGTGGATGGGTCTGGCAGCAGCATGCAGTCTAAACATTACTTCCTACAATTGGGCCATATAGATGTCAGCTTCTAGTATTTTAAGACCTTGTTCATATTATAGCCATTACAACTTTGGTCGCTATGCATATTATAATGAGATCCAGGGATGCTTTAGGAAGCATGTGCAGAAATATGGTGGCTTCTCTAAAAATCAGGAAGACTTTAGCAGGTAAGGTGAACCCACAGGTTTGCTTTATTAGCACAGTCTCAATATTTCTTCTTGCCTCAGTGTCTCTTTTCAAAAGCAACTAGTTCTTAAGATCTTGCATTGTTTAAAGAAAAGTGCTCAAACTGTCTTTAGAGTAGTTACAAAGTATGGTATTAGAATAGCATCAAGTATTTATGATACTCTAACGTGCTAATTTTGCCTTTTAGAATTTATCTCAAGGGTTTAGCCAAGTAAGGGAGAAAATGTATTTCAGCAATAAATAATCCAAAAGAAGGTGGGCCGGTCACTGTTGGTATAAGTTTTGCTTTAGTAGCAGTGTGTATGTCTTGAAACATAGCAACTTATTTTATTTCAGATGTGAACACTGCTAAAGGAAAAGTATTTTATGAGGTAAAACTTAAGATGCAATTGGTTTGTAAGTTATGTTCCATAACTTGGCCTTTCTGAGACTGGAAGAAGGCCTTTTGTTAAAAGAATCTTGGCAAAACCATCCTCAAAGAATAAATCTTCCAGAATTTCTTCCCAATCATAATTTAATAAAGGATATATTATATTTATGGAGATGATTTCTGGCCAAGTCAAGTATTCACATGAATTTTATTCTAAAGTGGTAGTAAACTCCTTTCTAGTACTTTTACCTACAGGTAATCTTATAATAAAGCTTACCTGTAGGTAAAATGTATATCTTCTAAATGTGCACCGTTAAGGAGATATTCCAGTGAGAAGCAGCCAGTGATGTCACAGGCGCATGCGCTCTGAAGGGATGGAATATTCGTGCCATCCCTTCAGAGCTCTGTGCCATGGTTGTGACTGCCACATGCATGCGCAGGCGTGACATCATCATGGCTTGGCCATTCAAGCAGCATGAGTCTTCAAACCCGAAAAGGAAGACCGTGTATGCAGTGCATTTTTATGTACAATGCTGTGAAAAGGTATTTGCCCCTTTCTGATATTTGTCTCATCAGTCCACAAAATATTTGCCTAAAAGTCTTGGAGATAATCAAGATGTTTTTTGGTAAATGTGAGATGAGCCTTTGTGTTCTATTTGATCAGCAGTGGCTTTGGAGATGGAACTCTCCCATGGATGCCATTTTTGCCCAGTCTCTTTCTTATTGTTGAATCATGAACACTGACCTTACCTGAGGCAAGTGAGGCCTGCAGTTCCTTAGATGTTGTTCTGGGTTCTTTTATGACCTACTGGGGTCGTCGTCATGCTCTTGAAAGTAATTTTTGTAGGCCAAGAGAAAGGTTTCCCATAAGCAGACTTTTAAGGCCCTTCTGTGCAGCTAAATAATTAGCATTTTTTTTATCTGCTCCTACTTTGGAGCTATAACTTAGTATAATGTTTTTACTTTTAGGGATTTCCTTATCTTGGGCCCCAGTATATTCCACTGGTCTTCTTGCTGCTTTGGAATGTAAGGAGACAATTCTCCTCAGGGATGACAGCTATTTTTACTAAGGCTCCTCTGTATACTCTCTACTTGCTTTGTTTGATGTCCATTGGCCTTGAAATGGCAACCCCATTGGCACAGCTTTCCGTATTATCTGCCTACATCTTTTAATGCTATACAATGAAATATTGACAACTACCTTGCCATCCAACATTATGTAAGTAGATTATTGAAATGTTTGATATGACATGTACCATGATTGCAACTTTCTACTTGCGTAACTGATGCTATATATTTTTAATTATGCTATAGAGGAATCCCTCCTTTCTATGCATCCCTGAAGAAGGAGTAAAATGTACCCCGAAAAGTGTTGGGTGTAAGGAGGTCCTTTCATATACCCTAAAGGATGGTGATATTTGCTGGCTTTGTTCAGACAAATCAATATTTCATATATATATATATATATATATATATATATATATATATATATATATATATATATATATATATATATATGTTTTTAATGATGTTTAATTATTAATAAAATCTTTTTCTACTTTAATATTTTGTATACTCGTACATCAACACCAATAGTGCCTTAAAAGTCCGCTATGGGGAAACCTTTCTCTTGTTCTTGACTACTGGATGTGGCACAACACTAACATAGATTTGCCATTTGCCTCTTCTTTTTCTCGAATTTTTGTAGGCCCACCACTCCTGGGAAGGTCCACCACTGTTCCAAGTTATCTCCATTTGTGGATAATGGCTCTTTCCGTGGTTCACTGGAGTTCCAAAGCCTTAGAAATGGCTTTGAAACCCTTCCTAGACCGATTAATGTATATTACTTTGTTTCTAATCTGCTCTTGAATTTTTTTAGATTGTGGCATGATGTGTGGCTTTTTGTGTGCTTCACTTTGTCAGACAGCCTCTATTTATGTGATTTCTTGATTCAACGGGTCTGGCAGTAATTAGGCCTAGATGTGGCAAGTGAAATATATCTCAGCTTTCCAAAATATTGTGGTTAATCAGAGTTCATTCAAGATTCCGCAGGGGAGGGGGCAATTACTTTTTCGCACAAATTATAAATTAACATGCCACTACCTTGGTAAAGTAAATTTGTGAAGGTATGGCCTGGTTCACACTAGTGTGATTTGAGATGTGATTTAAGTCTGACAGAATCGCATGACAGTGGAATTCATATTATTCTCAGTGGTGCCTGTTCACATCAGTACAACAAGTTCTATTTTGGAAAAAGGTTCCTGTACTACTTTGGTGCGATTCCAGCACGATTTGGCCCCATAGACTATGCAAACCACATCCGAAATGCAACCAAGTAGAAACCAAGTTGCACTACATAATCACATTAAAAGTCAGATCAAAGTCATATCACGCTAATGTGAAACTTGCCTAAATAGTGTTGGCTTCAAGATCAGGATGGCGGCCAAGTCATCCTGCTCCTGGCTTTATCCCACTCCTATCTTCACTACCTAGTAGGTTTCATTTACTAAAGGAGTAGAACATGTTAGTAAATGTTCACTAAATGTAAGAAATGTACTTTGAAAAGTATACCCAATCATCCGCAAATACATAAAAAATATGGATTTGTGCACAATAATAGGTGATTGAAGTCAGCTCAGCACAGCTTTACCTCATTCGCAAACTGAGCTTTCAATAATTCTTTAGTGAATCAACCTCAAGGACCTGCTACTGACCGCAAACAAGTAAGCGTGCAGATTTTCAGATTTCTCATACTTAAAGCAGAAGTTTTTCTAAAAAGAAATCCCTACAGCTTTACATCACTTACCTATAATGAAGTATGTCCCATGTTGTGCAGGCAGCTGGATCCTGGAGAAATCTTCCCATCCTCTTCTTGTGTCTGAACTTCTGGCACTGCATTGGTTAACAGCTTTGAGTCTTCAAACCGGACACGTGCCCTCCTGCCCACAGGAGAAAATCCCCTTTTTACAAATTGTGTTACAAGCAGAGTAATCAGGAGAAAATCCTGTGACTGATTAGACTCCCCCATTCAAAAATTGTTACAAGTAGTTACAAGCAAGGAAATTAATAAAATAACTTTTCTAAATGGATGAGTAGGATAAGGGGGTGAGTATGGATGGTCCAACAGGGACCCATCCCCTCATTCCTACTCCTCCATTTAGAAAAGGTGTTTTATTGATTTCTCTGCTTGTGATACAATTTTTGAATGGTCAGTCACTCCCCTGTGGGCAGGAGGAGATGTTTCCCATCGGACCATCCATACTGCTGTTTTGTCTGAACACCCAAAGCTGTTAACCACTGCAGTGCCAGGTATTTAGAGACAGGAAGAGGACAGGCATCCCTGCAGTGAAGATTTGTCCAGAGTTTATCTGCCAGCACAAAGTGGGACTTTATTACAGGTAAGTAATGTGACTAAAAATGTAGATTTTTTTTTCTTCAGCTTTAACTGCATGCTTGTTCCAGGTCTTAAACTTATAAGGTAGTAAAATCAGGATGGCAACTTTTGAGCCTATCCTTTTGAAAACTAGCCACTGTAAACAATGGCAGCCCCAGTATACAGTATGTAGCCTCACAGCTAATCTTTACAGTAGACATATTGAGCTGCTGGTATGTATGAGCAGCAGGCACCTGCTCAATATATATATATATATATATATATATATATCAGAAAATGTTGTTAGATGGTCAGTAAGACTGACTGTAAAATGACAGTGGCAGTCAGGACTATCATTAGCAGCATAGCATCTTATAGTTATGTGAGAGAGACATGGTAGCACATGATGTACACGGGACAGACACTATAAAGTCAATGTCCTGCTGAGAGGATATCACAGGCAACATCAAAGGGATCTATGAGACATAGATTGCTCTGAGAATCCCTGGTCTTCAAAATGCATTAGACAAGTCTTATAGTTTGTGAGCAAACCAGATCAATTTTCATGTCCACTGTACTCTCACATAATGTCTCTTTTTCATGCACTTAACAGGTATGTGTTTTGTATCATGGGGGATTATTTACGAAAGGCAAAACCACTTTGCACTACAAGTGCAAACTACAAGTGCAAAGTGCACTTGAAATTGCACTGAAAGTGCACTTGGAAGTGCAGTCGCTGTAAATCTGAGGGGAAGATCTGAAATGAGGGGAAGCTCTGCTGATTTTATCATCCAATCATGTGTAAGCTAAAATGCACTTTTTTTTCCTTGCATGTGCCCCTCAGATCTACAACGACTGCACTTCCAAGTGCATTTTCAGTGCAATTTCAAGTACAATTTACACTTGTAGTTTGCACTTGTAGTGCAAAGTGGATTTGCCTTTAGCAAATAACCCCCATAGTGTTAATTTGTGACTTATAAAATTTATGTATCCTGCATTCCAGCTTTAGGTGAGAAAAAATGTTTTTGGGCAATAGCTTGTTCCTTGGCCTGGAATCTACAACAGCTTGAAGTGCTACATTTCGCACATTGGCCGCGGTAGGCAATTACTTTCTGTCATTGGTTCTGTGTGCAGTATGCTGGCTTGCACAGAGAACTGGCTTAAATCAGCATCGCTGTAACCCACTGTTTTTGCCAAAGAATTAGGTCAAAGAATAAGTGTAATATCACTTGGGGCTATGTCCTCACCATAAGCACACAAAGTATATATTAGCTTGTCTTATTAACCATCTGCTGTCTTCAATAAAACTAATTATCTTTTACTTTTATTGTTCAAGATTAGGTGCTGAGGTCTAGTTTAAGCAAAGCAATTTTTCTGGGCTATTTACGAGTAGATTTTACCAGTATTAACTTTTACTTTGTAATTAAATTGACTTTTTAAGCAGTGTTATGAGTTTTTTTTTATGTATCTATAGTATATCTGAACCCAAGAACAAAAATTTTATACGGAGAATTTGATAACTGCATCATGATGCATGACTATTTCTATTGCACAGTCTACAAAATTAATTTGCATCTTAATTGAACGTGCAGTCGTTTTGTATTTGGACTTCTTTAGCGTTTATCTGGGAATGGTACCACACCAAAGTTTCTCTGACCTTCGCTAGCCTCAAGCCACATTCCGTAGTAAACCGCTTTCAAGAGCCACAAGGATTATGGCTCGGCAGTTCTCAACCTCCTTTGCTGATAATTGCAAACACTTTTTCATGACATTTTATGTAAACATTTTCTGACTGGTTCTATGCTTATGCAATATGTGTAATGTTGCAGGTATCCAGAAAGGGAGGTACCAAGTATGTGAGCATGAAGAAAAGATTTACTGTACTGCATTGACATAAAAAAACATTAATGATACATAAAACAGTTGTCTAAAAACCATGAAAAGATAAAATGTTTAAAGTCTATCCAATCTGTTAAAATAGTACTGACATTGAATACCTCAACAATCATATCCAGTATAACACATTGAAAGAACATTGCAATTTAATGATGTATTAAAATTATAGATAGATATATAGACATATCTATATATATATATCTATATCTATAGATAGATAGAGATATATCTCTATCTATCTATCTATCTATCTATCTATCTATCTATCTATCTATCTATCTATCTATAGATATATCTATATATATATATATATATATCAAGCTAGCTACACCGTGTTAAGAGGAGATTGGACATTCCGAAATGCATCCCCCCTGCATTATGCAGAATTGGCAACGCAAGGCATATGAATTAGTCACCATCCTACACGTGCTACTACCTCCTAACCACATACCTCAAACTACAAAAAAGTATAATATTTGCCAGATTGTAACACTGTAGCCTGCCAGAAAACTACATATGATTCTGGCCACTATCAACTTTAGTCTATGCTGCAGCAATTTTTAGTAAATGCAGTATTCTTTGTCAGTTTTGGATGCAGTCTTGTCATTTGTTAAAAAGTGAGTTCCAGTTTAAAGTGGAGTTCCACCCATTAAAAAAATAAATGTCATTACTGTGCAGCAAATAATATAATAAATGACATTTGGAGAATTTTTTTATAACTTACCTTTTCATGCCTGTTGCTATGTGGTCCTTTCAAATCTTCCCCTTCCTCACCATGGCTCCTTATGTCACTTCCCATGGCTTTGTTGCCATCACAATGGGGCGGGCACTTCCAACGCCGCCGTCCCCGTTGTGATGGCAACCTGAGAAGTTGGCGGTGCTGGGATACTGTGAAAATGTGCATTGTGGGAGGTATGGTAGTCCTGCCATTCATCTAGTTCTTCTGGGTATGGCGGAGGTGTAGGAGTTGCCTACCCTTACGGACACCCCTATGGGTGCTGTTGCACAGGTGCTTTAAATCAGAGTCAGTGGCTTGGTATTTTGGACAGCTATTTTATCTAAGAGAAATTCCCAAAACATGGCCTGTTGGGGGTACTTGAGGACTGAGGTTAAGAACCACTGCTTTAAATGATCCCTCACTTAACACTTGTAGCTAAAAAATTACAGGAACAGCAGTGATTAGGCTCATGCCTCGTACACACAACCGTTTTCCTCTGCAAAAATCATCTAGGAAACTGCTGGCAGAGCTTTTTTTGACTAGAAAAACGGTCATGAGTATGTTTTTCGAGAACATGCTCTCTTTTTTTTCGCCAGGAGTCTCAATTTTCTCGTTGTGGTTCTCGTCGGGCTGGTTTACGACGAAAAACACGTTTGTGTGTGTGCTTAAAAACTCGCGCATGCTCAGAATAAAGTATGAGACGGGAGCGCACTTTCGGTAAAAGTAGCGTTCGTAATGGAGATAGCACATTCATCATGCTGTAACAGACTGAAAAGCACGAATCGTCTCTCACCAAACTTTTACTCAACACGCGGTGTAGATTAGCAAAAGCAGTCCGAAGGGTGGCGCCAGTGGAATTGAACTTCCCCTTTTTAGTGCCATCGTACGTGTTGTACGTCACTGCGTTTGAGAACGACGAGATTTTGTCTCGACAGTGTGTATGCAAGGAAAGCTTGACAAGAATCTGGTCAAGCTTGACAAGAACCTTGACAAGAACCTTGACAAGAACCTCGTAGAGAAAAAAAGTTTATTTTACAACGAGATTCTCGTGTGTACGAGGCTTTAGGCATGTACCAGGAAATGCTATTTTTCAAAAGGAATTCATGACAAAAAGTGAATTTTTCATGGAAATGCCTAGCCACAATGAACTTATTCAAGACAAATAATCTTTACGTCCACGTAAAGTAGATGGGGTGGTCCAAAATAGTAGTGTGGCATCTCTAAAGAAGTGTGCTTTATATATTATGTTCAATCTAAATTTATTGAAAAATTGTTATTAGAAATTTTAACATAAAAAAATATCAAAACATCAGACATATGCCCCGAAAATCTGGGTCAAGTACAAAATAAAAAAAAGCAATAGCACGGAAAACAGAAAAAATAATTAAGTGCAAAAAACAAACAATAATAAGAGAAATAAAGCATTATTCCAAAACAAGGGGCCAGTAGGATTGGTACAAAAGATAAAAGGGATACAGGAGCTTGAACAGGAACAAAATGACAAGTGTCAGAATATGATCCGTGCGATTATGACCAGGAGAAATAGATAAAACAATGTCCCATATACTGTATTCATCACCAAACCGGCAAGCATATATGGCAGAGATGGCAGTACCAATCTAAGCTTTATATATTTGAAGTGTGCTGTTTTAGAGAAATTTAAACATCTTTAAATTGCACATAGCCAGATTGCCTTATATTATCAAGTTCACTTATAATTGAAGTTATACTTCAGAGAGTAAATTCCTTAAATTATTTTTGCGGTCCATGTGATAATAATGTGATTGGAAAGAATGTCCCAAGTGTTTGTAAATAGATTTTAAATATTTTCCACAGTTTCACAGTCATTAAACTATTACAAGAAACCAAAATCAGACACATAAAAACGCATACAGTAAACAGTTGATGATGTTGCGAGCCAAAAGCTTAATTTATCGAGATTTGTGTGAATGTTTTGTCACATTCACTTACAGCTTTTTCCATTAATTATTTTCCCAAATAGAATGCATTTATATGCTCCATGAGCTTTTCTTTAAAGTGGATGTATAAATTCTGGAGGAACTGATTGGTAATCATTATATGCAGTTATTTTTATATAATGCCAAAAGAGCCATACCACACATGCATTGGAGTTGTGGCTATGGGCACCACTTCCAGTTTCCATTCCTGTAACCTTATAAATGAGAAAGGAGGGCAATGTTTGTAGCCAAGCGACACATTCCTGCCACACCCACAGTTATGCAGACCATGGAAAATTAATAAAAAATAAATGACTTCAAAATAATCAAACTGTCAAAATAGAAACATTTTGTGACAGGACAAAGGATGAAAGATTTAGTGGTAGTGGTAGTTAAATAGAAAAATGTTTAAATAGAGTTCTATACATCAGACTAAAGATGGAAATCTGGAAATATTGGCAGAGGGATTTGGTTCCTAAAGAGAAACAGCCCCACCAATTGAGGGACAGCTGAGAGGTAAAAGCAGGTTGGTGACCAATCTGTACTGCTTAAAGTGTTACTTAACCCACAGAAGTAAAATCAGTCTGTATATACAGTAAAGCATGCTTGTTATTCTCACGGTGGAACCTAAGGGGTTAATCCTGTGCATTGTGTAAAAAGGCTGTTTGATCCTGTCTTCTCTGATCCTCCCCTTCTTCCACAGTCCCCAACCCATCTCCTGATAGTATAGAGCATTGGGGTGACTCTGGGCATGCTCAGTTTGAGTCACTCTGCACACATTCAATTTGGTGTGTATTGATCTAGAGTTTTTTTTTTCTTGGGAGACTGTATGTGAGCAGCACAGGGCCAATGAGCACAGTCCAACAGAGGGGCAGGGGTCCTGCAGTCTCATAGGACAATCAGAGGAGAATGTAAACTCCACCTACAAGCTTTAACCAGACACTGATAGAAGTCACGAGACTTCTATATACTGCTGATGAGAAAAGGTATTTATTAGTTTATATTTACTAAAATAATTGCATTTCCATGTTCTGTGGGAGAGCAGATATAGTGAATGCAGGGTCCTAGGTTTAGTAACACTTTAATGGCAATAGAGAAAATGTAGGCCACTGACCTAGCTATGCTGTCTGGCCTGCATCATGAGGGTGATTGAATGCAATTACAGATTTTTTGTAGGGTGAAACAGTTCTTGCATATGTAATTCAAGTGCTCATTTATCTGCTTGTCTGAAGATCAGCTTAAAGCAGCTGAACACCGTCTAGCTGCCAGAAATAGATCACCATGATCATCGCATTGTTGGTGGTATTGTAATATCTTGTGTATGCAGAGAACGATGAATGAGCAGAGAAGGCACAGCAGTATTGTCAGTCTGAGAGGATGGTAGTGTTAAATGTATTAGCAACTTTAGATACACAAAATTTAAGCCAAGCTCTACCTGATACTATATAATAAGTTACAGTAAATAGTGTTTTTCCTTTTGCGATAAAAGTTTTGCATTCCTGTCAGGTACCTGCATCTCCCTCCCCCCTGAAAGGTGCCAAATGTGTAGGCTCTCATAAATTTACAAGAGTTAGGACTGCAGATAATACTGGGGTGCCTAGGACCTGCTCTGCAGCTTACGCATGTGTTTGCAAATGTGTGCTAACTAAACCTCTGTTTTTAATGCAAAACTGTTAGACAGGATAATTTGGTTGGTTGCAGACTGGCTGGAGAGTTGAGCTGGGAATTTTCTTTTGTTTTGCATTAATACTGCTAAATACATCATTAAAGCAAACCTCTGCGTTGGTCATGCAGGGCAAACTAACATGTTAATTTTAATGCCACCTCCCCAGCTGCATATATTATCCTTATACTTTGTTCAGCAATTGGGACTGAAAATACACTTCTTTTTGTGAGCTGTATATGGAGCTTATGCCCCTGTCCTCATGTCACAGTCCTGAGTCATTAACCAAGATACAGACCTTTTTGATATTGGGAGAATATCTGCATCAAGAGATGTAAGGACTGGAAATATGGGGGTGGGGCACAAAAGACGTTCCTCAAATAGGCCCACTTAGGCATTTGGGGTGGGACATTTTCCAATTGGAAACCCATGGACAGGGAGTGTGCCATATGCACATCTTGACTTCCGGTAAAGATGTTTGGAGCTCTGCCCCATCCTTGGCCATGCATGCTTTTTAAATAAGAGTGACAATGTGCAATGTATTGATGGATGTGGGGGGGACTTAAGTTAAGACATAGGTAGGAGCCTGCGTTTTATTTATACAACATATAACATGTGTTTAACTTGACAGGTTTTGCTTTAAGTATTTGTTGCTTATGATAATTTTTGGGGTATTGATGAAATGTAACTTGTTAAAAATTTAGAAGAAACAATGGATTGAGGTGTTGTTACATTTTTGCTATATGCCCATTGGGAATTGACAGTGCAATCAATCATGTATTGTGGTCAACACACGGCATTACAAGTGCTGATTAATTGCTACATGAGAAGGCTGCACCTGCAAAAATTGTCAATCGTAGTATTCATGTTACAACACGAGGTGATGCTTGGTCTACTCACCTAAAACCACAAAAAAATAATAGTTTTAGGGCTGTGTTCATTGCGTAAACAATCTTAGCTTGAATAATGTTCATTTTTTAGAGTATTGTAAGCTATTCACTTAGCAAAGTGAATAGTCCCTGAGCTTGGTAAATCATGTGATGCTGTTCACTTTGGTCATCCAATCATGTGCAGGCAGAAACGCTAGATTCTGTTATATTCTTTGCACATTATTTGGTATTCAAAATGAATCCCCACATTATTAAGCTCAGTGCACATTCTCTTCTTCTTTAGTAAATCAATCCCCTTGTCACATTATTCTATAAGCAGTGTAGTAATCACATTACTCTAGGTCAGACCTGTGAAATCGTATTGACTGCATATTGAGTTGTTAAAAAAACAATAACATTTTACTGGCTTGTTTAACAATGCATTATAAAAATATATCTTACTGAATCCTGACATAAGCTTTAACATGCTAATGTTATTTTTAAAGTTATTTTTTATGCACTTTTTTCTTTAAATAATACCTTGTGATCTTGCCCCTGTAAGTCCTTGCCTGGCCACTTCCTGGTATAGGGTGACAACGGTGGTTCTGCATTGTTACCCTGTCACATGAACCTCAGTTGGAGACAACAAGTGGCCTTGCAGATACCCATTATATAGGTATGGTCCAATGTTGACACTATTGGGAAGCTTCTTCAGAGCAATGATAGTTGGGGAACTCTGGAGCTAGTGTATGTTGACAAGAGGTTGCTGAAAGAGACTAAAGCAGCACTAAGATAGAAAAAGGTAAAGCCATCATTTTTTGGGAAAAAATAATTGATTCCTATCCAGTTAATGTTCAGCTCTAGTTTAATAAGTGTGATAAAACATTATGCTATATGCCCACCCCACCTTAGATAGCAGAAGGAGCCAAGCCTATGAGAGAGTGGAGAGAGGAGAAAAGACCTGCAGATGAGCACATTGCTGTATTGATACAGGATTTAAGTATTTGGGGGGTGGGTAGGGGCACCAAAAGGTTTTTTACCTTAATGCACAGAATGCATTAAGGTAAGAAACCTTAGCACTTTAGGACCGCTTTAATACCTGGTAAGTTACTGACAATGAATGAGCTTGTGCTCATTGCTTGTGAAATGCTTGCTTACTTTTTTGATGACCTCTGTCCAAATTAAAATCAATGGAGGGACCTATGATTTCGGAGAGGGA
Organism: Rana temporaria; assembly: GCF_905171775.1. Lineage (NCBI taxonomy): Eukaryota > Metazoa > Chordata > Amphibia > Anura > Ranidae > Rana > Rana temporaria. The sequence continues at coordinate 227,571,881 of NC_053490.1, read as the reverse complement.
AGGGTGTGTTTTTGTGACTCATTTTGCTGTGCACCTGTGGATAATTTTGTGACTATCTGGTGTTGGGACAGGATTTTTGACTATGTAAAATTGAAAATACATACAGGGCATTATGAGCGAAGAGAGTGTGATTTTCTATACTCTATGCCAGCCACTAGCGATAATCAAAAGTAAAATCTGGCATACTGGATGTACCGGGGGTTGATCGATCAGCTTGGTACATTCAGCCTACCCATACATGGTTCGAATCAAGGTTCAGCAGGAACTGGCCGAGATTCAAACTATAGCCTTTCATCTTCTGACACTTATCTGCTATAACATTAGAGTGTGTGCCCTACTAACACCAAGAATGTTTCGAAATTACTGGACAAAATAAAACTATTCAGCTGAACTGTGTAGGTACACTACTTTCTCAGTTTTTAGCTAGCAAACCCAGCAGTGGGAGGACAAACTGGAGGTTAAATGTTGGTCTGATATATTCTATACAAGTGGAAGTATTGTACTGTATATTGGAACAGGAAAGCTATAATTTACATGCTTTTATAAATTGAAATGCCTTACCCAGTGCTGCTGACTTTAATTTAAATCTACTCCGATTTAGCCATACGAACAAGTACTTGAATAGGTGAAAAGCTCTTCAGACCTCTAGAAAACATTAGTAATAAACTAACACATTATAGGGTATTATTTATGTACTGATTTTATTACCCATTGTGCTTCCATATATTGTACTGCGAATCCAAAGCTTTAGTCTAATTCATTATACAGCTCACTTATAGTTAGATAATTAATGCTAGGAGAAAACAAAGATGATACACTTAAGGGAGCAAGAATTAAACATCTACCTCTCAAAATAGCTGCCTTAGTACAGAGAGGCACTCAAATTAGCAATTCAGATAAAGCCTTCTATGTATACACTGCCATAAATAAAGTTGTTTTGCATTTTAGCTTTATTAAGAATTAACATAAATGTCTAATGCCGCGTGCACACGATCATTTTTCGGCATGAAAAAAAAACGACATTTTTAAAAACGTCATTTAAAATGATCGTGTGTGGGCTTCACATCGTTTTTCGGCTTCTAAAAAACGACAAAAAAAAAACTTGAACATGCTGCATTTTTTAATGTCGTTTTAAAAAATGACGTTTTTCGGGTTGTAAAAAATTATCGTGTGTGGGCTAACAAACTTCCAGGAGAAAAAAAACGCCATAATAGACTACAATTCCCAGAATCTTGATGGCAGCCGCACAGACCTTTCCTCTCAACAGATCAAGACCCCCCCCCCCCCCCCAAGAAGAAAAAAAGTAAAACCGTTTGTAAAAATAAGTATAAATACATATCTTCATTTATTTTTACAAATCTCAAAAAAAAAAAAAAAAAAAAAAAGATTTGTTTGCTTTGTTATATAAAAGTCACACTAATATGACATCATTTTAATTAGCTGTATTTGTTGCTTATATTTTGGAGTAAATATATAAGGGTGTAATATATATATATATGTGTCCAAATTTGCTTCCAAACAAAATCCCTAGGTGTCCAGAAAAGGTAGACTGCAAAACCTAAAACATATAATGTGCGGAACCCAGATATTGCTGGGAAAAAAAAGAACTCTGGAACACAAAGCGATATAGGGAGAACAAAGGCCTGATGACTCTAGTGGTTAACACATTTTGGCATCAATATCCAGGAACAGGAACTGGAACTTAATTGTACAGATTATAGAAAGTACTATACATGTAACAACTGTAAATATGACATCTACAGGTCAGAGGTATGAACACCACAGGTATGTGTGTAGCATTATAGTTTTGAAGTCATTTTTGGGTGTTTTTAATGTTGAAACTGTTCATTTTTAGGTTCAGATATAGTATGGATTATACCGACTAAAGAATGAAACTTTGAAACGAAAACAGCCATTGCTTTTATTCACTGTCCATTTATTAGGAACCACATTTAAAGGAAGCAGACGGGAAGCTCCACAGGAACAGATATGAGCACTATATTATTATTTTGGCAGCTGACTTGTACCCTTGTTATTAAGGCAGAGATATGACAGAGGCTTTCTTTCACAGACAGTATACACATAGATCATTGTCTCACATGTCCAACTACTTTTTTAACCATTGACTTTTTTTATTATCACAACCAATTTGTAATTTTTCTCAGTTTTTTCACTTTTTTTTAGACTAGTATGTCACCCAACACACATATGGATTATTTATTCACCTAGCACTTTGTATAGAGCACTCAGCAGAATAAGAGCAAGTTTCTAAAGAGCCACAACTTAAAGTGGCTCTAAATGCTAAAGGTTGTTTATCTGAATTAAGGTAAAAAAAAAAAAACTTCTGCTGCCTGTCCCCCTTTCACCCTCACTAAAGTCCTGTACACAGGGGCCAAATATTTGCCAAAATCAGATGGTACAGGACACCTTTGGGATGAATTAGAGTGGAAACTGCAAATCCAGGCCTTCTCCCCCAACATTGCTGCCTGACTTCACAAATGGGCTTCTGGAATAATGGTCAAACATTCCCATAGACACACTCCTAGACCTTGTGGACAGCCTTCTCAGAAGAGTTTAAGCTGTTATAGCTGCAAAGGCTGGGCCAACTGAATATTGAACCCTACGGACTAAGACTGGGATGCCATTAAAGTTCATGTGTGTGTGAAGTCAGGCATCCCAATACGTTTGACAATATAGTGTAGCTCAAAGGGGAGATTGATGTACTAAAATTACATTGTTAGTACAGGACCTCCTGGGGAGCTCCTCAATTTCTGACCAACTTAGGTACAGGGACAACATGAAAACTCCAGGCAGGTAGTGTCATGGTTGGGCTTCAAACCAGTGACCTTAATGCTGCTAGGTTAAAGTGGTAACCACTAACCACTTTGTTGCCCATTTAGCTGGAAAAGCAGTGGCCAGGAGTCTACTACTCATGGCATCCCTTCTATGTCAAAATGCCAGTGGAGGAAAAAAGTTAATGAATATACAGTAAAACCTTGGTAACTTGGTTTGAAAGCATTTTGCAAGCTACATTTTTTAAGAAATTTTGACTTGATATACAAGCGATGTCTTGATATACAAGTAGTGTCATGTCACAACCGAGTATAAAAGAGAAGAGAGGCACCTCTATGTGTAGCAATATGGTTACATTTAATGAAGGTACAACATTTAGAAACTCACATGGTCGATGATTAAAAGAGGCACATCTATGTATGCAGGCATCCAGGGAAAAGCTGTCCACATAGACCGTCCTCCTGACCTCCATCTACGTTTTCCCTTCCACGCTGCACTCCATGAGCACTTTAAGTCTCGCTTTCAGATCACTGTACTGCAGGGTAGACTTCTCGGTCTGACAGTGGTGAGAGCCGGCGATGAGAAGGATGGTCTATATGTGGACAGCTTTACCCCAGATGCCTGTGTCATGTGCCTCTTTTATTCCGCAACCATGTGAGTTTCTAAATGTTGTATCTTCATTAAATGTAACCATATTTCTACATTTAGAGGTGCCTCTCTTCTCTTTTATACTCTGTAGCTCCTGCTGGATTTTGTTTCTATTCCCCTTTGTGGAGGCCGCCATTTGAAGATGATCATTTTATGGTTACACAACCTATCACATTGCTATAATCTTTTTTTTAATTTTATTTTTTATCAAAAGTATTTATTTCCTTATAAAGGGTACATATGAAAAATCACAGTATTGTGGGTGCAGCCGCTTTATCAACAGAGGAAAGGATCAACATAAAATGGGTTGAGAGCTTGTCCCACGTACATATATACAGTATGTTGATGTAATTAAAGTATAGACAGTGGGCCGGATTCACAAAGAGTTACGCCGGCGTATCAGTAGATACGCCGACGTAACTCTGAATCTAAGCCCTTCGTATGTTTAAGTGTATGCTCAAACTGAGATACACTTAAACATGCCTAAAATACGACGGCCTGCGCCGTCGTATCTTAGGGTGCAATATTTACGCTGGCCGCTAGGTGGCGCTTCCATTGAGTTCGGCGTAGTATATGCAAATGAGTCGTTACGCCGATTCACGAACGTACGCTTGCCCGTCGCAGTAAAGATACGCCGTTTCCGTAAGAGATACGCCGCGTAAAGATAAACATGCCCCCTAGGTGGCGTATCCAATGTTAAATAAGTGTGGTTATTTGGTTTGTGAGTCTGTGTACTTCTTTCCAAAACAGTTGTATAAGAGGGCAGTACCACCAAATGTATAATCTTTTTATATGTACTATAAACTGAAGGACTTATGAATAAATGGTTGTGGGACGAATCATTTGAGTTTCCATTATTTATTATGGGGGAATTCACTTTAATATAAAAGTGCTTTGGATTGCAAGCATGTTTCTGGAACAATCTGGAGTCCTTTGATCCAACATAAGCAGGCTGTGCTCTTCTTTGTCATCCTCTAGCTGGTGTTGTGCATTTAGCAGTCGTAAGCAGTATGTAGTCATATAAGCTGCACCACTAGTCTTTAGTAGTGATATCGTCTGCACCAAAATAGTAGGGAAGGAAACTGGTGGGTCAGGCACTGACAACCAATTATTGTGGTTGTTGAGCTTGTCAGAATGTATTTGTGCATTGAGTACTCTGGCAGCAGGTACAGCTGTGTTACTACAATACATTTGTGTATACTTACTTGGTTTAATCCAGGTTTTTTTTTTCTTTTTTTTTTTTTTACAATACTGACCATGTTTAGATCTTTTTAGACCAACACAGAATTATATAGAACTACAACATTTTTTAATACATAGTTCCAGTGTAAGCTAACTTAATTTTTCTAGCCATTTATCATATCTGCCAGACATAAATACTCGCACCCTAATGCGTTCTTATCTTCCCAAAATGGAATCTGTAGTTTACATTCAGAGTAAAATGACCTATCCATGTTCCTGTATGTCAAGAAATAAATACACACATATACAGTATATACCCTAATTTAATTTTCCCAAGCAGCAGAAACTATTGGGCAAGATACTATTAAAGGAGAAGTATGGGAATTTAGTTTTTCCCATATTTATACTTACCTCGGTGGATGGAGCATCAGACCGATGCTCCATCTGTCCCCTGCCGTCTGTGCACTGGGAACCGAGCCACCGAACATCGCCGATGACTCAGGTTTCACAGATCCCTTAGAGGAAAGAGACTGTCTCTTTCCTCTCTGCTTCTCCACGCTCATTGGAGCGCTGAGCCGTGGAGGGGCAGGGAGAGGCTGTCTCAACGGCTCGCTGGTACGCTGAGACTGGCATCAATCATACTTGGAAAGTCGTGATGATGCACTGCCCTGACTGATGGCAGTGACGTCAGCGGAGATCGCTTTCCGCTGAAAATGGGTCACAGGATTGCAAAACTAATTGCACTCCTGTGACCCAGAGGAGAAGCCCAGCCTAAAAAGCTCAGGCTGGACTTCTCCTTTGAGCAAATATGGCAGTAAGCATACCAAAATTATTGGGTTCATCCCTTTCTCAGGTCATGTAGCTGTCAGAAAAAGCTGGACTTATTAAAAAGTACAGGATAGCAGTGTTTTTTTTTTTCTTTTATACATTTGGGTTGCCATAAAACACTCAGACATTCAGTTTAGACTTGTGAAATGCCATATTTAAATAAGAAGTCTTTTTATAATTAACAAACTGTACTTTGCTACACTAACAGTGCAGAACACATACATCTACAGCAAAGAATCTCATCCGGTTGCCATGTCAAATAAGTTAATCATAAAATGCAATAAAACCGGTTAGCTTTTCTTTGTGTTTTCAATCTGTGGTCAACAAGCAGGAAACAGGACATTAGTAGGAGGTATTTGATTGTTAGTTATGTACGGTATATGTTGGGCATATACTATACATTCTGCTGTAGGAGTATTTTAATGTACTTTCCATAAATATAATGAGAGATGTCAGGATTGTTTAATTTATATGGTGTAACCCTATGTAATAAAACAGGTATAGCCAAGCATCCTGGAAACTAAAATGCTATGTAGTACATACATTTCCATTGAGACATCATCCTCATACAATTCAAGTGGAATAGGAATTTTTGAGCTGTGTATCTTTTATAAAGTTGAAGTTGGAATGATCATGTATACCCCAATTTTCAGCAATTGTAAAGGGTGATGTATGTTTCACATATCACTGCATTTTTTTGGTGTTTTCATAGCTTCCTGCAACTATCAGATGCTTGATTTACTAAAGGAGTAAAAATAAATCAATGTTCACTTATGTTAGTGAATGAAGTAAAGCTATGGTTATTTGAATAGTCAATCATGTACAAGGGAAAAAAACAGAGCTTCACCTCTTTCACTTAGCTCAGTGAGCTTTGATTTGGGAAATACAACATCCTCTACTATATGGACTCTACTAAAGGTGCATATTGCACACACTTTTAGACCCGTTCAGGTGCATCATGCTTTTGAGACCTAATGGATTCCATTGGCCAAAATATTAATTTATTCAAGCGCTAAACGCATCCAGCGTTTAAGTGCGTTTAGGAGTGTTGAGCATTTCTTTCTGCTCAAAGGCTCCTCTCCTGAACATTTTTTTCCTGCCAGTAACTACTACTTTTTAACCACTTCTCCTTAGGTGGATGTCATATGACGTCCTGGAGTTTAAGTAGTTAAATATGAATGCAGCTGCAGGCGTCATTCAGATATCTTCTTTTTGTGACGGCGATTCCCTGTCATGTAAAAATAATCTCTTCCGATGCTTCAATCGGCTTGCCTTTGTGATCGGCGAGCCAGAGAATGAATTGGCAGGCAGCGGCCATTTACCAGAATACTAGATGGTTCCTTGCAGTCTCTATGATCTTCGGAGGCTGGGCACGATGTTATGACATCACGTCCAGCCTCGGCAGATGTAAACACTGCTGTTTCTTCGGCTGGGAAGCCAAGATCTTTTATATATATATATATATATATATATATATATATATATATATATATATATATATATCTCAGGCTCTGCCGGGAAGACGAGATAATTTTTTTTTTTATCTCAAGCTTTCCAGCCTAGAAGTGAGATCTGGAGACCCCAGATGTCGCTGTAGAGAGAACCTGCCATGCCTTATTTATATTACAAGGGATGTTTACATTCCTTGTAATAGGAATAAAAGTAAAAAAAAAATGAAAAAAAAAATGAAGATAAAGTATCAAAATAAAAAAAGAAATGTAAAAAAAAAAGAAAAAGTGTAAAACGGCTCACACACAGAAGCTAACGCATACGTAGGTTGCGCTGACATTTGTAAACGTCATTCAAACCACACATGAGAAGTATTGCTGCAAACAATAGAGTGAGAGCAATAATTCCAGCACTAGACCTCTTCTGTAACTCTAAATAGGTAACCTTTAAAAATGTTTGAAGCATCGCCCATGGAGATTTTTAAGTACCAACGTTTTTCGCCATTCCACAAGTGCACGCAATTTTAAAGCCTGACATGTAGTGTATTCATTTACTTGGCTTAACATCATCTTTCACATTATATAATTTTTTTTTAAAAACTGCGGCAAAAATACCACGTGACATAAAAAGTTGCAACGACCACCATTTTATTTCCTAGGGTCTCTGCTCTCCTAGAGTCTAAGCCCTGTGTACATGATCAACCCCACTGGACTCATACATACAGCTGGCAGCGATACAGTTGTTCCAGGGGCCAAGTCCTGGGAAAAAAAGTGTGGGAACTCCCACCCAAGATCCACTCCCCCACCAAAAAAAAAAAAATGATACGCTTGTATGCATAATTACTAAACCGCATGTTTTTTTAAGCAAGTTCTTTCTATATCCCGTGATAACTCGCGGCAGACCTCCGGAATGTCTCCTGGGAACAATGACAAAAGCTCCCAGGAGACATTGCGGCATCGAGGAAGTGACGGAATACCCGCACACTACCTGATGAATCCATATACAGGAAGCGGCCAGTAACAAAGGATTACTAAGGTTCGCCTGCCCCTGACAGTGACTCGAGCTGGGCATCGCCGCTTAGTGAAGGATTGGCTCGGGCGACTCGGCTGCTCTCGGCTGCTCTAGTCCTGCAAAGGGAACTGCGTTCCTGCTGTGAAAAAAGTGCAGGAACTCCGTTCCCACGCGTTCCCGCAGGACTAGAGCCCTGAGTTGTTCCAAAAAGTTGAAGAACGCTACAATATCTAACACTTTAGTGGACCCAGTTTATTTTTTTAAAATCAACAGAGAGCCTTCACAATAGAATGAATGGCAAGAGACTGTAGTCCCATCTAGACATGCTTTGATAGCTCTGTACAATCAGGCAGCCTGTAGCCATGGAACGTTGGGTAATATTGATGAAATACCTGACTTTAGCATGATGGTAACAATGCCTGGATTGCACTAGCAGTTCTTTTTCTTATGCTACTTGCTTCTTGGAGTTGGTCTTTAAGGTTTAATGTGTAGTAGGATGTAAGATGTCCTGTGATTGCAACTGGATGAATTTAGTAAAATGAAAAATAAACTTTACTGTTTTTACAAAACGAAAAGGGAAGATCCTGGAGCCTTCCAACATTCTTTAGTTCATTCCTAATAAGGAAAGTTTGTACAGTGTCAGTCTGTCTAAGAGGCACAGAGTCCCATGTACGGCTTTCTCCCTTTTTGCTTCACTTTTTAGTTCTAATCAGCTTTTAAGCCTTGAAAAGTCCAGTGTTAAGTGGCAGCGGTAGACTTTTCTCAGCACTGAAACTTTAATTTCTTGGTTCTCATAAGAAGGCGAGCTGAACGGAGGAAGTGAACTGCAGATCTGTAACCATCCCGTTAGTGAATCTAGCCTCTCTGAAAAACAAGACTCTGTCGTGGGATTTACAGCAGCTCCAGATGTTTTTTTCCCTCCTCGCAGCGGACTGAGATATTTTTCTTTCTGTCTTTGCTGTCTGAGTCTATTTTCGTGGTTTATGTTAATGTTCCTATTTGAAAGAAAGGAAGCAAACGTGCACTTGATGGGTAAGAAACAATAATTTCCCTACCTTTGAATGATAGCTGATGTGCTGCTTTATAATGAATCTGTTGTATGGTGATCTAAGTATGGGTGATATCATATTCACAAAGAAGGAGCTTTGCTCTGAAAATAGTCACCAACGAGGGTTATTGATCAAAATTAGGACTTTGTTTTAGCCAATTCAAGAACACCACATTTCTATAAATAAATTAGATGCCGCTTTGTCTTCCACATAGTTACATGGTAGCGTGGAATAAAGACACCAGTCCATAACGTTCAACGTGTGTGTGTGTGTGTGTTTATGTCACTACCATTTCCCATATCCCTGTATATTGCATTTTCTAAGATGTCCATCTAAAAGTTTTTTGAAATTATTGACACTCCCAGGTGACACCACCAACTGTGGAAGAGAGTTCTTAGTTACTTCATTTCGCAGTCTTGACAATGGCTTACATTCTCCTCTACTGCATGACATTTATATGTGTGTATATATATATATATATATATATATATATATATATATACTGGATGATGCATACAGACAAAAGACAGTAAGGAAGATTTACTAAAACTGGAGTGTGCAAAATCTGGTGTAATCTACATAGAAACTAATCGGATTCCAGGTTTTATTGTCAAAGCTTAATTGAACTAGCTAAAGTAAGAAGCTGATTGGCTACCATGCACTGCTGCACCAAATTCCGAGTGCTCCAGTTTTAGCAAACCTCCCCCATATGTGTTTCACTTTGCCATTTTAGCTGTGTATTTATATATTTTCCTGTATGCTAATAAGCAAAATACATTTTTATTTTTGTAACAATGTGACTAAGATAAAAATCAAATATCCAAGAGCAACGCATAATTAACCAGCACAGCATAATTAAGCATGTGTTCAAAGAATTATAATTAAGTGCATAGGAGACTGGTGGCCTGGTAAACAGCATTTCATGTGACTATGTTGTTCATGTACACTATCAGTTTAACAGTATGTTCCATTTTTATATGTTGTTAGTTCATGTCAATTTTTTCTTGTACAATTCTATTGAACTTGAGTAATGTCATTGTTAGAAGTTTCGAGCTATGTCTTTATTTTGCTATCTGTAACACATAACCTTATAATTATCATAGATGTTGCAAGATAGTAAACAGCACTGAGTGTAAACTGTTCAGTTTTCTTAGATACAGGCTGATGAGGATAACCCATATACCATTTCAGCCCCCTATCAGTTCCTCTGGTGATCTCTTCCCCTTGTTGAACAGCCAGGTACTGCTTGCTCGAGTTTGTTATTGTCATTAGTCAACTCAACATGAAATCTGCCAATAACTCAACAACCAGCACTAGCATGTGTCTATAGATTGTACACGGGCTGGCCAGTTTTAAGAAAAAACGCTCTTTAAGACCACCAAATATATTCCATTACCATGTAGATGAAACATGCAAGAAAGTCATTTAAAATGATAAGCATATGACCAATGGACTCTAAAACTCTATCACACGGGGTCTTGATTTGGGTCATGTAGGACTAAATTCATGGCAACTGTTTCTGTAAATGTTTATGACAACAAATACAATTGTATTTCTTAGTAAATTTATTGTGAAATGTTGCAGTAGTCTTTCTTTTGAAATCAAGGTTTGGTGGCAATCTTTTTTGTCATGGGAATGATGAATAGTTTAACCTTATACAAGCGTGTCCCTAACACGCTGCAGTTGGAAGCTTTGGAAAGTATAATGGTCACCACAACTCCCAAAAGGATTTTTGTTCCGTTATACAGAACACACAACTATTTTCTTTATTATGGGAAATGTGCACTGTTCCAGTATCACTCACACCCAAGGATACGATACTGTGAAATACTGATGCAATGAAATACATGAAATGTTAGCATATCAATTTTAAACATAATTTTTTTTAACTGTTGTCTCATTAGTGGGTAATTTTTAGACATTTCATTGTTTTGTAACACGCATGCGATGTTGAATTAGTAGAACTGTAGTTTCGCTAGCCAGTCCATAATTTTTTGAGATAAGTGAGAGCACAATTTTAGTGTCTTATTAAAAGAGTTCATGAAAAAACTAAACGATTTTCACATTTTGACTGTCCATGGTATGCTTTAAAAAAAGGGGGGGAAGGGTTGGGACTTTGAATGAGATGCGTTTTTAGCAGTATGCGATTAAATATATATATTTGCAAATACCTGTGTAGCTGCAGGCCAACGTCAAGGCACTCCGTGTACTGCCGTTCCTAACTATGAATTTTAAAGTCTCCTAAAAAGGCACACAGGTGTGCTAATCAATAGATAGGGGGCAGGTCATAACCTATAGTTGGTCCAGCAAAAAAGAGCACTGGAAAAACAAAAAAAAATGTGGAACCAAACATGCCTACCAAACGAAAATACCACCAAACTAAAGGCGGACCACATCAACCTGGGTCAGCTAGTCAAAAAATGACAATGCATAATTAACTGTCGGTGGTAGATCTGTGGAGGCACTCTATTCCACTCCTGAAACGCATCTCGATCCCTGGATAGTGTTGAAAAAAGGGGGGATAGGGTTGAGACTTTAGATGAGGCATATGATAAAAACTACCACAGGCCCCCATCCCTGTAAATCTATAAAAAAGGGGGGGGGGTTGGGACTTTGAATGAGATGCGTTTTTAGCAGTATGCGATTAAATATATATATGGAATTTAAAAAATGTTTCCATAATGGCCAGGCTCAAAATTACCAGCTTTAAAATGGAAAATGATTACTGGACTGGATGGGGTATTTTTACGGGGTGCATGTTTAACCACTTAAGGACCGGAAGATTTTCCCTCTTAATGACCAGGCCATTTTTTGCGATACGGCACTTCATCACTTTAACTGACAATTGTGTGGTTGTGCGATGCTGTATCCAAACAAAATTTATGTCCTTTTTTCCCACAAATAGAGCTCTCTTTATGTGGTATTTGATCACCTCTAAGGTTTTTATTTTTTGCACTATAAACAAAATAAATCGGCAATTAAAAAAAATATATTTTTTACCTTTTGTTATAATAAATATCCCCCCCAAAAAAACAAATTTCTTCATCAGTTCTGGCCAATATGTATGCTTCTACATATTTTTGGTAAAAAAAATTGCATTATGATTGGGCAAAAGTTATAGCGTCTACAAAATAGGGGATAGGTTTATGGCATTCTTATTATAATTTTTTTTTACTAGGAATGACGTGATTAGCGATTAGCGACTGCGACATTGCTGCGGACAGATTGACACTTTTTGGGGACATTTATACAACGATCAGTGCTATAAAAATGCACTAATTACTGTATAAATTACACTGGCAGGGAAGGGGTTAACACTAGTGGTAATTAAGGGGTTAAATGTGTTTCCTGGGAGGTGTTTCTAACTGTGGGGGGAGTGTACTGACTGGAGGAGGAGAGAGATCGCTGTTCCTAATCACTAGGAACAGACGATCACTCTATACTACCCTGTCAATGTAAACAAACAGATCCCCATTCTGCCTCTCTGTGGAGGGATTGCGGGTGTCCGGCGAACATTGCGTCCACGCGCATCGGCATGGCCAACGACCATGCGCATCGGCTCCCCGCTGTGAAGTGGGCACGCCTGCTATATCTCTTCAAAGAGCCAACGTGCATCTACTGCGATTTGCAGGAATGAGCTGCCCTGCCACCGTATAATGACAACGGCTGGTCTGCAAGTGGTTATGTTATAATTTTAGTTTGCCTTATAGTACTTTTGGATATGGCTCTGAATTTTTAAAAGCTTGCTTTTTTTGTTATTGAGGTATATATATTAGTGCCCCTGGAAGACGCAAGTTATTGTGAAACGGCGTAACCCCATTCATCTACTAACAGGAACGGGTTTACCTGCAGGCGAGCGGCCGGCACCACAGGTTTAAGGCTGTTTAACACTTGATCTGATATAAGTGTGTTTTTTTATCCTTTTCTTAATAAATCCTATACGGTTTTACACTATGGGAGCTGTTTTTGTTGTTTTTTTGGTATGATCCCTGCCATTGGAGTCCATTGAGTCTGTGGGTGATTTGGATTGATCTATCATCATTCCGATTTGGTTGGAGTAGAGCAAGCCGCATCTGTTTTAAAGCTGTCTTTGACCCTCTGTAACAAGGGGTCACAGAGATCCGGTGCAGTGTCACATTCCACTCCCTATCACAGAATGCTGCGGAAGTGACGTTTTTTCACCACCATCTTGCTACACCCCACGCTCCTGGACAGTAAAGATAGAGTGAGAAGGGGGCAAGTGGACATCTTATTACACCCACCGGAGTTTTAGATTTGAGACTTATTTTCAACACAAAACGGAGCTTATATGCTTAAAGACAGTATTTGGAAATCTGACGGACTGTTTAAATGTTAAATGTTGAAAGCAGCAGCAAACCTGATGACCTTACATGTTTGCTCATGTGACAAAACACCTCTGATTTTCACATTTAACATCTAAACAGTCCGTCGCATTTAAAAACACTGTATTTAAGCATATAAGCTCCGTTTTGTGTTAAAAATAAGTGTGAAATCTAAAACTCAGATGGGTGTAACAAGATGTCCGCTTGCCCCCTTCTCACTCTATCATTACTGTGCAGGAGTGTGGGGTGTAGCAAGATGGCGGCAACGGAACGTGACTTCCGGAGCATTCTGTTATGGGGAGCAGAATGTGACAACACACCGGTAAGCAGGCACTTCTCTCGGTGGTGGATTTTGTTTAACAATTTTGTCTGTAAAGAAATCACAGTATTTGGAAGAGACTGTCTTCAAATGGATGTGTCAACCATTGAGTTTACCACAATATTTTCATAACATCTTCACTGGTGTTTTTCCTGGACTTTTTTTCGGTCTATATAACACTTATTTGCTTCACGTAACAATACAGTGTTTCGTTTATTGGACTATAACATTATTAATTTTTGTATCCATTCACACATATTCCCTTATCTGTTTGTATCAAGTGATAATTGTTCATAATTTTTGTTTATATTTGATGCAGACTGATTATAGTTAGCGCAACCTATATTTTTTCCATATATAAAGAGATTTGTAGATTTTCTACCGGGGTAGGTTTCAGTGGCTCAGCATACCTACTCCATCATCCTCTGTTGACATAAGGTATTGTTCACATAAGGGGGTTTATTTACTAAAGGCAAATCCACTTTGCACTACAAGTACACTGCAAGTGCACTTGGAAGTGCAGTCTCTGTAGATTTCCATCTGCATGGGGAAAAAAAACAGCACTCTTGCACATCATTGGATGATAAAATGAGCAGAGCTTCCCCTGATTTCAGGGCTTCCCCTCAGATCTAAAGCGATTGCACTTCCAAGTGCACTTGCAGTACACTTGTAGTGCAGAGTGAGGATGCCTTTAGTAAATCAACCCCCTGGATGTCTCTCTGTTCAGTATACATAAAACAATGGTTTCTTGCAACCCTTGCTTTGGACAGAGGCCACAGGAAGTTTCTACGCTTAAAAATTTCTAATTCTACAGGAGTTTTGTGTTCTGCGTGTAGAAGCCACTCAATGTTATCCTATGTGTCCATGAACATTAGGACGATTGCAGGCATATTTTAAGCTCAGCTTATGGAAGCAGGAAAAAAAACATTCTGGTTTGCGTTCCTGATTGGAGCTTTCTGGCAGAAAAAGAAACACAAAACTCTCCTAAACTCGTCTAAACTTTGTACAAAAAAATGCTCTATGTGAGCATTTTGTTTTGTTTTTTTCTGCCAAGGGAACTGGAGTTTTTTTAAGCTCAGTGTACATACATGGAACCTAACAATAGGGAACTGGAGTAAACTTTGTACAAAAAAATGCTCTATGTGAGCGTTTTTGTTTTTTTTTTCTGCCAAGGGAACTGGAGTTTTTTTTAAAGCGGGGGTTCACCCTAAAACAAATTTTTAACATTAGAGCCAGCATACTAAGGACATTTACTTTCGGCAGGTCATTTTTTTTTCTCCATACATACCTTGATATTCTGATTTTGTCCAGGGCTTCCGCGTTCTGATGACTCCGGGACTGGGCGTTCTTATCCCTGCCTCAGGGTTCTGATGACTGCGGGACTGGGCGTTCCTATCCTTCGGTTCGATGATTGACGGCTTGTGAAAGAGGTCCCCTGTCGCACAACGCGTGTCACCAGATTTCCGGAAATAGTCGAGCTGCGAGTCGGCATTATACGGCGCCTGCGCCCGCCATGTAGAGCTGACTGCGCAGGCGCCGTAAAGTGCCGACTCGCAGCTCGGCTATTTCCGGAAATCTGGTGACGCACGTTGTGCGACAGGGGACCTGTTTCACAAGCCGTCAATCATCGAACCGAAGGATAGGAATGCCCAGTCCCACAGTCATCAGAACCCGGAAGCCCTGGACAAAATCAGAATATAAAGGTATGTACGGACAAAATAAAAAATGACCTGCAGAAAGTAAATGTCCTTAGTATGCTGGCTCTGCTAGATATAATTTAAAAAAAAAATTGTGGTTCAAAGGCTTCTGGAAGGAAAGTTTACTTCGGAATGCACCATTTACATGTATACAGTTACAAAATATATTGAGACATCTTTTAAACATTGACATATTTTGGTCATGCATTGTACACAGTCACAAATAGCGACCTCCACTGGTTAGATGCATGCTTTTACGTTCTAAAATAAGCCTGGATTTTGGGGTCCTTATTTGTCTTGCACTTGTGCATTCACCCTTGTAGTTCATTTGTTGTACATTTTAATACATGTGCTCAATCAACCATTAAAGCAGATGTGTATAGTCACGTTTTAGATTTGTTATAACACATCCTGTGAAGGGACTCATTCAGCTGCTCCACACAAGATGAACAGGCCATTTGCTTTATAGTTATCACCATTTCCATGACTGTTTTGGGTGTCGTTCAACAAAATAGTGTAAACGGTGTATGCCATCTGGTATGAAAGAGGCCATCAATGACCCAGTTAAAAAAAAAATATGAAAGGATTTCATTAGCTAGCAGCATGCTCTTTAATATAATTATAGCGTGCTCAAAACCATTTTGAAAGAAATGTAGGCAGATGTATGACCTGTAATTTGTATATGAAAACATATTAGAATCTGTCAAGTTGCAGCTATAAAATTCTGTCTGGAAGCTTTAGGTAAGAGTCAGCATGGGATTGATGGATCTTGGCACACCAGCCGAAGAGAGTGTTTCTTTTCAAGAAACATTTTTAAAGCTTTGGAATAGTTTTACTGCTTGGTGTACATTGCACTTATGTTGAACTTATGGGTTTACAATACCAATGAAATGATCATCAAAGAACTTCAAGCCACAGAAACGCCAGGGGCTGACTTCCTTGACTAAGGAATTTACTATTGATGCTATGGAAAGTACAAATATGATCATCCTTTATTCTCAGTTTCACATTAGACGTAGTGTGTGATGATCTCATAGCCCTAAGACATTAAAGACCACACACAACCATTCTGTTAATGGCACCTGCTGCCACAGCAGTATAGCAGCTAAAGCAGCGCTCATAAATCTCCCACCATTTGGAGTAAATGATATAGTAGTAATTGGAAAACAGCATTAGTCTTCATCAGTGTTTTTCAAGTCCATATCTCAGGGGATGCTAAACAGGCATGTGTTGTCCAGTACTAGGTAAGAAAACAGCTATATGCTGTAAGTTGTATATCCAGTACTTGGGATCATCACCACTGTAATATGCAGGGCATCAGGCATTGCAATGGGTTCTCTTATTTGTGATCTTGCAAAGAGAACTGTCACTACTTTCACTTTTACTCTTTATAATCTACAGTGCTAAGCCTGCTCATTGCTGCCTGTAAAATTTCACTTAGGCCCCATACACACGAGAGGATTTA